>NW_028113621.1:0-195413 GCF_964273705.1 Natrix helvetica | reverse complement strand
CGTTGCCATAATTAATAATTCTTACAGCCGCCTCTAGCTGTCACCATTCAATTAACTTTCGTTTTCCTTAGGTATTCAGCTGTAAATTAATACTTGCAGATGTTTCTTTCTAAGTTGCTCGAAATTAAAACTTTGACATTTAAGTAGTTCAGGTTATGTAAACTGGCTTAAAGATTGTTAATAGTTAGGGTTGTTTCAGCCGTTCCGCCTTTACTGCCCCGGCTATCAGCAGGTAATTAGCTTTCGTTTTCTGTAGGTTTTCAGCTATAAATCAACGCCATTTTGAATCCTTTGTTCTAAGCCCACGCCTCTCGAACTCAGCAGTAGCGTTCTTTTTAAAGAGATTTTTTTTTTCTTCCCCCAATTAAAACTTAAAATACTTGCAAAAGTCTTGCTTCCTTCTTGGGATGTTAAGATGTTAAGATGTTAAGGCTGTTCCCGGCGACTGGTTCTGCAAATTAGCAGAGGTTATCAAAAAGGCAGGAGCATACAACAACTGCGAAGGGGGGCAAACCTCGTCGGACTCCGGACTCCGGAGGGTACACGAGGGCTCAACCCAGCAGCTGAATCTCTCCCTCATAAATTCCAAGAATTTACGAGTGTCCGAGGTGTTAAAGATCGTAAAAAAACACCTCTAACTGTCTCTTGATCTGACAGGCTCAAAAAAAAAGCCTGCCATCGGCACCAGGAACAACCGGAAGCTCAAGAATTCCATTCTTACGCATCCAGTCCTGGAAACGCTGAGACATGAATTCGGCACCACGGTCGCTCTGGATTCTGGCAATGCGAACTTGGTATTGGGTAGAAACAAAAGCTGCAAAGTCTTTAAAGATCTGAAAGGTCTCAGATTTCTCTCTCATAGGATATACAAATCCATATCTAGAATGGTTATCTACAATTGTTAGAAAATACTTTCTACCACCAATTGTTGGTGGGAAAGGACCCACTATGTCAGTGTGAACCAAATCAAACATGCGTGTTGACAGGCGTGTAGCGTGTTTGGGAATGGCAGCTGCCTTGGATTTAGCTTTCCTGCAAACTGCACAATCCAAAAACACCTTACACCCCTTTAGATCCAAACCTTTTGCGAACTCTGGCATTTTTCTAAGAACACAGAAACTGGCGTGCCCCCATCTTCTATGCCACTTGTGGATACACCTGGAATGCAAAGGTTTACCAGTTAGTGAATTTTCAACATTAACAGTTTCATGAGGAACCTCAGGCTTGCTCTGAGCAACCTGCTTCTTTTTTCTCTGTTTGTTGGCTTTAGGAGCCTTTGGAGTAGCAACGGGTTCTCTCTCTGAACCAACTCTCTCTGGGCCCGTGCTGTCCCTTTTTGGAGTTTGCATACTTGCCTGTGCTCTTGGCTTTAAGTAATAAACACCACCAATCAACATGGTTTCAGCAACAATAACTCCATTTTTAACTATGTAACTTGCTTTCTCGAGGTGGTGAACCTGGAACTTTAACACTCTAGACAATTGACTCTGACTAAGCAAATTACTGGTTGCTGAAGGTATGTAATAAACATCAGGGATGAATGTATCGAGCTCTTCAACGTAAACAGTTCTTTTTCCCATGACCTTACAAGTGTGGTTGGAGAAGGAGTACAGTTCTCGATATTCGGGCTCCAGGTTGCCCATCTCTGTGAAAAGTTCCTTTCTGTAGGTAACGTGTAAAGCTGCGCCACTGTCCAAAGTCCACAAAAGACGTCTGTCGTACTCTGGATCAGGTTGTGGAACGTTGGTTATGGCCAATGTTGCGAGTGGAGCTTGTGGATCACGCCTTGGACCACGACGACCTTGTCTTCCGCCTCTACCTTTGCCTCTGGATTCTGTTCCTCTGGGCTGGTATGTGATGGGAGCTGGAACTCGTTGGGGACAATCCCAGGTGTCATGTCCCATACGGTTGCAGATGTAGCATCTTGGCATCCTTGGAGTGTAGACTCTTCCTCGGAAGGGACGTCTAGCTGGACCTCTTGACGCTGGGAGTCGTTGCAGATGAGGTGTGGCTAATTTGATAGCTTCCTCCTTAATTAAAAGTCTGCATACATTATTAACAGTGCATTGAGCAATAGGCACGTGGTTAATCTTTGCAATGGCATCTTTCCATTCATAATTCAATGAGTTAATGATGATGCTGATCATTTGGATATCATCAATAACATGGCCTCTTTCTCTCAGTTCACTTCTCATTCCTTTCAGTTTGGTCAAATGTCCACCAATTTGGTCACCAGGTTCCAACTTCGAACCATGCAACTCAGACATGAGCAAACATGAAGATTCAATTGAAACGGGCCTGTAGCAATCTTCCAAAATAGCCCAAATGTGCTGGGCTGTTGCATCAGGTGGAAAAGTAACCTGCAATTCAGTATCCATGGACATCAATAACGTTGTGCAAGCCCTAGTCTCTAGGTCTCTTATTGCAGGAGTCCATGGTTGGGCAGGAGGATTAAACACCATACAATGGGTACCTTTGATGATTTACAATGATTTACTGTGCATGCACTTTCACATTCCTTCTTAACTTTCTCTTCTGATCTTCTGTTCGCCTGCCAAGAGAGGCAGGCACATAGCGCTGCCAAGAGGTAATTAATTCAGTTAGCAAGTTTGTATTTTTACTTTCTTTTATATTGAAAATGTTTTTATTAGATCATGCTTTGGGTTTACTTTTGCTTATTCAGAAGTATACTGCCAGGAAAAGCCACAATCTATCATCATTAATTACAAAGGTTTAAATTATATTCCTTCACAATGCTGACGAAGATGGCTCATTTTATCCCGTGTCAGAGATTACCAACAGCCCGCGCCACCGCCCGCATGTTTATTCACTATGTTTTCAGGCTGCACGGCCTACCTGACAGGGTCATGACGGACAGAGGAATGCAATTCACAGCCCAGTTTTGGAAAGGGTGATGGCCTTGGATGTCAAGATCTGCTTGTCCTCAGCGCACCATCCCAAAACCGACGGAGGGACGGAGAAAGTGATCGGGATCTTGGAGCAGTACCTGTGCTGTTTTGTGAACCAGCATCAAAATGATTGGGCAGACTACCTGGCAATAGCGGAGTTTGCGTTCAATAACTCACAGCACACATCCACGCAGACGACGCCCTTCTTGGCCAATGTGGGGTATCATCCTCGGTTCCTTCCCCTCATACCCATCGGCTCAGCGGTCCCCGCAGCTAAGGACTTCCTGTCAGAACTACAGGCGGTCCATCAAGTGGTGTGGCGATATCTGGATAAAGCCAAGGAGGACTATAAGAGAGTCGCAGACAGGTCTCGGCGTGCGACGCCCGTGTTGACTAGACACCTTCCATCAAACCGGCCGGTCAAGAAGTTAGACCACCGTTACCTTGGCCTGTTTCCTGTTGAAGCAGTCATCAATCCGGTCGTCTATTGCCTGACTTTACCACGTTCGATGCGAGTCCATCCGGTCTTTCATCGATCTCTTCTTGTTCCTGAACAGCCGGCTTGTCCTCTTCGCCAACTTGATCATCCCCAGCCAGAACCCTGTGCCGATGAGGAGCCAGCCAAGTATGAAGTTGCCAGGATCCAGGATTCCCGATGGCTGAAAGGACGGTTCCAATACCTGGTGGAATGGAAAGGCTGTGAGCCGGAGGATGTTACCTGGGAGGATGCAACCTCGGTGCACGCACCTGCTTTGGTGCAGGCCTTCCATGA
This sequence comes from Natrix helvetica, assembly GCF_964273705.1. Classification (NCBI taxonomy): domain Eukaryota; kingdom Metazoa; phylum Chordata; class Lepidosauria; order Squamata; family Natricidae; genus Natrix; species Natrix helvetica. The sequence goes on along the minus strand of NW_028113621.1, from coordinate 191,732 downwards.
ACAATTCCCAGCTAAGCCACACCCTGAGCGTCAGACCCGGGGGAAGGACCCTTCGGTGAGGGATAGTATTGTGGCCCAGCAGCGGCCGGCTGAGCTGTTGGTGGACTCTGACAGCGATGAACATTATGGGACTGCTCTGGAGGATGAAGAAGACCCTGGAGGGTGTTTGGAGTCAGAGCAGGGACTAGAGAGGCCTGTTGGCCACCAGGTGGCATCTGAGTGAGGGAGCAGTGAGGAGGAACAGAGGGAGGTTGTCCCTGATATGCGTGTGCATAGAGCTGAGAAGAGAAGGGAGCAGCTGTGGAGAAGACGTCATAGAAGGAAATAGGGACAGGTGGCTACTGTTTTTGGCCCCTCCCAAAGAGCTTATAGGTGGAGCGACGGGAGGGGAATCTTTGCAGGAAACAACAGTCCAGTTTACTAACCGTTGAGAAAGCATTCCATAAATCTAATCTTGGTTTCTTGAAGATAGCATTCTAGGCTCCTAGCCAAGGGGTGGCTTTATCTCCGTCATTAGTCATGGCAGACAGCCAAGCCTGTGTCTGCATATTCATTAGAATCATGGGACAGAACACTACCTATACATTGCTAATTTCTAACTCCTGTGTCTTCTTCATTTAGTCATTCCTTAAGCTTTACACCTGTCCTCTAGCCATCTGTACCACTCGTTCCATACCATATAATATTCTGTTTCCTCCTTTTATTTCTTTTATAAGTTTGTCCACCACTGCACACTCTTAACACTTTTATTATAACATTCCCCTCTGATGGTATATTATTAATGTTCCAATTTTGTGCATATATTATTCTCGCTGCTGTTATGATATCTATAATTAAATATTGTGTTTTTGTCATATTTCCTTGTAGGTATTCCCAATAGAAATAATTCCAGTTTCATATCTATTTGCTGTTTAGTAATTTCTTCGAGCCATTTTCTTATTCTATTCCAATATTGTTTAGCCTTTGGGCATAACCACCACATGTGGTAATACGTTCCTTGATTTTACCTACATTTCCAACAGTCCAGTGATAAGTTTGGGTACATTTTAGCCAGTCTCGCTGGTGGGAGATGCCATCTATAGAACATTTTATACATATTTTCCTTGTACGCTACTGCCATTGTCAATTTACAATTTTCATTCCAATTTTTTCCCCATTTCTCCAAATCAATACTGTAGCCAAAATTTTTGGCCCAAGTTATCATAGTTTCTTTAACTACCTCCTCCTCCATTCTGTAATTCAATAAGTAGTTATATAATTTCTTGATCAATTTATCCTCTGTACCTTGTAAAATATTATCTAGATCTTGCGGTTCTGTTTGGAATCCGTACTGTTCTTTATCTTTCTTATAACTAGCCTGTATCTGCATATATGGCCACCAATCGATGTCTATGCCCTGTTCTTTTAGTTCTAATCTTGTATTTAATTCCCCCTGATTGTTTTGTAAATCTTTATATCTTTTTATTTAATCTGTCTCTAATACATTTGGGTAGATTAACGCTTCCATCATTGATAGCCAATTCAGAATTTTAATATAGTGGTTTTTTTAGTTTTTTGCCATACTTGTAGCAAACCATCCCTAATTAAATGTTTCTGAAAATAACTGTGGGTTTTATTTTTGCCATCCCATATAAACACGTGCCATCCTAACTGTAAGTCATGGCCTTCTAAAATCAGCATTCTTTTATTTTTTAACTCAATCCAATCTTTGAGCCATGTAAATGCCACTGCCTGATAGTAAGTCTCCCAATTCGGGAGCCCGAATCCTCCTCTTTCTCTACAATCCTGCAATAGTTTTATTTTAATTTGTGCTTTTTCCCCCAGCCAAATTTATTTCATAGTTAGCTTATTTAACTCTTTAAAAAAGCTTTTACCTAATTTTATTGGTGTTACTTGAAAGAGGAACAGTATTTTTGGTAAAATGTTCATTTTGATGGCAGCTATCCTTCCTATAAGGGACAGTTGTAGTTTCTTCAATATTTCCAAATCTTTTTAATCTGTTGTATTAATTTAGTGTAGTTATCTTCTTTGATTGAAGAACATCTGGCTGATAGCCAAATTCCCAGTTATTTTACTTTTTTGGGTAACTTGTATGCCCATTCTTTCTTCCAATTCTCTTTCCTTTTTTAGTAAGATTTTTCATTATTGCCTTATTTTATATTTGTTAATTTTAAGTCCTGCTACTCTACTATATTCTTCTAAGTGTTGCACCAGTTCGGGTCCTGTCTCTAGTGGTTGGTACAATATAAATACTAAGTCATCCGCAAATGCTTGGACTTTGTATTCTTCTTTCCTTATTTTCAAACCCTTCAGTTCCTGATCTCCTCTGATTTTTATTAGCAATACCTCCAAGCTTAATATGAATAATAAAGGTGATAGTGGACATCCTTGTCTTACCCCCTTCTCAGTAATAAATTTTTTGGTAGTATCACCATTTATTATTACTTTAGCTATTTCGGTTGTGTATATTTTTTCCACCATCTTTACAAATTTCTCCCCAAAATTCAAAGTTTCCAATTGTAAAATAATAAATCTCCAATTTAAATTATCAAAGGCTTTTTTGGCATCCAAAAATATTAAGCCAGCTTGTTTTCCTGGATGTGCTTCATAATATTCTAGTGTGTTTATAATGGTTCTCATGTTGTTTCTTATTTGTCTTCTTGGTAAAAATCTGTTTTGGTCTGGAAGGATATACTTGTTTAGAACCTTTTAAAGTCTTTCTGCAATTATGGATGCAAATATTATATAATCTGCGTTTAGCAGTGAAATGGATCTATAGTTTTTAATCTGATGTGGTTCTGTATCTTCTTTTGGAATAAGTGTAATAAGTGCTTCTGTCCATGAATTTGGTATCTTTGCTTCTACGAGCACCTCGTTGAATACTTCTATCATTAACATATCTAATGGTTCCTGTACCGTCTTGTATAGCTCCACAGGTAATCCATCCTGGCCTGGTGTTTTGTTATTCTTTTGTTTCTTCATTGCCTCCACTAATTCCATCATAGTTATTGGTTCGTTTAATCTTTCTCCTTTTACTTCTGTAATTTTGGCCAAGTTCATCTTATCCAGGTATTATTTGATATTATCCTCTGATGCATGCTCCTGCCGATACAAGCTTTGAAAAAAATTTTGTGTTATATTCTTTTTTTCCCTCTCTTCTATGGTGTGTCATGCCCTCCTTGTCTTGTAAATAGGCTATTATTCTTTTCTCCTTTTCTTTCCTTAATTTATATGCCAGCCAAAGCCCTGGCTTATTTGCGTGCACAAAGACATTTTGCTTTGCCATTCTAACTTTCTGGGCCGTTTCATCTTGTGTAATCAGGTTAAATTTATGTCTTATTAGGTCTATTTTTCCTTTTATCTTGTTGTTTTGGGGCATGGACTATAAATCTACTTCTAATCTTTTAATTTCTTCCTACAACCCTTCTTCTTTTTGTTTCCTTTTCTTGTTTCTTCTTGCCATGTACGCTATAGTAAGTCCTCACATATATGCTTTGGTGGTATCCCACAAATTTTGTAGCGATGTGTCTCATATCGATCCTAGACCACGATTTATGTGGATTAGAATAGAATGTATATTGGTTCTGTCTCCAATGTCAACTTGTAAAGCATTTCCATGACTATTATCAAGTTGACATTGAAAGGAGGAGAATTCCATGCATACCTTCGGCCAGAGTCGGATCTCATATTTCTACAGCAGGCGTTTGAGGTGTGCAAGTTCATAGCCTGCTGCAGCACCTTGTTGGCGGATGTGATTTATGACACAGACGGAGGGGAGGGGAGAAACAGGAAAAAGTTCAGATGCCATTAAGTGGGAATCAGATTTGGCTCCGCAACAGAAGAAAATGCCAAAATGTTGCTCCTAATAAATGACTGGATTTCTTTAGAATTTTGTCTCGAGGCTCATAATTTACTTAGGTCATCTTTTGGAAACTTCACAGAGAGCCAAATCTGACTTTTAAAATATATCAAGATTTCTGGGTTTCTTGAGTCCCAGGCTCTCCAATCACTTCCTGATATTTGGGGTGCTTGGAGGGAAAATCAGGCAACCATGGCAGAAGGTGGATTATTGGAAGAAAGGCTGATTTCAGCTGGAGGAGTTCGGCCAGCAACAGACATCAAAGCTCCAGACAACCAAGCTGCAATGCCTTTCCCAGTAGCAGAAGCAAGAAAGGATGAGTACTGGTGGACATTAGCCCCTAAGGCAGCTGAAGTTGAGTTTCCTTACCCCAATTCCCAGATAAAGGGAAGGGTCTTGAGCAAGCTGGCAAGGGTGGACTGAATGTGGGACTGGGCACAAGGCAGGCTCTCAAAGCCCCAGATGGAATCCCTGGGGAGTGCAATAGAGCAACTGAGGGAGGATTTTGACTGGACCACCCTTCATGATGAGGGGCCATCAAGCCGCCCAAAAGAGAGGGGAGGGACATCTCATCCTGTTGAAGGGAGGAGATGCAGACTGGAGTGCAGCCCCCCTCCTCCACACAATAGAAGGAGCCCAAACTGCAACCAATGCCTCTCCCACACAGTAGGCAGGCTGCCCAAGGCAGGCAACACCCTCCCTCTCTCCGAACTAGAGGTGAAGAAGATGGCCAGCCATATCAGGTGCAAGCATACAGAGGCCAACAGGAGGTAGGAGGAGCAGGCTTGAATGACCTACCCCAAATTCAGGGGAAAGTTTGATTGGGACCCAGACCAGCGAGCTCTATTCCTTGATTCAGCTAATACCCACCTGGAATGCTATGGGCACCTCTACCCATCCCCCAGAGCCATGGTGAATACCATCGCAGAGGGGCTAGAAGGAGAAGCAAGGGAGTGGTTAGCAGCCCTCCACAAGAGGAGAGCCCCCCCCCCATCTGCAAGACATAGATGACTTCCTGCAACTGCTAGAGGCAGATTTGAGGAGGCAGAGGAGGACCCATATGTGGAAGAGGAACTCAGCAACCTAAAGCAGAGGGGCTGCCCCATCAAAGAGCACATCTGTGAATTTAGGAGAGTCATAGGAAGGCTACCCCCTTTACCAGAGTGGGTACTAGTTCATTTTTTCAGAACAAGCCTGGAAAAGCAAATTGCCCAAGGTAACTGCATACCGCGACATCCCAAATCGACTCTCTGAATGGTTCCGAGTAGGAACAAAAGTCAACAGCAGGCTGTGCACCAACAACTAGTAACCGGACACTAGCAACTGGACACAAAAGAGAGAGGTCAACCTGACCTGAAACCACCCAGCCAACGGGGAACCATAGCATCACAGCAGACCCTGAGACCAGCCCTCCCTTGAAGTCCGCTGAGATGCTACAGATGCGGGGGGATGGGCCACATGGCATCTGCGTGCTCAACCCCAGCCCCGAAACCAAGGCCAGACCCACCACCCAGGGCACAACCAGAACGAGGCCCCAAACGGGCCACCAACACATCCCGGAAAGCCCTCCAGGCTGCAGATGCCACTTCCCCCTCAGGTGGAACCCCAGGCAACGACAACCAGTCGCCCGAATCCTATGACAGCGAGGAAGAGGGAGAAAATGACCCAATGGTGAGTGAACCAATTCACCCTTTTCTTTCTTTTCCAATACGCCTCACAGCCCCAAAAACAGGAAATCAGGGGGATTTTCAAACCCTGATAGACTCAGGCTGCACTAGATGCTTCATCAACCTGACAACAGTCCTGAAACTGGGGATCAGAGCAAAAAGACTGGGCCACCAAATCCGGTTCGAACAGGTCGATGGGTCCCTAATGGGGGGAGCCTATGCCTCCCAGCTGACTGAACCAGTGAGACTAGAGCTGGTGGATAACTGGGAAGTAATTCAATTCATAATAGCCCCCAAAATGACAGATGCAGTCATACTGACACTGTCCTGGCTAGACAAGGGGGGACCGAACATCTGGTGGCAAGGGGGTACCTGCAGACTTAGGATAGAAAAGGGCCCCCAACCCCTTGCACACCAGCAAGCAGAAACACCACCCAAGCAGGGAATCCCCCCCCCCCCCCCACAAAAGAGCTCACCGGAACATCTGGGAGCCACAACTGATGAAACCCCAGAGACTGAACATATCCCAGCGGATTATCAGGACCTTGCAGAAGTATTCAGAACACCCCCCCACACACACACACACACTGTGAGGCAGATTGTGCCATCGAAATCATCCCCAGGGCAAAACGCCATAACGCCCCGGGAAATGCAAGAAATGCACAAGTACACAGACAAAAACCTAGCACGAGGGTTCATCGAGCCAGCCAAGCCACAGGTTGTGGCGCCAGTCCTCTTTAAAGAAAAAAAAGATGGAACTATGAGACTGTGTGGACTTTAGAGGAATCAATGCAGTGTTCATACACAACCTATGCCCACTCCCCCTCATGAAGGACATGCTATCTCACCTGGTCAAGGGAAAAGTCTTCACCAAATTAGACCTCAGAGAAGCATACTACCGAGTACGTATCAGAGAGGGAGATGAGTGGAAAGCAGCGTTCAACTGCCCCCCTAGGGAGCTTCCAATTCAAAGTGATGCCTTTCGGACTGCAGGAAGCCCTAGCAGTGTTCATGCAGTTAATAAATGAGGTGCTGCACGAGCACCTCTACAAGGGTGTTCTCGTCTACCTGATTGACATCCTCATCTACACAGAGACCATGAATGACCACATACCCCTGGTCTGCCAAGTACTGGAAAAACTTCTGGCAGCCAACCTGTATGTCAAGCTATCAAAATGTGAATTCCACCATGCACAGCTAGACTACCTGGGCTACCGAGTGTCAAATGAGGGAATAGAGATGGACCCAACCAAAGTACAAGTCGTCCTAGGCAATGCCCTCACACCCGCAAACAGCTACAAAGCTTCCTAGGGTTCGTGAACCTCTATAGGCAATTCATCCCCTCCTTTGCGAAGATTGCAAAACCCATGACAGACCTCTTAAAGACAGGGAGCCCAGGAACAAAACCTCACCCAGGACAACCTCTACAGAGGACCTAACCTGCCAAAAGGCATTTGAGACACTAAAAGAAATGTTTGCAAAGGAACCGGTTGGTTCTGAAATAACCAACACATCTTGACAAAAAGAGATTACCTCACATGGAAGGGGATGAAACTGTACGTCCTGGAATCCCTACGCACCCTAATTCCCCAGAGGAGCCACGACACCAAACCGGCAGGCCACTTTGGATTCCTAAAGACTTTACGCTTAGCCTGGAGGCAGTTCTGGTGGCACGAAACAAAGAAAGATGTGGACAGTTACATGAAAAGTTGCACCATCTGCACCACAATGAAGAGGCGACCGGGAAAAAAACCCCGGACTGCTGCAACCAGTAGCAGAGACAACGAGGCTGTGGGAGGAGATCGTAATGCACTTTATAGTAGAGTTGCTGAAAAGTGGGGGAAACACGGTGATTTGGACTGTAATAGACCTGTTCTCCAAACAGGCACACCCTGCAGTGGACTACCCTCAGTTCACAAGCTGGCCAAACTGTTCCTGAAGCACATCTACCACCTGCATGGAGTACCTTGAAGAATTATCTCAGACAGAGGGGTCCCATTTACGGCTACATCCTGGAGGGAGTTCCTGTGCTCCATTGGGTGATCCCAGGGCTTAGCTTGGCTTTTCACCCGAGCACCAATGGGGGGGCAGAGAGACTGAAAGCTATGGTAGAGCAGTACCTGAGGTGCTACGTGAACTATCAGCAGTCCAATTGGGCAGACATTCTGTCTTTTGCTGAGGTCGCATACAATAATGCTTTTCACAGTAGCACAGGACTAACACCATTCAAAGTAGTGAGCGGCATGGACTCTGTCCCAATGCCTGAGTCTCCAAGGGATCCCCCCCTCCTCAGTCAACTTGACTGATAGTATGTCGATGCTAAAAGCAACCTGGGAAAATGTCAAAAAAGTGTTTGATAAAGCGGCACAAACCTGTAAGAAACAGGCAGATAAACACCAAGCTCCGCAACGACCATTCTTGGTGGGAGAGAAGGTTTACCTCTCCACAAAATATTTGAGGTTGCAACTCCCTAGCAAGAAACTGGGACCAAAGTTTATGGGACCATTCCCCATAGTAAAGATCATCAACCCAGTCACAGTGCAATTGAAACTGCCTCGACTGCTAGGAAAGATACACCCGGTATTCCATAGTAGCTTATTAAAACCCGTGGTCGGGTCCACTCTGAGACCACTACCCCGGGAGACCCCGGGCCCTGTGGTCATAGGAGGCCAAACCCATTATGAGGTGCAACAAATCCTTGATTCAAGGTGGCACAGGAGACAACTCCAATACTTAATCAAGTGGAAGGGCTACCCCTTGTCAGAGGCATCTTGGGGAAAGAGTAGAAATATCCAGGCTGATCGCCTTATAGCAAAATTCCATGCAGAAAATCCAAACAAGCTTGGGGGGAGGCTGTAGCCATAAATCCTATACCTGTACTCAAATTGTTTTTGCTTCACACAGGTTGCTTTTGGAAAGTGAGGGGAGTCGAATGTCAACTACTTAAGTTGCCATGGTGAGGAAAGGGGGGGAGTGCATTCTAAGCATACTTTAGGCTAGAGTCGGATCTCAGATTACCGCAGCAGACTTGGGAGGGGTGCACCTCATTGGGGAATGTGATTTATTACACAAACTGAGGGGAGGGAAGGAACAGGGATATAGTTCAGCTATAATTCAAATAAGGCTCAGATCTGACTGCAAAAAGGTCTTGCCAAAATAAATGCTCCCAATAAATGACAAATTTTCTTTTGAAATTTGGCTCTAGACTCATGAATCAATTAGGGCATTTTTTGGAAACCTGACATTATTTTTATTAAGTAGAGGAATATAGATATTAAAAAGCAAGATCTCTACCTGTTTATATAAGAGTAAGGTAGTCACAACCCATGGCTGAAAAGGTGGCAGTAATACAAATTTAAATTGCAGGGATGTATTAACTAGTGTCACAATACCCCCTTTGGTTCTCCCACCCACCTTACTTGGGACAGCCGGGATAGAGTTAGCCCAATAACCATCTAACTGTATCTCTGCAGAAGCCCTGGTTTCTTGTAAGAAGATGATGTCAAATTGTGATATATAGTAAAAAAAAAGTCGGTCTTTTGATGGGACAGTCCAACCCACTATATTCCAGGTTATAAGGGTAAGAGGGTCACCATTTGCAACTCATCAGGAAATATGATATATACAAAGGAAAGTTGTAAGGTTGTTACATTGGATTGGGATATCATCACAAATGAAATTGGCCTTCTCTAAAAGGAGGGGGGTCTCATCTAAGTCCTGTGTAGACTCCTGAGGAACTTGTTCAGAGTAAGAGGCTTTAACACCAGCTAACAGAGCTTGTCTTTCAGGTGCCGCCTCTCAAGGTGTAGGGCAAAGTTATTAAGTCATGCTGCATTCGACTTTTGGAATGGTGGCACTAATGTGGGTCCTCTCTCAGCCTCTTGGTTTGGTGCTGAAAGTATCATAGAATGTTCATATAAGAATGATAGCATCTCCATCTCTACCGGGACCTCTATTGGCCCCTGTGGATCTTGGCTTTTGTTTTCCATGATCTCATATTCATGTAATCCCTTGCCCTCTGGGGTGTGTGTGTGTGTGGGGGGGGGGGGAGGTAAGAGGCTCAATTATTGGGGAGACCAGATCTATAAGCGGCTCAGCTATGTCAATTGTGACCAACAAGGATTTCTTTAAATTTTCTAACTTGAATAGTATATTGGCTTGTTCTTTCCTTGGTAGAGAGCCAAAAGCACTAATGAGGCCAGCTTCTGTGTTGTTAAGTGCATCTTCACTGAATAAGGCTGGCTGACTCCCTCTTTCCTTCTCTTGCTTTCCCAATTTGTGCCTAATGAAACATTCATACACACAATTGTAACCTGACTTTTCAGAAAAATGGTTCCCGCTCAAAAGTACTTACTGTATAAAGCAGAGAAGGTTTTAGCTTTCAGCCTTAGAGAATTTTAATATGACATAGTTGAAAGTACCCTTGTCTGACCAAATTGGATTACCAGCCCCATCTCTGAACCTAGCCCACTTGGGACATAACCCACATGCACAATTCTTTTTCATCCCAGCCTGGATGGGCAATTTTCCCTCATCGCAGGTGGAAAACTACCTTCCCAAGTGGAAGCTAGGGAAACCTTAGGGAAACGTTTCCCATGAACCTAGGGAAACGTTTCCCATGGACCCTAACCAAATACAACACGTGTCCACCTAGCTTTTGAGTGCGCCACACACCCAGAAGGTCTCCCGAACAAATTACTGACCCTTCCTTTATTAAAACTCTATGTCAGCTGGATCTCCAGCATGGGTTTTCCCTTTGATGCTTGCTTGCTATCGGCTGCCATAGTAATGGGGAGGGTGGTCATGGCATTAGGGTTTGGGAAGTGAGCTGGTGTGAAGAAGGCCCATGTGAATAAAAAGGGAGGATTGCTCTCACAAATTACTGCGCTGCTGAATGGAGTTTTTTACATTCAGTCAAGGTCAACTGTCCTGGAACTCCAGATGGACAAAAACACCTGAAGATGTGCCCCACATGACACTATATGGGATGGGGATTGGACATTCAGCCTGGGTCCCTGGGGGGAGGGATTTGGGGAAACTTTCAATATGTAAGTTTTGTGCCTTTTGGCTCAGACCTTGCTTTTCTTTTGCTGCTATCATTTCAAACTCAGTAAATGTTAGATCGGGTAATGAAAGGCACAAAAGGCTAGAGATAACAACAGCTCTTTATTGGTAACATCCTAACGAGTGACGTAGTCACGCAGGTAGGCGGGTCTTTGGCTCAACCTGCTGGACCTGCGCAGTTCAGTCAGTTGGGTTCCTTCCTGCTGGTCGGTCGGACCTGTTGCCTCTCCGGACTCGTCGGATGGAACCTCCTGGAAACTTTCGGAGGCTTCGGTTGGCATTGTCGGTGGAGGACTCGCCCGTGCCCCATCGGAGTCAGATAAGTCCCTTGGTGCTTCCGCAATGATTTGTGGGTGGTGCGGCTCGGGCTGCGATGGTGTCATTGGTGTTTTCCGGAGTGTGGAGTTCGCCACCCGTCCCCGGAGTTGGTCGATGTGCCTCCTCCAGTGCTGCCCATCCTCGAGCCTGACGGCATAGGAGCGCCGGCCCAAGATTCTGACGATGGTTGCGGGTACCCACAAGGTCCCCCCTGAGTAATTGTGGGCGTAGACCGGGTCGCCGATGTCAAATGTCCGGATTTTGCCTGTGGAGTCAGGGGGTGTCTCTGATGAGTAGTTGGGGTGTAGCCGGTCTAGGTGAGACCTGAGTCGGCGCCACATGAGGAGTTCAGCTGGGCTTCTGCCCATGGAGGCACTGGGCGTGATATGCTGGATCAGTAGGTAATGGTCTATTCGCGTTTGCCAGTCGCCCGGGCCCATTCTGCTGAGGGCTTCCTTGGTAGACCTTACCATTCGTTCCACCTGACCATTCGACGCCGGGTGGAATGAGGCGACTAGGGCATGCCGGATTCCCTGCGCTGCTAAGAATTCTTCGAACGACTTGGCCGTGAATTGTGGGCCATTGTCTGAAACGAGCACGTCGGGGAATCCGTGGGTCGCGAATAGCCTGCGTAGTGCTTTGATGACCGCATCCGTGGTGGTGGATGTCATCAGGGTCACTTCCAGCCACTTTGAGGAAGCGTCCACGACTACAAAGAATGTTTGTCCATGAACTGGCCCCGCGAAGTCTATGTGGACTCTGGACCACGGTGCTTGTGGACGTTACCATTCATTTGCGGGTGTCTCTGGGGGACCCGGCCTGGACTCTTGGCAGGGTGTGCATGTGGCGACCCACTCCTGTATGTCTCTGTCCAAATTGGGCCATCACACGTAACTCCTTGCCAGTGCTTTCATCCACACTATTCCCGGGTGACCCATGTGAAGAGCCTCTAGCATGGCTACTCGCAGTTGCTTGGGAATGACTACCCGGTCCCCCCACAGTAGGCAACCTCTGATGGCTGACAGTTTGTCCAGTTTTGTGACGTACGGGTTGAATTCAGTCCCAACTGGCCCCTTGGGCCACCCCCTCCACACCCAGTTCAATGTTTGCTTGATGATGGGGTCCCTTTCGGAGTGGCATGCGACGTCCCTGGAGGACACGGGGCCCAAGTCTAGGCAGTCAATCAACAGGAGCACGGTCTCGGGTGTCAGGGGGTTGAGCAGCTCTGGTAGGGGGCATTGGCTCAATGCGTCGGCATGCCCCAGTGTAGTGCCTGGCCGGTGGACGAGTCTGTAGGAGTAAGCCTCCAGGAAGATCGTCCATCGGGTCATGCGTGGGGAGAGTGACACTGGTGTGGGGCAGTCCCCAGCCAATAGTCCCAGCAGCGGCTTGTGGTCGGTCACCAATTCGAAGTCCCTGCCGTACAGGTTCTCATGGAAACGCTTGACTCCGGCCACTGCAGCCAGGGCCTCGCAGTCCAACTGGCTGTAGTTCCGTTCGGCGGCGGATAATGTCCTCGAGTAGAAGGCGATGGGGGCTTCCGTGCCATTCGGTAACCGGTGGCTCAGGACTGCGCCAACGCCGAAGGGGGAGGCATCGCAGGTCAGCACCAGGGGCAGGGTCTGGCTGAATTGCACCAAGAAAGAGTCCGCTGATAACAGTCCCTTCACGGCAGCGAATGCCTTGGCCTCGGTCTTCCCCATGTCCACTCCGCGTTCTTCACTAGCAGGTAGTGAAGCGATTCAGCAACCGTCTCTTTCTGCTTTAGGAATAAGGAGCCCGAGGAACGCCTGGAGTTCAGTCTGATTCTTGGGAGTGGGGACTTCCCTAATAGCTCTGATTTTTTGGTTGGTCAGGTGGATCCCTGAGCCATCGATCATATAGCCTAGAAATTCTACCCTGGCTACGTTTATTCTGCACCTGGTAATCACGAAGGCGGGCGTCTGGGCGTCTGAGGTCCTCCTTCTGTATGGTCGGGATCGTTTGCTTCAGGGCAGGCCATGAGATGATGGTGAGAGACGACCCGGTGTCGATCTCCATCTCGCAAGGGGCACCCTCGAGGAAAACGGTGATCTTTAGTTTTTTCGGGCAGCTGGTTCAGATGTGCCGTACTGGAACCGTGATGTTTGGCTTCCTGGTGCGATTCTGGTGTTCCCGGGTCGTCGCCCTGAGGTTGGCTACTTGATCGCCAGTTTCTGCCCACCTGGGTTGCCTCCGGTTGGGTCGCGGTCTCCGGTTCAGTCCTTTGTCCGCCCTTTCAGGGTGACCGGTTGTCGCGGGGAACTCGCTGCGGAATACTCTGGCGATGTGTCCCTTCTGCTCGCACCGCCGGCACGTCGCGCCTCAAAAACGGCAGGTTGCTCTGGCGTGATCGCCTCCACAGCTAGCACACAGCAGGCTGGGCAACTTGAATTTTCGTGTCGGCGTCTCGCGGCTACTGCACATGAGGTGACTGCTCTCTTCATCGCTTTCGGAGCTCTCGGGTGGACGCGGGCACTCTTGGGTGCCTCTTTGTGTGCGTGGAGGCGCTGGAGGGTTTCCACGGACTTGTTCACTGACTCGGCGGCCCTTGCCTCGTCGAGAGCGATCTGGAGGGAGAGGTTGTTTCTCGCCAGCAATCTTGCCTGTAGACTCCGGTCTCGGACCCCCATTATGATCCGCTCTAAGATGACGTTGTCCAGTTCATGGAATTTGCAATGGGCTGTGGCTTTCCGGAGTGCTGCGATGTATCCATTTATCGACTCGCCTTCCATCTGGTTCCTCATGTTGAAGTGGTAGCGCCGAACGTACTTGGACGGCTTCGGGGTGTAGTGGGTCTTCAATGTTTGTTGTAAGGCGGACCAGGAGACGGCGTGTAGCGGCATCGGTTCGGAGAGGTTCTTGGCGGTCTCCAGGACTTCGGAGCCACAGTAACCCAGGAACAGGTTCTTTTTCTGGGGCTCCAGGATGCCGCCAAGATCGTTCGCCTCCAGGAAGACCTCAAAACGCAGCGGATACGTGTCCCAGTAGTCCGTGGCTGGGTTGAACGGAGGCAGTTGGGCGTAGGTGGCCATCCTGATTCTCTCTGGGTTCGTGATGGCCTGCTGTTGCCTTTCCTGCGCTCCGGGTGGAATGCTGCCATGTGACCAAGCCCTTTGTCAGTGAAGCTTCGCTCTTTGTCTGCCTAATTGCCTTCCAATCCCACCTTCGTCGCCAATGTTAGATCGGGTAATGAAAGGCACAAAAGGCTAGAGATAACAGCAGCTCTTTATTGGTAAACGTGCAGGCATCCACTGGCTGCATGGTCGGACAGCTCCCTTTTTAAAGGGGAGCTGTCCAGCGCTTCAGCCAATCAGGAGTCTCTCTTTTCCCACCTGAAAAGAGAGGACCTGAGTGGAAACTACTATTGTCCTTAGTAAAACTAGAGCGGGGAGTATCTAACAGTAAAAGTACTTCTTCTCTACTTTAATGGAGTCAGAGGTTTTCTTTCTTGGGTTTTGAACAGAGGCAGGCCTGACACCCACTTTAATAATAATAATAATAATAATAATAAAATTTATTTGTTAGCCACACCCTCTCCCGAAGGACTCGGGGCAGCGTACAATGAAAAATATATAAAATACAAATATGGAGAATACATGCACAAAATAGACATATACATATACATGGAGGAGGTAGACAGATGGATGGAAACAATTAAAATCACAGTTTAAAATCCCCTAAATAAAATCACAAAATTAAAAAACCCGTCAGGAGCGATATCATCAAACTATGGTTGAGCCAGGCCAGCTACTTGGAATAGGTGGGTCTTGAGCTTTACACGGAAGGCGCGGAGGTAAGAGGTAATCCTAATATCCGGGGGGAGGTCATTCCACAGGGCTGGGCCCGCCACAGAGAAGGCTCTGCTCCTAGGCGCCGCCCCCCGGCACTTTGGTCCCAAGCTAAGACATAAAGTAGACTGGTAATTGTTCAAAAGAAATCAAGTGCTCAACTTCATGCAATCAGGCTGAAGTATTCTTTGTATTTTGTTCAGTCCCCCTTTGTTACATATTGTAATTCAGTCAGGTCCTCTGTTTAAGCAAGATAATTGGTTTAAATTGATCGGTTGCCTGGCTGACAGTCTGCCTACAAAAGGAGAGCTGTCAGCCAGACTGTTTGCTGGTGTTATTACTGAATTGCAATAAAGAGCTTTAGTGGAGATCACTCTGTGTCGTTTCATTCAACCCAAAATCTAACACTGGTGGCGAAGGTGGGATATGAATGAAATCTGAGACCAAAAAGAGCTGATCGCTGTTCCAGCAAAGAGAGCAACATCGTGGACAATCCACCCTTAGCTGCAGCACCATTATCGACCACCCACTCACCAGTTCCTCACCTAGCTGCATCGGTTTACTAGAAATGGCTTCTCTAATGCTGTTCTCCCCATTTCATCCAGCCTCTGAAACATGAGACTCGTATATCATACGCTTCGAGTGTTTCCTCGAAGCCAACGAGTTCACCGGCATTTCAGACAACTGGAAGAGGGCTTTATTTCTCAGTTACTGCAGCTTGAACATTTTCAAAATGGCCAGACTACTCCTTGCTCCAGTGGCCATCCAAACCATGGCATGGGACATGCTGCAAAATACATTGAGAGCACATTACGTGCCCAAACCATCGAGAATCACCCTCCAATACGCGTTTCACCAATGAAACTAAGGGTAAGGAGAGACAATTAACCAATATGTTGCCGCCATTAGAAAAGCTGCATTATATTGTACATTTAGAGATTTGGATGATGTTTCATTAGACAGAATAGTTTTCAGTGTAAGAGACATTAAATTGCAATGGCGTCTCCTGGCTAAGCTGAATCTACTGTAAATGTACAGATGGCGCTCGACGAAGCCCAAGCCACAAGGATGTCAAGCCAATCCACAGCATAGATGCAAAAGACTAACAGCCTGCCAACTGCACAAAAGGCAGTTACCATTCACCATGATGACCTAGATGAGGACAAGGCCACGGATGATGATGAAGTCTGCTGCCTAAAGACAGCAAGGAAGCAAGGCACAACAAATGAAAAGAAGCAGGCAGCCTGCATGTGGAGGCAACCACCCAAGAGCAACGTGCAGATTCAAAAAGGCCATTTGTCAGCATTACGACAGAAAAGGACACTTAGCTAAAGTCTGTTGTGCCAGCCAACCTGTCAGCCAATCCTACTATTGAAGGGCACCACAGAAATCACAGAGAAAAGGGGAAGAATGCTACACTGTTTCCAGGAGTGCCTGCTGCACAGAGACCTGCATCAGGCAAGCGAACACCAAGTACACCAAGAAAATAAACATAACCATCTTAATTGAGGGTGCCCCATGTCGAATGGAAGTAGATACTGGGTCATCTAGGACAATAATCTCGTGGAACACAATTAAGAGACTGGTGCCGAGGTTCTCCAAGAGCCAACTGAAACATCAACACCTTCACCTGAGAGACTATCAAGGCAATAGCATTCCAGTCATCAGAAGCGGAACCTTTCAAGTATCATTTTAAAAATTTGAAGGTCCCCTGCGGCTGACTATAGTAAATGGTTCTCTACCTAGTCTGTTGGGGCTGGACTGGTTTTCCTCTCTGGGCCTGGGAGTTACTGGCATCAACTCCGTCAGTAGCTTCAATGTCGAAGCCCTGACCAGGGAGTTCACAGATGTCTTCAATGGAGATCTGGGCAAATACACTGGGATGCCCATCTCCTTCAATCTGGACCCTCAAATTGCCCCTATTTGCATGAAGCCGCTCAGGGTCCCATTTGCTCTACGATCCAAGGTTGATAAGCAATTAGATAAACTAATTGCCCAAGGGATCTTGGAACCTGTCGACCATGCGAAATGGGAGACACCCATAGTGACGCCGGTCAAGCTAGACAGATCATTCCATATTTGTGCGGACTATAAGTGCACGCTAAACAAAGCAATTTAACAGAACGCTTTTCCAGTACTGGTCGTTCTACACTTTTTGCACTCCCTGGGAGAAGGAAAGACTTTTGCAAAATTAGACCTTGCCCAGGCATACCAACAATTGCCTGTTGACAAAGCCACAGCAGAGGCGCAAACCATTGTCACTCATCGCGGAGCCTTCAAATGCAACTGGCTACAATTCGGAGTGAGTGTGGCACCAGGACTTTTTCAAAGCCTCATGCAACGCCTTCTGCAAGGCATTCCAGGCATTGTGCCATATTTTGATGACATCTTAATATCGGCAACTGACAACAAATAACTTTTTGACCATCTGAGAGCGGTGTTAGCTGATTTCAAGAGGTGGGCTTCAAGGTCAAGAGAGAAAAGTGCCAAATAGCAGTACCTCAGGTAGAATTCTTAGGCTACCTGATTGATGCCTCAGGGCTGCACCCCATGAAGGTGAAAATCCAACCAATCCAGGAAGCCCCAATGCCAAAGACTAAGACAGAGTTTCACATATTTCTGGGACTGCTAAATTTCTATAGTGTGTTCCTACCGCACAAGGCATCAGTAGTCGAACCCCTGCACTGGCTACTGGACAATCAGACACCATGGACCTGGGGCCAGAGAGAAGCTACCACAAGCACTGCTGTAAAAAACCTGATGTCATCCAAAAGCATCCTTATCCAGTACAATGAGAACCTCCCACTGGTTCTCATTTGTGACGCCTCACCATTTGGAGTGGGGGCCGTCCTGAGCCATCGAATCCCAAATGGGACTGAGGCTCCCATCACCTTTTATTGCAGGACACTATCAGCCACTGAGAGAAATTACAGCCAGCTGGATAAGGAGGCTTTGGCAGCAGTCACCAGAATAAGGAGATTCCATGAGTATTTGTATGGCAGGTATTTTGAACTGATCACTGATCACAAACTACTGTTGGGCCTGCTTGCCAGTGACAGACAAATGCTGACCATCCTGTCACCACGCATGTTAAGATGGACTGTGTTCTTAGTGGCTTATAACTACAAACTCATCCACCAACTGGATAAGTCCCTAAGCCATGTGGACGCCCTTAGCTGCTGCCCCCTACCGGCCATCCTAGACGACCCGGCCCCAGTCATCCCTGTCCTGGTAATAGAGGAATGGCCATCTGGCCCCATAATGGCCATCGAGATTGCTAAACATTCGGCAAAAGACCTGACCGTCACCCAAGTACTTAACTGGGTGTGGAGGGGGTGGCCAAAGGGGCCCGTCAGAACTGAATTTGCACCTTTCCATGCCTGGAAACACAAACTGTCCACGCCGAAAGGCTGTTTACTGTGGGGCAACTGGGTAATCGTCCCACCCAAGCTGCAGTGACCTTTCCTGGAGGCCTTACATGTAGGTCATCCAGGCATCATTAGGATGAAATCCCTAGCCCGCAGTTATGTCTGGTGGCCTAGCATGGACAAGGCCATCGCAGAGTTGGTCGCTTCCTGCAAACCGTGCCAGGAGACGAGACTGGTGCCATCCTCTGCCCCAGAAAGACACCAAAGGCACCCTGGTCGCGAGTCCACATTGACTTTGTGGGACCTTTCCAGGGCCAAACCTTTATAGTCGTTGTCAACACCTATTCTAAATGGTTGGAGGTGGTCTTGATGCCATCAACAACCTCTGACACCGTCATTAAGGCATTATTAAGACTGTTCATGACCCATGGACTTACAGACATCCTGGTGTCCAACAACAGCCCGCAATTCATGACTAACCAGTTCGAAACATTACTGGCTAGCCATGGCATCCGTCACGCTCTGGTTACATCGTTCCATCCGGCCAGCAATGGACAGGCCAAAAGAATGGTGCCATCAGCCAAAGTGACTCTTGCTCGAATTGGCCCTGGGGACTGGCAAGCTCGAAGTGTCAAATACTTGTTACTCCAGCATGTAACACCAAGTGCCACAACTAACAGAAGCCCAGCCAAACTGCTAATGGGTCACTATCTATGAACGGACTTAGATAGACTGCACCCTGAATACTCTTTGGAGATGCCCCCCAACTTGACCAGCCAGCTCTGGTTGTTTCCTGTGGGAGATGAAGTCTATGCCCACAACTATGCTGGGGGTGCCCTTTGGATCCCTGGCTAAATTGTAGCAGTCACTGGACCACAGTCATATAGAGTCGAACTGGAGGACGGCCGCCTATGGCGTCAGCACATCGACCAGCTATGAGGCCACTTGTGCTCCTCTGTCTATCAACAGCCAGAATGGGTTCAACCCAAAACAAACTCTCTGCCAGAGACAAACAAAGACTTTGTGGCTCCACCAAAACCAGAGCCCACAACGACCCATGACGACACGACGACACGGGTACCCGGAGAACCAGGAGCCGATCAGAGTGAGGTCCAGGTTGAACTGGTTCCAACCGTGCCGGAGGTGCCAGAGGTCAAGTTCCCAACAAAGCCACAGGAAAATCTAAGAGCAGCAGCAGCCGACCTGCCTGGTCAAAATGCCACTCCAAATGAACTGCGCAGGTTGGGGCAGTTGCCCCGTCGTCCCACCTACCTGTGTGATTACATTTGTTCAAACTAGTAATGACCTATCCTGAAGTCTTCAGTCAGGTCTGCTGTTTAAGTGGGAGAATTGGTTTAAATTGATTGGTTGCCTGGCTGACAGTCTGCCTATAAAAGGAGAGCTGTCAGCCAGACTGTTTGCTGGTGTTATTACTGAATTGCAATAAAGAGCTTTAGTGAAGATCACTCTGTCGTTTCATTCAACCCAAAATCTAACACCCTTGCTTTTCTGGTCCTCTTTGTCACTGTCTGATACAGGCTAGCAGGAGGGCTGAATGTGGCTGCGACAGACACAGGATGCCGCTTTGAAGTGACAGCAGGGATCCACACATAGTGGGCACAAAAATTTACAGGGTACTTACCAACTATTCAGCCTCTGGTTCAAGGAGCTGTTCGGCTCAAAGCCCCAAACTGCCTTTACTATCTGTGTTGGGATGGGCAGAGTTCAGGGCAGCACCCTCCAGACAAAATGGTCAGGTGCCAGCTGGATGAAGTTACCTGGACTCAGTCTGCCAACCAGGTTAGCTGAAGGGTCCCATATGGATTGTCAAATTGTTAAAATAGTTTTCTTGGTCTGACTTGCTGAGCTAGGTCATGAATAAACACAAATGGCAGCTGCTAGAAGTTGAATAGTTCATTCATTCAAGGTAGCTTACATCATTAACTTTTAACATTTTCTAAGCTGATCATGCTGTCATATGTTCCTAATTGGGCCTCATGCAGCAATTGTGCTGAGGCTTTAGTTACAGCAGGGATAAACTGCTCCTCTGGAAAAATAATGTTTGTATAGCTGATGCAGATCTCTGCATTGCGGGATTTCTGCTTCCTGAGATTGAAAAACTATTCCTAGATACAGTATCTAAAAATCTTAACCTGTTCAAAGGACTGCCCACTTAGGTTCCATCTTCTCTGTTTTGGGCATTTAGAAAAAGTAAGAGTAAGAGAGCACATCCTGAAATCCAAAAGCTTATTAAAGGAGACAGTAAGTAAGGAGTTCAGGTAAGCTAATTGTATTGATTTTAGTTGGAATTCTCACTCTATCTGTGAAAGAGCTGTAGTGGTGCAGTGGTTAGAATGCAGTATTACAGGTTAATTCTGCTGACTGCCACCAGTTCAATCCTGACCAGCTCAAGGTTGACTCAGTCTTCCATCCTTTCGAGGTTGGTAAAATGAGGAACCAGATTGTTGGGGGCAATATGCTGACACTGTAAACTGCTTAAAGAGGGCTGTAATGCCCTATGACCGTGATGGCGAACCTATGGCACGTGTGCCACAGGTGGCACGCTGAGCCATTTCTGAGAGCACATGAGGCATTGCTCTGTCAGCTCCAGCATGCATGCATGCGCTGGCCAGCTGATTTTCGGCCTTGATTTTTGGGCATTTTTCGCCCTCTGGAGATGAACGGACTTCCGGTTTAATTTTTTAATTAATTAATTTATTACATTTCTAGACCGCCCCCTCTCCCCGGAGGGACTCGGGGCGGTGTACAGGAATAAATTTAAAAACATACAAACAATCATATACATAGCTAAAAATCAAATTAAACAACCCCTGTACGAATTTATAAAAATTAAAAACATTAAAACCAGACCCTAAAACCAATCCTAAAAATTTAGAAATAAAACTGAGGTGGGAAAGATGGAATTAGGCCAAGCCGGCTAGCTGGAATAGGTGGGTTTTAAGTTTCTGACGGAAGGAGCGGAGATCCGTAGCCATTCTAATGTCGGGGGGAAGGTCATTCCAGAGGGTCAGGCCCATCACAGAGAAGGCCCTTCCCCTAGGCGTCACCCGCTGGCACAGCCTAGTGGACAGCACCCGGAGGAGTCCCTCTCTGTGTGAGCGAATCGGCCGAAGGGATGTATGGAGCAGGATACGATCCCGCAAATAACTAGGTTTGCACTTTGGCCTGTTTTTCGCCCTCTGGAGGGATAAAAATGGCCCAATGGGCAACCCAGAAGTCCGTTCCCGATAGTGCGCACCCACTGGCTTTTGGCACCCAAGGCAAAAAAGGTTCGCCATCGCTGCCCTATGAAGTAGTCTAGAAGTCTAAGTGCTATTGCTATTGCTATTAGTACTTTTTTCTGTATGCCTCCTTTCCTAATAAATCCTTTTATAGATGTGGATTTTTATTGGTTTAAAAAGGCAATTTCTCATTAAAAAGCTTCCCAGGTACACAGTTACACACCTCTTATGGGCTTTCCTCCCAACAAGGATTGGCCCAAAGCTTTTATGTTCTCCACTTTAGATAAGAAGTTCTGAATCACCTCCTTTTCTAGTCATCCTAGAACTGCCAGGCACCTGGGAAATCAGGAGTTTCAGTCAGTTCTAATGAGTAAAAATATTTATTGCAAGCTTAAATTCTCTACAAAAATCTGAGCTACTAATGGTCAAAGGAAATGAGTGGGAATAAAAGGCATTCAAGGTGGGCTGGACTTAGGTCTCTTGCTGGTATGCAGGGACTCATGACGTATGATGCATGTGACCCCCTCCCCCTACAAGTATCTCCTAAAAGTACTGAGCAAAAGGGATAAAACATGGAAAAATGGACTCCCCAACTACAGAGACTTCAGTGTGTCAGGAGGTTCAGCCCGATTGCTGGTAGCCTAACATTATTATCTTTTATTGGGAGTTGAACCCACCAGGGTTAGCCTAAGTAAGCAGCAGAGAACTCTCCTATATTGAATAGTAGAATAACAGAATAACAGAGTTGGAAGGGACCTTGGAGATCTTCTACTCCAACCACCTGCTCAAGCAGGGGACCCTATACCATTTTAGACAAGTAGCTGTCCAGTCTCTTCTTAAAAGCCTCCAGTGATGAAGCACCCACAATTTCTGAAGGCAAGCCCTTCCAATGGTTTATTGTTCTGTCAGGAAATTTCTCCTTAGTTCTAGGTTGCTTCTCTCCTTGATTAGTTTCCAACCATTGCTTCTTCCTTGCTTTCTGGTGCTTTGGAAAATAGGTTGACCCCAGTAGTAAGGAGTATATACCATTTTTAAAAGATAGTTTAGCCCCACCCCTTTGTGACATCACTTCTGCTCCCCCTCCCTTGGAGGACTGTGACATCATAACCCCTCACACACACCCATCCTTGGAGGACTGTGACATCATAACCCCTCACCCCCCCAGCCTGACCCTCAACCCCTTTTACCAGAAGTAGTGTGCCATCATCTCTCCTTTCACCTGGACGTTTTGTAACAGCAGGCATTCTGCACCACCCTGTCCAGCAACACCTATCATCCAGAAGTACTGTATTGTATCAATTATTCATCAGAGAGCTTTCTCATTGGCCCGTATCTGTAGAGGCTGTGATTGGTAGCAGAAGCCTATGACATTGAAGTTTTGCCTCAGAGCAGCTTCCCATTGTTTGAATCAAAATTGAGACTTCACCAGCACCACAAAAATCAGATTAGGAACACAAATTGAAATAGGGAAGAAAATGGTAAGTGAGCACCTTTCTACCCTAGACGAGTTCAAATCACCAGGACCGGATGGATTACACCCCAGGGTTCTGAAGGAACTGGCAGACGAGATCTCAGAACCACTGAATTATATCTTTCAGAGATCCTGGAACACCGGGGAACTACCAGAGGACTGAAAAAGAGCTGATGTGGTTCCCATCTTCAAAAAAGGGAAAAAAATAGATCCAGGAAACTACAGACCTATCAGCCTGACCTCAATACCAGGAAAGATTCTGGAAAAAATAATCAAGCAACGAATTTGCGAACACCTAGAAGCAAACAAAGTAATAGCCAAAAGCCAACATGGGTTTGTCAAAAACAGATCATGCCAGACTAATCTTATTGCATTCTTTGATAATGTGACAAAATTAGTGGACCAGAGGAATGCCGTCGATATAGTTTACTTGGACTTCAGTAAGGCTTTTGATAAGGTAGACCATAACCTACTACTAGATAAAGTAGAAGAATGTGGGTTAGACAGCATCACCACCAGATGGATTCGTAACTGGCTGACCAACCGCACTCAATGTGTAGTCCTCAATGGAACTGCATCTACATGGAGGGAAGTATGCAGTGGAGTACCCCAAGGCTCTATTTTAGGCCCAGTACTCTTCAACATCTTCATCAATGATTTGGATGAGGGAATAAATGGGGAACTCATCAAATTTGCAGATGACACCAAGCTGGTAGGAATAGCTAACACTCCAGAAGATAGGCTTAAGATACAGAAGGATCTTGACAAACTTGAACATTGGGCACTATCTAATAAAATGAAATTCAATGGTGAAAAGAGTAAGGTTCTACATTTAGGCAACAAAAACGGAATGCACAGGTACAGTATAGATGGTACCTTGCTCAGTAGTAGTAACTGTGAAAGGGATCTTGGAGTCCTAGTGGACAACCATTTAAATATGAGCCAGCAGTGTGCAGCAGCTGCCAAAAAAGCCAACACAGTTCTAGGCTGCATAAATAGAGGGATAGAATCAAGATCACGTGAAGTGTTAATACCACTTTATAATGCCTTGGTAAGGCCACACTTGGAATACTGCATTCAGTTTTGGTCTCCACGATGTAGAAAAGATGTGGAGACTCTGGAGAGAGTGCAGAGAAGAGCAACAAAGATGATTAGGGGACTGGAGAGTAAAACATATGAAGAACGGTTGCAGGAACTGGGTATGTTTAGTTTCAGAGAAAGAAGGACTAGGGGAGACATGATAGCAGTGTTCCAATATCTCAGGGGTTGCCACAAAGAAGAGGGAGTCAAACTATTCTCCAAGGCACCTGAGGGTAGAACAAGAAGCAATAGGTGGAAACTAATCAAGGAGAGAAGCAACTTAGAACTGAGGAGAAATTTCCTGACAGTTAGAACAATTAATCAGTGGAACAGCTTGCCTCCAGAAGTTGTGAATGCCCCAACACTGGAAGTCTTTAAGATGTTGGATAGTCATTTGTCTGAAATGGTATAGGGTTTCCTGCCTAGGCAGGGGGTTGGACTAGAAGACCTCCAAGGTCCCTTCCAACTCTGCTATTGTATTGTATTGTATCTTCATTGGTCACTCTGCAGATGACATTAGGGAAAAAAGGGGGGCCAGGAAAGGCATCTCTGAACTTGTGGAATGAGCATACAAAGCGTAGATTAATTAGGGCTCAAAACCTCAGAAAAGAAGGAACTTCAAAAGGCAAGAGGAAACACATTTTTTTCTCACCAAGGCTCTTAGATAGAGTGGGAGGCAAGGGGACCTGCCGGAAGAATTGTCGAGGAGGTTGTTTGCGGGGATCGGTAGTTAGAGGCACACATGCTGTTGTTAATCAGGTTGCTGCAGCCTGTCTCTGTTGTAACAAAACAACCCAAAGACAGGATGGAAACTTCCTTTGAAGTCCTTCTACAGGTCTCCCAGTTGCTGTGTGGCAAATAGATGTCCCCACAATTTCCCCAGAAAGTGAGATTTAGAGATCTCTTGGTTTTGTGTGTACTAAAAGACATTGTGCCAAGGTTTGGGGTGCCTTTGAATAGGGCCTCAGATTCTGGCCACCATCAGATGAATCAAGAGCCCCACCCAGATGCAAACGATGTGTTAATGAAAGTCTCCATATATCTGGATCTTTAAAAATATGCCAGCGCTGCTGGGAGATCCAACCTAGAACCCTGGCCGAATGCAAACAATGTGTGGACAAACATCTCTATACATTGTCTCTATACATCTTGATCTTTAAAAATATGCCAACGCAGCTGGGAAGTCAAGATAGAAAGGTTTGGATCTTTAAAAATTAAAGATCCAAATTAGAAACGGAACACCCAGGGCAGAGACAGGTATTAACAATCTAGTGCTTAAGGACATAGAACAACGGGCATAACTTCGAGCAAAAGTAAGAAATTTAGCAGGTCATAAAAAGGTAAAGCCTATTGAATAGGAAGATCTAGGCAATTGGACTTGATTAATTTGATGTAATTCTTAGGTGTGTATCTATACTAATAACATGTAGAATTGAATGGCGTTCAATTGATTTTGATATGTTTGACCAGCGGGCAAAATAACTAAGCTTCTCAGCTTGGATTTGAAGTTGTGGGGAACGGTAGTGTAGTGAGGATTTAAACTGCTCTCTAAGTTTTCCCATGCTTGGAGAATGACCCACATGTTTCCCAAGGAAAGAAAATTGGAGATTTAAAGGGACGGAACCTCCCCCAGGTCTGAAAGTGTTGTTTCAGGGTATTTGTGCATGTAGGTCTGTGTGGATTGAATAAAATGGAAATTGCATGAAAGTTCTTTGTGAAAAGTAGACGAAAGAAAGAGAGATGACAGGATGCAAAGTAAAGCTGAATTGCTGAAAGTTGCATTGTCAAATAATTCCAAAGCCCAAAGCAGAGGTCGATGTAATTGGTGTATGAAAAAAAAAGGCCACTGGCTATAAGAATGTCCCAAGACATGCTTGAATGCCCAGTTCCTCTTTTGGGTCATGATATCCTATGCAAAATGGGAGCTACACTGTCCTTTGAGGAAGATAAAATGGCTCTAATGATGAGGCACTCCCCCAGATGAGATATGGCAATGGTGGTTCAAGAATCCACCAGGCCATGCGTATCATCATGCACCAATAATTATACAAGTGAAGCCTCTAGCCATGCCTGTTTGCCTATGCCTTCTTCACCATCTCA
Source organism: Natrix helvetica (assembly GCF_964273705.1). Classification (NCBI taxonomy): domain Eukaryota; kingdom Metazoa; phylum Chordata; class Lepidosauria; order Squamata; family Natricidae; genus Natrix; species Natrix helvetica. Next base: position 165,754 of record NW_028113621.1, on the reverse strand, counting down.
AATACATAGAAACAACTAAAAACTGTTTGCTTGGACTAGGTTTCTCCAAGGATTTAAAAATTCACCTACCTTTTTGGTGAAGCCTTTGGCTCAGAACTAGAAAATTTCCAGCCTTGCGAAGATGGAGATGTGCTACTCCAATATGTAGATAATATCCCAGTAACCGAACAGACGAAGGAGATTTGTTGAAAAAAAATGCCAATCAATCAATTGATTCATCTGTTAATGGACAAGGGACCCCGTGCCCCAAGGCAAAAAGCTGGAAGGCAGGGACAAAAAGCCCCAAGTTAAATACTTAAGAGTAATAGGATGTGAGTGAAAAGAAGCTGTATGCCAAATTGCAAACCCATGAACAGAAAGAGTTGCGAGAATTCTTAGGTGCAGCAGGATATTGCAGAATGAGGATTTCAAATTTCGCGCTTCTAGCCAAACCTCCTTACGCATCTACGAAGGGGGGTGGAAAAAAAAAAGAAGAAGAACCCTTGCTTGAGGTTTAAAGCAGAAACAGGCGTACAAAGCCCTAAAGTCAGAATTATCTCAGGCTCTGATAAGAAAAAGGAAGTTGGCAACAACCTGTGGCTTATCTATCCAAACAACTGGACTGTTGCAAAAGGCTGGCCACATTGCCTAAAATTCTAGCCGCCACGGCTCTCCTAATGGAGGAAGCTAATAAATTAACTTTTAGACAGCCTACCAATATCTACACTAGCCACGCAATTCAAGGAATTTTAGAAATGAAGGGACATTTACAAATATCAGGCACTCCTGACTCAAAATCCACAAGTGACCTTGAAGCAAACAAATGCCCTAAACCCTGCCACCCTTTTGCCAATACCAGGACCCGAAATTGAGTATAATTGTATGAGAATCATTGAGAATCAGTTTTCATGCAGACCAGACTTAACTGACCTGCCGTTGAAATATGCAGACTATAACTTGTTCACTGATGGATCAAGCTTCATTACTATGGGAGAACATTATGCAGGCTATGCAGTAGTCTCCCTTGCCCAAGTCTTTGAGAGTGGACCTCTCCCAAAAGGCACTAGTGCCCAAGTAGCACAATTATGGACTTTAATCCGTGCATTAGAGAGGACAAAGAATGAAAGGGTGAACATCTGAACTGACTCTGTATGCCTTCCTTACTTTGCATATCAATACTGCTGATTATAGGGAAAGAGGTCTTTTAACTGCCTCAGGAAAGAAATTAAGCAAATGTGTGAATTGCGCTGTTAAGGAAAAGATAAGGTGTGTTTTGATGACTTACCCTTAGCTCTCTGCTCTGTGAGATGTACTCCATGTAAAGAACTTAATTTATCTCCTTTTGAAATGATGTTTGGACGGCCACCGGTTGTAAGCCATAATTTGAAAAATCATATAAGGGACCTAGGACAGCTGGGGTCCTCATGGGTGAATCAAATGGTGGGATAATTGAATAAATAAATACAAGTAATCCAACAGTATTGTGTCTCCCTTACCCCCACCATTTTAACAACTTCCAGTCATAATATTCAGATGGGGGACAGAGTGTAGTAAAACACTGGAAAGGGAAGAATTTGAAACCTAGATGGAAGGGCCCATATACTGTGGTCATGTGTTCTCCACTAGCAGTAACAGTGTTGGAATCCAAGTTTTGGATTCACTAGACTCGAGTTGAGCCAGCTGCTGATGAGTATTGGGAGGCAGACCAGGAAGAAGCCCGTCCTCTAGTGATATGCTTAAAGAAACACCCCCTAAAAACTGCCCTACCGGCAATTGGCAGAATTATGGGGCAGAAGAGGCCCTACTGAAGTCACACTTGGAAGCTGACTTCTCGATGTATGGCTGAAGATTTGGAGGAGGAAGACAACGTTCCATTTATTAGATATAAGATGTATTAGAAAGGTTGAGCACCTGTCAGGAAATGGCAAGCCAAGTATTCATAGTCATAACTGTACTATCTCTCGCTTTAGTGAATGTACTTATTTGTTGTATTGCATATTCATCCCTCAGGAATTGTCCCCTCCAGAGGAAGACAGGTGCTGAGGCTAAGATGATTAATTGTAATCAAGAGGAAAATGAATCATCTGATGACACTTATGTTTGAGGAACCGTGGGAATGTGTTCTTTGCAGTATAATAGGAGTTTTTGGATTGTGGGTGATATGTTTAGCAAATAAGATTTGGTTTTGTGGATTGCCCAAAGCTGATATTGCCATTCCTCAAACTATATATAACCCCTCCCTGATGCGGTGATTCAGTAGGATAGAAGAATTGTGTTAGGAGAAGTTTTGTTCTCAAAACCGGGCTCGGTTTTGAGAACAATAGCCCCCGGGAAGATGAGCTGCAGGGCTCCCGAGGAGGCAAATGTCCATTTTTTCCTGGGCCTGGTCATGGAGGAGAGATACCAGGAGGATAGGTGGACATTTGCTGAAGGCGTGACTTTTTCCCTTCCACCCTTATTGAGTACTGACTCCCTTGCCATTACTTCAAACTTCATCTATTTTTTTTTCTAGCATCGTGTCTATGGCTTTGCCTTTTAACATCTTGCTTTATCAACTCCTATACCATTTCGTGACCCTCCCTAGAGAAATCCAGCTAGTCGACTAGCCCACCAACTTACCCTTTCCACCCAGGGTAAGGACAATTCTTCGACAAACCATGATCCATCTTCAGCACCTGTAATTCATCTTGCCCCTATGTTTTAACTGTATGATTTTATATGATTCTCACGCACACGAGGTCCGATTTACTGCGGCTGCGGGAGTCCCCCCCTCTCGCAGGTTTGGCCTCCAGCCCTTTTGAGGGCCCACCTTGAGGACGGGTTTATTAACCCAGAGAGGTGGAGGAAGCGTAAATTAAGGGGTTTTTTAATTCATCGTTTTTAAAGAATTTGTAGGGGCTCCAGGGATGGGGGGTGGGTAGATCAGTTCAGGAGTGATGATAGAGCCAGGCCACCAGGTGTGGTCGAGAGAGGAAGGAGTGGAAGGGGGGAGGAGAGGGAAGATATCATTCCTATACAGGGCTTTTTGATACCAACGGTCGTAGGGAGGGGCAGGTGCGAGGACAGATTAAGAACCCGTAGTCGGTTGGGAGACCGTGGTTGTTGGTCACACCCGGTCACTTGTACCAACCCCCGCACACTAGGTGGTCAGGATCTACAGACCCAGGGCCTGAGGCTGTTGTTATGCAATGCGAGGTCCGTTGTCAATAAGGCCCCCCTCATCAATGATCTAATTCTGGAGGGGGAGCCGGACCTCGCAGGAATAACTGAGACCTGGTTGGGCCACGAGGGAGGTCTACCCCTCGTGGAAATGTGCCCACCAGGTTATCGAGCATTCCACCAGCCTCGGGCCCAGGGAAGGGGCGGTGGGGTAGCAGTGATTATCCGGGAAGACTTAGAGCCGAGGGAGTCCACTGTGCCGCAGACATCCGGGTGTGAGTCCCTTGTCGTGAGGTGGGGCCCAGGGAGACAGCTGGGCCTGCTGATAGTATACCTGGCTCCTCGCTATACATCAGCGGCCCTGCCTGAACTCCTCGAGCTGATCGCATCGGTGGCGGTTGAGACCCCCAAACTTCTAGTGATGGGGGATTTCAACCTGCTGTCGGTGGGAGAAGCGTCCGAGGGGGTTCGGGAGTTCATGGCTTCCATGACAGCCATGGACCTGACTCAATTGATTCAGGGCCCTACACACGAGGGAGGCCACACACTGGACCTTGCTTTTGTCTCTGGCCAGTGGATGAGTGATCTGGGAATAGGGGATTTAACTATCACTCCCCTGTCATGGTCAGATCACTCACTTCTCCGACTTGACTTCCCTGGTGCTACCCCCCCGCTGTGGGGAGGCGGAGCCGGAAGATATTAGATGGTTCCGCCCCAAGCGCCTGATGGAACCAGATAGGTTCCAGATGGAGCTTGGGCCACCTCCTGTAGACCTGACCCGCCCCCGGGTAGAGGACCTGGTAGCCGCATGGAATAATGCGACTGCCGGGGCCCTAGACTGAGTGGCGCCTTTGCGGCCTCTCCTGCGGCAACGAACCACCCAGGCCCCTTGGTTTACCGAGGAGCTAAGGGTGATGAAACGCCACAAGAGACGCCTAGAGAGTCGTTGGAGATCCTCCCGCTCCGAATTTGACCGAGCACAGGTACGAACCCACTTAAGGACGTACCTTGTGGCATTGAGAGCAGCCAAACGTCGACATTGTGCCTCTCTTATTGCATCCGCAGATAACCGCCCTGCCGCCCTGTTCCGGGTGACCCGCTCCCTTCTGTTTCAGAGGCCGCGGGAAGCCCCTTTACAGGGCAGGGCAGAGGAATTTGGGAAATATCTGCAGGATAAAATCGCTCAAATCCGGAGGGAATGGGTCCCTTTCAGTGGTCTAGTGGAGACGTCCGAGGCGAGTCTTGAGAGACCACTCTGGGAGGAGTTTGACTCGGTTGCCATCGAAGATTTGGACAGGTTACGTGGACGTCTGCGACCTACCACATGTTTATTGGACCCGTGCCCCTCCTGGCTTGTACTGGCATCCTGGGAGGTTACACACGACTGGCTCCTGGGCCTAGTGAATGCTTCGTTGGGCGAGGGGTCTCTGCCAGCCGCCTTGAAAGAGGCGGTGGTGAGACCCTTACTCAAGAAGCCTTCCCTGAGGGCCCTGGCGTCGGCGTCGGCTGGCGGGGGCTTCTCCGCTTCGTTCTAGGCACCGGGGAGCAGTCTCGGAGGGCGCCCGTGTGCGCGCGCCTCGCCTCATGCCGATCGGAGAACGCACTCTTGAACGAAGCAGCGGCAGTATGGTGAGAGGCTTCCCTTCTTCACTCCCTCTGTTTTGAATTTATGGACTTTTCAGCATTTTTTTTTAAAAAAAGTTAAACTTTCGGATTTCTGCTAGAGGTGCGGCTAGAGGGAGGGGGATTTCCCCCCCTCCCTTGGACAAGCGGCTTGAGAAGATTTTGCTTTCGCCCCCAGGAGAAGGAGGAGGGGGGAGAGCCAACTAATGATGCCTCACCCTCATAAAAGTGACTTTCATTGGACTTAGCTCCAGAACTTATGGGTGAACTGAGAACTTTCTGAACTTTTAAAATTTTATTATGCCTCTGAGCCCAAAGCTGGCAGGGCAAGATGGCACACTTCCGTTGTCTTCATGAACTGTGAAACCTGACTCCACCTTTAAAATTCAGGCTTCCGGTCTTTGTCTCCGAGTCACCCAGAGGAATCTCTTGTGGATTGTTTTTTTCTGAACTCTTGGGAGAAAAAACTTTCATCTATTGCTAGAGTGACTAAAGAAACCCCCATCTGTTTGGATCCTCTGCCTTCTGGACTCGCCTGCCTGCTCTACTCCTCCAGCTGCCCAGTTTCTACTCTGACTGATCTCCTTGCTTCATAAACCATGTCTCCAAAAAGACCACCTCCTGGAAAGCCTGGTTTTGCTACTTCTGCTCCAGCGTCTGCAACGTCCAGTCCAGCTACACAGTCAAAGATAACAGAACTGATGCAACCCAAGACTACAGAGATAGACTTTCAACAAATGCTTCAACAAATTCTACAGGGCCAGGAGGAAATTAAGAAACAGTTAAGGGAAATGAAAGATGAAATTAAACAGAACCAAGCCCAAATCTTTAAGAACTCACAGAGACTGGACCTTGTGGAGGGTGGGGTGGCGGAGGCGAGGGGGGGGGGTAGAGGCTTTACAGAAGGGGAACAAAGAACTCGACATCCAACAAATGAAAATAGAGTTTGAGAGAATGTCCTTTTATCTTAGATTTCAAAATGTAATAGAAGCAGATGGGGAAAACATAAGGGACATTATGACTAACATCTTAGCTGAATACATACACAAAGATAAACAGCAGATGGAATGGGAGATAGACCTAGCCTATAGAGTGAATTCAGCATATGCCAGAACACATAATGTACCCAGGGAGGTTCACATTAAATTCCTTAGGAAAACCACAAGAGATGAAATCCTGGGTGTACAAAGGGGGCAAACACTGACATACCACGATAGGGAGATAACCATTCTAAAGCAGATTCCCAAAAAAATTAGGGAAAAAAGGAAAAGCTATTCGCAATTGGCGAATAAATTATACCAGAAGGGGGTGTGGTTTAGATGGTTGATGCCTGAAGGTATGTTGATATTCTGGGAGGAGACAAGAATTAGAATTAACACACCCATAGAGGCACAGGCCTTTATGGAAAAAAATAAAGCGAACCTAGAAAAAACAGAAGACACTACAACGGTCATACAGGACACGGGAGGGGCCGGAGCTCTGCCAGCGGGGGGTGAAGGGTCAACACCAAGAAAGCTCAGATCACAAAAATAAATAAGAAAACCACAATGCTATAAATAGACCGAAAGTAATAATGAATGTATAACTAGACTATATATTATAATTATATAAATTGATTGAAAATCATTTTCTCTAGAATTAATATGCTGATTCTTTATGATTATGTATTAAGGCTTGATATTTTGATGTAACCTAGGAGTTTGGAGGGAGGGGGCGTCTGCCACACTTGCAACTGCCAAAATTTGTAATCATTCCATTTACCCTTTTCCGCATAAATGTTTTTAAAAAAACCAATAAAACTTTTTGAAAAAAAAAAAAAAAAAAGAAGCCTTCCCTGGACCCAACGGAGCTAGCCAATTATCGTCCTGTCTCCAACCTTCCCTTTTTAGCGAAGGTTGTAGAGAGTGTGGTGGCCTATCAGTTTCCACGACACCTGGAGGAAAATGATTATCTAGACCCACGCCAGTCCGGCTTCCGACCCGGGCACAGCACGGAGACGGCCTTGGTCGCGTTGGTTGATGATCTCTGGAGGGCCAGAGATAGGGGTTGTTCCTCTGTCCTGGCCCTATTAGACCTCTCGGCGGCTTTTGATACCATCGACCATGGTATCCTGTTGCACCGGCTGGAGGGGTTGGGGGTTCGGGGCACCGTTTTACGGTGGTTCGGCTCCTACCTCTCCGGCCGGACGCAACGTGTGTTGGCAGGGGAGCAGAGATCGACCCTGAGCCCCCTCACTTGTGGGGTGCCACAGGGGTCGGTCCTCTCGCCACTCCTGTTCAACACATATATGAAGCCACTGGGCGAGATCATTCGTGGTTTCGGGGTGGGATATCACCTGTACGCTGATGATACTCAGCTGTACATTTCCACCCCGAACCACGCCAACGAGGCCGTCGAAATGATGTCCCGGTGCTTGGAAGCCGTACGGGTCTGGATGGATGACAACCGACTCAAACTCAACCCCTCCAAGACGGAGTGGCTGTGGCTTCCGGCCCCCCGGTTCAACCAGTTGCTTCCATCTCTGGCCATCGGGGGCGTGCAACTGGCCCCCATGGAGCGGGCGCGCAATTTGGGCGTCCTCCTGGATGCCCGGCTGTCCATGGACGACCATGTAACAGCCGTGGCAAGGGGGGCGTTCCACCAGGTTCGCCTGGTGCGCCAATTGCGCCCCCTATTGGACCGGGATGCCTTACGCACAGTCACTCATGCGCTGGTGACGTCTCGCCTAGACTACTGCAATGCTATCTACATGGGGCTTCCCTTGAGATGCACTCGGAGACTGCAGTTGGTCCAGAATGCGGCCGCGCGGGTGATTATGGGGAGTACCAGATACTCCCATGTAACACCTCTCCTGTGCGAGCTGCACTGGCTTCCTGTGGTCTATCGGGTGCGTTTCAAGGTTTTGATTACGATCTTTAAAGCGCTCCATGGCACAGGACCTAGTTACCTGCGGGATCGCATCCTGCCCCATACATCCCTGCGACCAATCCGCTCGCACAGAGAGGGACTTCTCCAGGTGCCGTCCACTAAACAGTGTCGGGGGGCGACACCTAGGAGCAGAGCCTTCTCTGTGATGGGCCCAGCCCTGTGGAATGACCTCCCCCCTGACATCAGGATTACCTCCGATCTCCGCTCCTTCCGTGTAAAGCTCAATACCCACCTTTTCCAATTAGCTGGCCTGGCTCAACCATAGTTTTATCCCATTGCTCCTGACAATCTTTTTAAATTTGTAATTTTAACTGAGGGTATTTTAATTGTTAATTTTAATTCTATTATTACTATTGTATGCTTTTAACGAGTGTTACCTCCTCCGGATACATGTATGTGTTTGTATGTATGTGTATATGTATTGTATGTATATGTATATATGTATGGGTTTTTTATTGTACGCCGCCCCGAGTCCTTTTGGAGAGGGAGCGGCTAACAAATTAAATTTATTATTATTTATTATTGTGTGAGGGACAATTATGAGCCTTTTGTGGCTCTGGCTGTTATTGGCAATGAGCTTGTTAAGTGATAACATCTTGAATGTTGCGAAAATACCCGAGCAACCCCCCTTGCTCTTGAAGAAAGATCTGTGGATGCTATAAATCCCGAAGAACAGGGTGGAATCAAGTTACAGGATGTGGTACAGGTCTGCTTCCATGGGATTTTGTGTTCATTCCCCCCCTGGAAACACCAGTTCCCACTATCTCTTTGAAGGACCAGTTCTCAGGGATAGGCAAATGGACCCTAACCAAGAAGTTCCATTACAGCCCCTAACTGGTATGTACTTGGCAGGAACCTTACAGGTCTGGACTAATGAAAAGAACCTCCAAGCCCATGCCTTTTCTATGAACATAGGAGTGTGTGTAGGGGAAAATGGAGTCTTCTTCTTATGTGGGAAAAGCTTGCTGTTTCCATATGAATAGATCAGGGAAAGTCTGGGGGGTGGTCCAAGAACTACGAGTTTGAGCTTCCTCTATTGGTCAAAAAGTACAAGGAACAGATGTGTGGTTCTCTTGGCTACCGGGAACAGGTTGGATCAAGCAAATGCTATTTCTTTTATTATGTGGAATCGCAAGTTTAGCCTTCCTCCCTTGCATAATACCCTTGCTTAAACAACTCGTTATGAGGTCTGTAAAGGAAACACAGGGTAAAAAGTAGTTAATGTAAAAAAAAAAGCCTAATCCCACATATCCTTAAAGAAGATGATATTCGAATTGCACTCTTAGAAGTAGAGAAAGTGATTTTGGAAGATAAGCCCTAAGATGTGTATTGCTTGTATCCTTGCTTTTTTGCTATTCTGTATCCTGCATGCTTATATTGTTAATCTAACAGGCTAGACTCAATTGTGGGCCTCAATAGAGTCTAGAAGGGGGGAAATAAAGTAGAATAAAATATGGATTAAAATATAAGAATGAAGATGTGGCATAAAAGGGACAGTTAGAAGCTTGCTTAAAGGGACAGGGAAATGTCATCAGCCTTCAACCACAACATGTTCCAGCAAATGTCCCTATGTCAAAAGTCCAAAACCCCAAGGTTCAATTAAAGTTTGTTAATGGCATGTAGTCCATACCTGTAACAAAAGGAGAAGTAAGACCCCCATCTCCTTATAAGGCTTTTTCCTCAAGGTAACCAATAAGAAATGAGTTAAGTGTTTCCGTGTTACACTGTCTTTGAGAATGTATAAGAATGCGTGCATCAATAATAAAGATTGTTCAGAATTTGCAATGTTAGCCATGGGCTAACGTTTCTGAACCTGGCTGCCAAATAAACTTTTCCTGTATCCTGAGAAGTCTAATGCCTGTCATTTTCTGCAACAATTCAGTACATAATATTTATAGCAGCTGTTTTGTGTTTATTAGGATGAGGCTACAGATTTGCAGTGTGCTAAAGCATGTGAAGGTATTCTTTTTCCTTTTACCAAGCAAATATTAGAGGGATGGGTTGGCCTTTTGTGTAGCAATACAGATTCTGGTCTGTTTCAATTTTTCTTTCAGAGTGTGAGGAAGACGAGCTGTTTGCCACATTTACAATGCCCACAGATTCGCAATGGCGCATGGTATAACAGAGGTTACAGTGCTCCTCCTTTACGAGGGACACAAGAAAGCAAATTAGATGGTGTGTTATTTAATTTGCAGGCATAACCATTGTATGAGGGGGGGGATTGTTTGTTAAGGTCTGTAATAAGGTTCTATTAACAAATACTAACATGTAAGAAATAATTCTGTTTCAAGCTATAGATTGTTAGTATTTTAGGGCCTTCTCTAAATTTTCTGTAGCAAGAAGGGTACCTATATGATTCGGTGTTTCTTTCAGAGTGGTGATGTTTGCAGCATTTACAGGGGTCATGGGGAAGTCACATTACGAGAGACACAAGAAAGTGAATTAGAAGGTATGGTATTTATTTTGCAGTCGTAACTATTGTATAAAAGATGTAAGGGGTTTAGGGTTTGCAATGAAGGTCTATCACCAAACAATAATTTGTAAGGCTGCCCTCCGGTTTCAAGCTATAGTCAGTATTATTTATTGTAATAAATGTGAGAACCTGGTACCTCATAGCTGTACATTTCTTTCAGAATGGTGGAATGGTCAGATGCATGACAAATTCCCAAGGAACAGTGCTTCACATGTTGTTCAAGGTGGTGGGAACCAGGGCCGGATTTAGATGAAAAGAGGCCCTAGGCTATTCCACTTATGGGGCCCTTTGACCTCCCATTTTTAAGTTTGTAAATTACATGAGAGATAATAAAATACATCATTACTGTGATATATATTAATATATTAAATGAAACAAGTTGTAATTGGTACTAACCTTTATAAAAAATGTGGCACGGATAATAAATTGGAAACGCAAGGTATGAACTGATATTAGATACATGTTTTAGAAAACCATGTTAGTATGAATTTCCTGGTGGCAGTCAATATATTATTTGTATTATAGTAAGTAAGAATACTAATCATTAATTATTCACGTGCCTACAGATAGAAGCAGTGAACAGTTCTCTGCAGAAGTACCAACAACAAGTTCGACAGAGTATTGAATCACAGCAGGCCCCATCATGCAGTGCACAGAATGTACAAGGACAGGAAATTGAGCCCCAGCCATCCACATCCCATGACATACAAGGTTAATTAAAATGTACAATTATTTCTAAATATGGATGTTTGTATTCTATTAAACAGTGACAGCTCTTCAATATTTTTTATTTATTTTTATTTAGAACTTGTTTGTAAAAAATAAAAAATGGAGAATGAGGACCAACATCCTACTGTCATACACAGTGACATTACCAGTGTGTCAGAAACACAATCAGCAGAAGAATGGGACCCCTTGGAAAATTCCGACTCGCTAAGTACACCAGAAGCACCTGCTGTGTACCTGGAAAGCATTCTCTCATGGCAGAGGGCCGTGCAGCATTACAGAGCAATAGAGTACTATGAACATTATAGATTTGTAAATATGGAAGATGTTCAATCATTCACACAAGCTATGGATGTTATTCATAATGAGTTACAGAGCCTTTTGAACCATATTTCCAGGGAGATAAGGCCAAACTATTTTGTGCAACTGCGGCTGGATGCTGAGGAATTAAGTAGACCACTCTTTAGTGTTAGGAGACCTCTGGAGGAATTAAATGCTGACCAGTTCCTTAGTTATGTAGAGAGTTTATTACAAAGCAATGTGGAAATCTTATGCAGGAACTCTTTGGAATTAACAGTCACTATTGTGAAAAACCACGAGGGGGGAGGGTTTAGGAAGTTAGGAACAGTTCTATTCAGTAAGATTTTGAAGAAGAAAAGGCAACACCTGGTTGATTTCAATGTGGAGGGGATATTTCTGTGTTTTACTGACAGCCTGCTGTTATTGTTAGATAACAGTGTGTCTACTAAACAAGAAATTATTACCAGATCCACAAAGTTCCATAACACTCTTGGTATTTCTACAGAACCACATAATAATGATAAAGATCATGTTTTATCATAAAGGGGGATGGAGGTTTTTTGTAACTGGAGGGACCGTGCAAGAAAAAGTGTTGTTTATGGTGTTATATGACCGTCATTACTACAGGGTAAAAAACATCAAAGGCTTCATGGGCATACGTTACTTCTGCAAACTGTGCCACACAGAGTATCACCACGAATTTAGACACGATTCTCAATGTTTTTGTCAAGCCTGCTCAGGGTCAGAATGCCGCAAAGTGGTTGAGGGGAGGGCGAGATGCCCTAAGTGCAAGATGCTTTGCCACTCTAAGGCATGTCTTGAAAGAAACGAATGGTTGTCTGCGGAAGGAAAAATTGTTTGTGAGGATAATGTATTTTGTTTCAGGTGTGGCATCTATGTGCCTGCTCCACATGACGAATATAAGAAGTCGAAGTGTGGACAGTGTGATAACAAAGTAGATAGCCTGACAGGTCATTTATGTTTTCTGAAAAGGATTTTTAAGCCAAATGTCAGCTACAGGTACATTGTTTATTAATTTGAATGTTGTCAAGAAACAGGGACACACATACCAAACTATTTGTATGCCATGGACATGCTGGATGATGGTGATGTTAGGAAATGGGAATGGTATGGTGATAAGTATCTGGTGGAATTTGTGAAAACGTTTGTACGGCCTAAGTTTAGAGGGTCTACATTCATCGCTCACAACTCCAAGAGTTAAGATGGATACCTAATCCCCAGGCAACTGATTCGTGAAAAGGTGAAGGTGCAATTGTTACCTCAGGGGCATAAACTGTTATGCATATCCCTACCAATCTTTCATATATGTTTTATTGAAAGCCTTTCTTTTTTACCCATGAAGTTGAGTAAAATGCCTAAAGCGATGGGCTTTCAAGGATCCAAAGGGTATTTTCCTCATTTGTTCAATACTGCAGAGAATCAAGATTATGTGGGCCCGTATGCAGCATGCCAAGTATTATAGTCTTGAAACCATGATGCCCGGTGAGAGAGATGAATTTGAGAAATGGCATGCTGCTAATAAAGGTACAGCATTTAACCTCAAAAAGGACCTTGCTTACTACTGCAAATAAGATGTCAAGATACTGAGAGAGGCCTGTAATAGGTTTAGGGAGCAAGTGATGCAAATGACAGGGAGGGAGTTTTTGACAGGGAAGCGGGGGCAAGATTCTTGAAGAGAGTGAAATTCATTGCATTGACCCTTTCCAGTATGCAACATTAGGGTCTATTTGTATGGCAAAGTACCATTTCATGTTTTTGAAGAAGGATACCATTGCACTAGCTCCTCTGGACAATTACCAGAAGTGCGAGAAAAGCTATTCTGCTTGCTCTATACAATGGCTGCTGTATATAGCACATAATGCGAAGATCAACATCCAACATGCTCTGCAAAGTGGTGAAAAGCAAGTAGGTACTTACTTTTTGGATGGGTTTGCCGTTATAAATGGTGTCCTCGCTGCATTTGAGTTTTATGGTTGTTTTTCTGACAGATGCCCTATATGCTACAATGCCCATGACTTCAACAGTCTGCTTGATTAGAATGTGTGAGATACCAGCAAAGCATATATTAGAGGACTAGCAATGACATACTCAGGAAAAAGGAACAAACAGAATAGACAAACACGAAAGAAGATAGAGGAAGAGTATAGGAGATTGGAGATAGAATTACAGAAAAAACCACAAAACACCAAAACTAAAAATTTGATGGACCTGTAAAAACACAAACTGAACTTAATGGAAAAAGAAGAAGTGGCAAATAAAATAAAATTAACAAGGCAAAACTTTTTTGAAAATGCAAATAAACCAGGATGGTGGTTGGCATTCAAGATGAAAAAGGAGAAAGAAAAAAAATTATAAATCAATTAACCAAGAAGGAAATATTTGTTACCAAATGAAGAAAAGGAAAAAAATAGTGGAAAATTATTATAAGGAGTTATACCAATGGGAGACAGTGGCAGAGGAAAAGATAAATCAATACTTAGAAAAAGTGGAAACACCCAAGATTCCAGAAAAATTCAAAAAGGCACTAAAAGAGAGAATAACAATGATGGAAGTAATGGAAGCAATAAAAAGACCAAAAAAGACCACCAGACCCAGATGGATTGCTAGTGGAATTTTACAAAACTTTGCAAGATGTGCTAAGCAATGTAATGCTGGAAGTATTTAATGAGTTCTTATTGAAAGCAAAAATACTTGGTCGGAGGCTTACATAACTCTTATCCCAAACTCTTGTTCGGAGGTTTACATAACTCTTATCCCAAAAGAAGAATCAGATTTGCAGCAAATAAAGAACTATAGACCAATTTCTTTATTAAATGTGAATTATAAAATCTTTTCATCGATAATGGCAGAAAGACTCAAAAGACTGTTAAGTGAATTCATACATTCAGACCAAAATGGTTTTTTACCCAAGAGACAGATCAAAGACAATATGCAGATTATATTGAACGCACTAGAATATTATGAAGCACATTCGGAGAAGCAAATGGCATTGTTGTTTTTGGATGCACAGAAAGCTTTTGATAATGTAAATTGGCAATTTATGATAATGCAATTGCAAATGATGGATTTTGGGCAGGGATTTATAAATATGGTTAAAACTATCTATAAAGAACAACTGGCTAAAGTGATGGTAAATGGGGATATGACAGAAAAAGTGCCTATTAGAAAAGGAACCAGGCAAGGGTGCCCACTATCTTCATCATTATTTATACTGACATTAGAGGTTTTGAATAGAAAGATAAGACAAGACAAAGAAATAAAAGGAATGAAAGTTAAGAAAGAAGAATACAAATTACAAGCATTTGTAGATGACTTAGTATTTATTATGGAAGATCCAATAGAAACAGGACCAAAACTACTTGAGCAAATAGAAGAGTATGGAGAAGTAGCAAGATTGAAAATTAATAAAGATAAAACAAAAGTCTTAGTGAAAAATATAACAGAAAAACAGAAAAGGTAAATAATGGAGAAATTAGATATTCAAATAGTGAAGAAAGTGAAATATTTGGGTATACAGCTGACTTCGAGGTGTGTAACTATCAAGGAAGGCAATTACTATAAATTAAGAAACCAAATTGAAACAGATGTAGAGAAATGGAAAATTTTACAGTTATCATTAATGGGAAGAATAGTGGTAATTACAATGAACATATTACCAAGAATATTATTTTTGTTTCAAACAATACCAATAAAGCTTGAAAAAAAGTACTTTGGAAAATTAAATCAAATAACAGGAAAAATATATTTGGCAAGGAAAGAAAGCAAGAATTAACATAAAAATGTTACAAGACTTAAGAATTAGAGGTGGATTTGGTCTACCAAATTGGGAGTTATATTATCAAGCAGCAGCTGTTGTAACGTGGAGTAGCAGAGAGGGGGCGTGGTCCCCGGCATTAGGCAATTATTTAGGACAGCTGACAAGCAAGGTTCCTCCAAACACTTCAATCACCGAGTTTGTGGTTGCGGGCCCCAAAACCTATGGGTATGCTTTGTGAACAGGCGATACTGTATTAAAGGTGAAGGGTCTAATAAATTAAATAGTGCCAACTGTGTTAAGGTTAATTTTGAAAGTTTGAAAGATTTGGTTGATGAGTATTGTCTAACAGAGAGTGAGGAAAAGAAAGAGATCAAGGTACAACAGCCGGGCATTGTTAGGATTAAGAAGCAGTGGGCTCTGGAAACATGGATGCTCAGAAAAACTCTAAAAGTTGTCAATAATAAAAGGGTGCTCAAAACAGAGGATTATTGTATGCTGCCTTACGGCTATTAAGTATGATGAAAAGCAGTGCACAGTTTGTACATCCTTTCTCATGTATTATAAGCAGACCTTCCAATTGTGGGAAATCTTATTTTATAAAACAAATGCTAGAACACGGTGAACATGTATTATCTGAAATGCCTCAAAACATTATATCGTTTTATAACTGTTGGCAACCTCTGTACAAAGAATTGATTAATAAATTTCCTAATATTAAGTTTATGGAGGGTCTTCCCAACTCTTTTGAAGATACTGACTTGTTTCCTCCAAATCAAACCAATTTAGCGGTGGTAGACGATCTCATGGCAACCGCCAGTGACAGCAAGCAAATAGAGAAAGCTTTTACACAGTATGTCCATCACAAAAACCTTAGCATTATTCTCATACTTCAAAACCTCTTTTTTGTTGTAAAATGCTTTAAGTATCATTAGAAATTATATTGAAATTATAGTGATTGTGTCAACTTGATAATAGTCATGGAAACGCTTTACAAGTTAATTAGGTCATCTTTTGGAAACTTCACAAATTGCATATATCTCATATATCCTATATTACCCTATATTAACAAGTGTATAGAATGTTCGTATCATATATATTCATATATACCCACAACATGAATAAACGTGATGATACCTCCCGCCTACCAGACATCTGGAAACCAGCCCTAGTCAACAAACAAGCCCCCACCACCACCCAGGCTGTTACAACACAAAACAACAACGGGCACACAGCCAGCACCAATCAGCACCAATCTACCAATCATGATACAACCACACAGCCAATCAATCCACTTACTGAAACAAAACCAGCACTCCACATACACCCCACCAAGATTTATAGAAAGACGGCAGCTCCGACCATGCTTTAAGCCGAAAACACCACCCTGAAGATGGCGAGTGAGACCTCGCCAAAACGTTGCCAAGACAATCTCAATCTTACATTCGGGTCTTTTCCCTTGTAAGATTGAGATTGTCTTGGCAACGTTTCGGCGAGGTGTCACTCGCCAACTTCAGGCTGATGTTTTTGGCTTCGTGTTTGTGTGAGTAAAGCGTGGTCGGAGCTGCCGTCTTTCTATAACTCTTGGTGGGGGTGTGTGGAGTGCTGGCGTTGTTGTTTTGTGTTGTAACGGCCTGGGTGGTGGGTGGGGCTTGTTTGTTGACTAGGGCTGGTTTCCAGATGTCTGGTAGGCGGGAGGTATAATCACGTTTATTCATGTTGTGGGGGTGTTTCTCTATTTCGATAGCTTCCAAAATTATTCTCTTGTTGAAGTGTTCAGTTTTGGAGATTAATTTGGTTCCTTTTGCATGTCCTGTAGCTTTAAGGTGCTAGAAAAGGGAGGAAGTTTTTTCTTTTTTTCTTACTGCCTTCTTGTGTTCTGCGATGTGTGCATTTATTCTCCTGTTAGTTTCTCCTATGTATGTTGCACGGCAGATTTTGCATGGCATTTCGTAGACTCCTTGGTTTTCTAGCTGGATTTTGTCTTTGGGGTTTCTTAAGATGTTGGCTATTTTTTGGTCAGTGTTGAAGGCTGTCTTGATATTGTGCTTGTGGAGAATTTTGCTGATTTTATCTGTGGTGCCTTTGATGTAAGGGAGGAGGGCGATGCCATGGTCCTGTTCTGTGTCTCGGTTTTTGGGGGGAGTCTCCCTTTGGATTAGGTTGGTAATTGTTTTACTTTGGAATCCGTTGGAGATTAATACATTTGTGAGAGTGTATAATTCAGTTTTCAGGTGGTCTTTGTTGGCTAGGCGTTTGGTTGTGGAGATAAGGGTCTTGGCTACAGAGTTGATCTGTGCAGGGTGGTGATGGGATTGTGCGTTTAAGTAGCGGTTGGTGTGTGTTTTTTTCCGGTAGATGGTGTGTCCTAGGGAGCCATTGGGTTTTTTGTAGATTTGTTTCTATTTCCTTTCCTTTCCTTTCCTTTATTTAGATTTATAAACCACTCCCTCTCCCCGAAGGGACTCGGGGCGGTGAACAGTCAGAGTTAAAACATCATATACATACATATGCATATACATAGAGGAGGCAATATATAAACTGTACAGCAATAATAAAATTAGAAACACATTAAAATCTACCCCAAAATCTACCCCAAAATTAAAAAATAACTGCCAGGAGGATAAGGAATAGGACTATAAATGGGCCAGGCCGGCTAATTGCAACACGTGGGTCTTGAGTTTCTTATGGAAGGAGCGGAGATCAGTGGTGGTTCTAATATCGGGGGGGAGGTCATTCCAGAGGGTTGGGCCCATCACAGAGAAGGCCCTACTCCTGGGCGCCGCCCGTTGGCATTGCTTGGTGGACGGCACCCGGAGGAGTCCCTCCCTGTGACAGCGAATTGGTCGCAGGGATGTATGGGGTAGGATGCGATCCCGCAGGTAACTAGGTCCTGTGCCATGGAGCGCTTTAAAGATGGTAATCAACACCTTGAAACGCACCCGAAAAACCACAGGTAGCCAGTGCAGCTCGTGCAGGAGAGGTGTTATGTGGGAGTATCTACTACTCCCCATGATAGCCCGCGGGGCCGCGTTCTGGACGAGCTGCAGTCTTCGGGTGCATCTCAAGGGGAGCCCCATGTAGAGAGCGTTGCAGTAGTCCAGACGGGACATCACCAGCGCATGAGTGACTGTGCGAAGGGCATCCCGGTCCAATAAGGGGCGCAATTGGTGCACCAGGCGGACCTGGTGGAACGCCCCCCTTGCCACGGCTGTCACATGGTCATCCATTGACAGCCGGGCATCCAGGAGGACGCCCAAATTGCGCGCCCGCTGCACGGGGGCCAGTTGCTCGCCCCCAATGGCCAGCGATGGAGTCCACTGGTTGAACTGGGGCGCCGGTAGCCACAGCCACTCCGTCTTGGAGGGGTTGAGCTTGAGTCTGTTGTCCCCCATTCAGACCCGAACGGCTTCCAAGCACCGGGACATCATTTTGACGGCCTCGTTGGGGTGGTTCGGGGTGGAGATGTACAGCTGCGTATCATCAGCGTACAGATGGTATCCGACCCCGAAACCACGAATGATCTCACCCAGCGGCTTCATATATGTGTTGAACAGGAGGGGCGAGAGGACCGACCCCTGTGGCACCCCACAAGTGAGGGGGCTCAGGGTCGATCTCTGCTCCCCTGCCAACACGCATTGCGTCCGGTCGGAGAGGTAGGAGCAGAACCACTGCAAAACGGTGCCCCCCACCCCCACCCCCTCCAGCCGGCGCAATAGGATACCATGGTCGATGGTATCAAAAGCCGCTGATAGGTCTAATAGGACCAGAATAGAGGAACAACCCCTATCTCTGGCCCTCCAGAGATCATCCAACAACGTGACCAAGGCCGTCTCCGTGCTGTGACCGGGCCGGAAACCGGACTGGCGCGGGTCTAGATAGTCAATTTCCTCCAGGTGACGTGGGAACTGTTGTGCCACCACACTCTCTACAACCTTCGCTAAAAAGGGAAGGTTGGAGACGGGACAATAATTAGCTAGCTCCGCCAGGTTCAGAGAAGGCCCCTTGAGTAAGGGCCTCACCACCGCCTCTTTCAAGGCGGCCGGTAAGGACCCCTCACCCAATGAAGTGTTCACTAGACCCAGGAGCCAGCCTCGTGTGACCTCCCAGGATGCCAGTACAAGCCAGGAGGGACACGGGTCCAATAAACATGTAGTGGCTCGCAGTCGCCCACACAGTCTGTCCATATCCTCGGGGGCAACAGAGTCAAACTCCTCCCAGAGTGGTCCCTCAAGACTAGCTTCTGACGTCCCGCCCGGTCCACTGAAGGGGGCCCATTCACTCCGGATCTGAGCGATTTTGTCCTGCAGATATTCCCCAAACTCCTCTGCCCTACCCTGCAAGGGGGCTTCCCGCGGCCTCTGTAGTAGGAGGGAGCGGGTCACCCGAAACAGGGCGGCAGGGCGGTTGTCTGCGGACGCAATAAGAGCGGCACAATGTCGACGTTTGGCCGCACTCAATGCCACAAGGTAGGTCCGTAAATAGGCTCTTACCTGTGTTCGGTCAGATTCGGAGTGCGAGGACCTCCAACTGCTCTCTAGGCGTCTCTTGTGGCGTCTCATCACCCTTAGCTCCTCGGTAAACCAAGGGGCCAGGGTGGTTCGTTTCCGCAGGAGAGGCCGCAAAGGCGCAACCCGGTCCAAGGCCCCGGCAGCTGCACTATTCCATGCGGTCACCAGTTCCTCCATCCGGGAGCGGGTCAGGGCTACAGGAAGTGGCCAAGCTCCGTCTGGAACCTATCCGGTTCCATCAGGCGCCTGGGGCGGAACCATCTGGGACAATCTGGTTCCGCCTCCCCGCGGTGGGGGGTAGCGCCAGGGAAGTCGAGCCGGAG
This sequence comes from Natrix helvetica, assembly GCF_964273705.1. Lineage (NCBI taxonomy): Eukaryota > Metazoa > Chordata > Lepidosauria > Squamata > Natricidae > Natrix > Natrix helvetica. Next base: position 145,957 of record NW_028113621.1, on the reverse strand, counting down.
AGATGAGTGATCTGACCATGACAGGGGTGTAATAACCAAATCCCCTATTCCCAGATCACTCGTCCACTGTTCAGAGACAAAAACAAAGTCCAGCGTGCGGCCACCCTCGTGTGTGGGGCCCTGAATTAGTTGGGTCAGGTCCATGGCTGTCATGGAGCCATGAACTCCAGAGCCACCTCGGATGCTTCACCCGTCGACGGCAGGTTGAAATCCCCCATAACCAGAAGCTTGGGGGTCTCAACCGCCGTCTCTGCGATCAGCTCGAGGAGCTCGGGCAGGGCCGCTGATGCATAGCGAGGAGCCAAGTATACAATCAGCAAGCCCAACTGCCTCCCTGGGCCCCATTTCACGCCAAGGGACTCACACCCGGATATCTGTGGCACAGTGAACTCCCTCGGTTCCAGAATCTCCCGTATAATTACCGCCACCCCGCCACCCTTACCCAGGGCCCGTGGCTGATGAAATGCACGGTAGCCCGGTGGGCACATTTCCACGAGGGGTAAACCACCCTCGTGGCCCAGCCATGGCATTCAGTCTCTCTGTTGCCCCATTTGTGCTCAGATGAAAAGCTGAGCTAAGACACTGGGATGACCCAATGGACCGCAGGAACTCCCTCCAGAACTTAGCCGTAAACTGGACCGCTCTGTCTGAGATAATTCTTCGAGGTACTCCATGCAGGTGGTAGATGTGCTTCACAAACAGTTTGGCCAATTTGTGACCCGAGGGTAGTCCGCTGCAGGGTATGAAGTATGCCTGTTTGGAGAACAGGTCTATTACAGTCCAAATCACCATGTTTCCCCCACTTTTCGGCAACTCTACTATAAAGTCCATTGCAATCTCCTCCCACGGCCTCGTTGGCTCTGCTACTGTTTGCAGCAGCCCGGTTGTTTTCCCAGTCGTCTCTTCATTGTGGCACAGATGGTGCAACTTCTCACGTAACTATCCACATCTTTCTTTATGCCAGGCCACCAGAATTGCCTCTGGGCTAAGTGTAAAGTCTTTAGGAACCCAAAGTGGCCTGCTGGTTTGGTGCTGTGGCTTCCTTGGAGAATTAGGGTATGTAGGGATTCCAGGACATAGAGTTTCATCCCCTTCCATGCAAAGTCATCTCTTTTTGTCAAAATGTGTTGGTTGTTTCGGAACCAGGGGTCAGCTAGCAGTTCGCTTTTGAGTCTTGTGGTTAAGTCGCTTGCGGGTTGGTCTTGCCAGTCACAGTGTTGCCGCCTGGTGGTCTCATGGGCAGCTGTTTGAGTAGAGGAAATGATGGCATCTACTACGTGCTCCCGTTCGCATTTGTACTGGGGCATGCGAGAGAGGGCATCAACTAGAAAGTTCCTCCCCCCTGGAATGTGCTTTAAACCAAAATCGAAACCATTGAAGTATTGAGCCCATCGGACTTGTTTGGGTGATAGTTTCCGCGGGGTCCTGAGCGCCTCCAGATTTTTGTGGTCAGTCCAGACTTCAAACGGTTTCTGCCCCCCTTCCAACAGGTGTCTCCAGGTTAGCAGTGCCCATCTCACCATGAAAGCCTCCTTTTCACATGTGTCCAATTGTCTCTCTGTGTCTGTGAGCTTGCGGGAGGTTTAGTTGCAGGGTTGTAAGTTTCCTTGGTTGTTTCTTTAGAGTAGCACCGCTCCCACTGCCATGTCACTGGTGTTTGCCTGGATCACGAAGTGTGGCTCGGGTTCAGGATGCTTCAACACCGGCTCCTTTGCAAACATTTCTTTTAGTGTTACGAATGTCTCTTGGAAGGTTAGGTCCCACTGTAGGGGCTGTCCCGGAGGAGGTTTTGTTCCTGGGCTCCTGAGGTCTCTCGGGGGTTTGGCAATCTTCGCAAAGGAGGGGATGAATTTCCTGTAGAAGTTCGCGAACCCTAGGAAGCTTTGTAGCTGTCTGCGGGTGCGAGGGGGTTGCCAGCCTAGGACAGCTTGTACTTTGGCTGGGTCCATCTCTATTCCCTCATTTGACACTCAGTAACCCAGGTAGTCTAACCGGTATTCACATTTTAATACCTTGACGTACATGTTATCTGCCAGAAGTTTTTCCAGTACTTGGCGGACCAGGGTTATGTGGTCGTCCATGGTCTCAGTGTAGATAAGGATGTCACTCAGGTAGACAAGGACCCCCTTTTAGAGGTGCTCATGCAGCACCCCATTTATTAACTGTATGAATACGGCTGGGTCCCCTTGCAGTCTGAAAGACATCACTTTGAATTGAAAGCTCCCTAGGGGGCAGTTGAACACTGTTTTCCACTCATCTCTCTCTCTGATACGTACTCGGTAGTATGCTTCTCTGAGGTCTAGTTTGGTGAAGACTTTTCCCTTGGCCAGATGAGATAGCATGTCCTTCATGAGGGGGAAAGGGTATAGGTTGTGTACGCACACAGCATTTATCCCTTGAAAGGCCACACACACATCTCATAGTTCCATCTTTTTTTTGTTGAAGAGTACTGGTGCCATGACCCGTTGCTTGGCTGGCTCAATGAACCCCCTTGCTAAAAAAATTTCTATGTATTTGTGTATCTCTTGCATTTTCTGGGGCTTCATGGCACACAGTTTGAGCTTGCGTTGTTTTGGGTAGTTGATTTTGATGGCACAGTCTGCCTCACGGTGGGGAGGCAGAACATCACAGTCAGTCTCGCTGAATACGTCTGCGAGGTCCTGATATTCCTTCGGAATCAGTTTGGCCTCTGGGGTTTTGTTGGATGTGGTTGCCAGTTGTTCTGGTGGGCTCTTTTGGGGGGTTTTGTGTGCTTCTGCTTGCTGGTATGGGAGGGGTTGGGGCCCCCTTGATATCCTAAGTCTGCAGGTACCCCCTTGCCACCAGATGGTCGGTCCCCACTTGTCTAGCCAGGAAAGTCCGAGTATGACTGCATCTGTCATTTGGGGGGCTATTACAAATTGAATTACTTCCCAGTGATCTGTTAGCTCTAGCCTCACTGGTTCGGTAAGGTGCGTGGCATCGGCTCTGCCCATTAGGGACCCATCGACCTGTTCAAACCGGATTGGGTGGGCCAATCTTTCTGCTCTGATCCTCAGTTTCAGGACTGTGTTTAGGTTGATCAAGCACCTTGTGCAGTCTGAGTCTATTAGAGCTTGAAAATCCCCCTGATTTCCTGTTTTTGGGGCTGTGAGGCGTATTGGAAAAGAAAGAAAAGGGTGAATTGGTTCACTCACCATTGGGTCATTTTCTCCCTCTTCCTCGCTGTCATAGGATTCGGGCGACTGGTTGTCGTTGCCTGGGGTTCCACCTGAGGGGGAAGTGGCATCTGCAGCCTGGAGGGCTTTCCGGGATGTGTTGGTGGCCCGTTTGGGGCCTCGTTCTGGTTGTGCCCTGGGTGGTGGGTCTGGCCTTGGTTTCGGGGCTGGGGTTGAGCACGCAGATGCCATGTGGCCCATCCCCCCCGCATCTGTAGCATCTCAGCGGACTTCAAGGGAGGGCTGGTCTCAGGGTCTGCTGTGATGCTATGGTTCCCCGTTGGCTGGGTGGTTTCAGGTCAGGTTGACCTCTCTCTTTTGTGTCCAGTTGCTAGTGTCCGGTTACTAGTTGTTGGTGCACAGCCTGCTGTTGACTTTTGTTCCTACTCGGAACCATTCAGAGAGTCGATTTGGGATGTCGCGGTATGCAGTTACCTTGGGCAATTTGCTTTTCCAGGCTTGTTCTGAAAAAATGAACTAGTACCCACTCTGGTAAAGGGGGTAGCCTTCCTATGACTCTCCTAAATTCACAGATGTGCTCTTTGATGGGGCGGCCCCTCTGCTTTAGGTTGCTGAGTTCCTCTTCCACATATGGGTCCTCCTCTGCCTCCTCAAATCTGCCTCTAGCAGTTGCAGGAAGTCATCTATGTCTTGCAGATGGGGGGGGGGCTCTCCTCTTGTGGAGGGCTGCTAACCACTCCCTTGCTTCTCCTTCTAGCCCCTCTGCGATGGTATTCACCATGGCTCTGGGGGATGGGTAGAGGTGCCCATAGCATTCCAGGTGGGTATTAGCTGAATCAAGGAATAGAGCTCGCTGGTCTGGGTCCCAATCAAACTTTCCCCTGAATTTGGGGTAGGTCATTCAAGCCTGCTCCTCCTACCTCCTGTTGGCCTCTGTATGCTTGCACCTGATATGGCTGGCCATCTTCTTCACCTCTAGTTCGGAGAGAGGGAGGGTGTTGCCTGCCTTGGGCAGCCTGCCTACTGTGTGGGAGAGGCATTGGTTGCAGTTTGGGCTCCTTCTATTGTGTGGAGGAGGGGGGCTGCACTCCAGTCTGCATCTCCTCCCTTCAACAGGATGAGATGTCCCTCCCCTCTCTTTTGGGCGGCTTGATGGCCCCTCATCATGAAGGGTGGTCCAGTCAAAATCCTCCCTCAGTTGCTCTATTGCACTCCCCAGGGATTCCATCTGGGGCTTTGAGAGCCTGCCTTGTGCCCAGTCCCACATTCAGTCCACCCTTGCCAGCTTGCTCAAGACCCTTCCCTTTATCTGGGAATTGGGGTAAGGAAACTCAACTTCAGCTGCCTTAGGGGCTAATGTCCACCAGTACTCATCCTTTCTTGCTTCTGCTACTGGGAAAGGCATTGCAGCTTGGTTGTCTGGAGCTTTGATGTCTGTTGCTGGCCGAACTCCTCCAGCTGAAATCAGCCTTTCTTCCAATAATCCACCTTCTGCCATGGTTGCCTGATTTTCCCTCCAAGCACCCCAAATATCAGGAAGTGATTGGAGAGCCTGGGACTCAAGAAACCCAGAAATCTTGATATATTTTAAAAGTCAGATTTGGCTCTCTGTGAAGTTTCCAAAAGATGACCTAAGTAAATTATGAGCCTCGAGACAAAATTCTAAAGAAATCCAGTCATTTATTAGGAGCAACATTTTGGCATTTTCTTCTGTTGCGGAGCCAAATCTGATTCCCACTTAATGGCATCTGAACTTTTTCCTGTTTCTCCCCTCCCCTCCATCTGTGTCATAAATCACATCCGCCAACAAGGTGCTGCAGCAGGCTATGAACTTGCACACCTCAAACGCCTGCTGTAGAAATATGAGATCCGACTCTGGCCGAAGGTATGCATGGAATTCTCCTCCTTTCAATGTCAACTTGATAATAGTCATGGAAATGCTTTACAAGTTGACATTGGAGACAGAACCAATATACATTCTATTCTAATCCACATAAATCGTGGTCTAGGATCGATATGAGACACATCGCTACAAAATTTGTGGGATACCACCAAAGCATATATGTGAGGACTTACTATAGCGTACATGGCAAGAAGAAACAAGAAAAGGAAACAAAAAGAAGAAGGGTTGTAGGAAGAAATTAAAAGATTAGAAGTAGATTTATAGTCCATGCCCCAAAACAACAAGATAAAAGGAAAAATAGACCTAATAAGACATAAATTTAACCTGATTACACAAGATGAAACGGCCCAGAAAGTTAGAATGGCAAAGCAAAATGTCTTTGTGCACGCAAATAAGCCAGGGCTTTGGCTGGCATATAAATTAAGGAAAGAAAAGGAGAAAAGAATAATAGCCTATTTACAAGACAAGGAGGGCATGACACACCATAGAAGAGAGGGAAAAAAAGAATATAACACAAATTTTTTTTCAAAGCTTGTATCGGCAGGAGCATGCATCAGAGGATAATATCAAATAATACCTGGATAAGATGAACTTGGCCAAAATTACAGAAGTAAAAGGAGAAAGATTAAACGAACCAATAACTATGATGGAATTAGTGGAGGCAATGAAGAAACAAAAGAATAACAAAACACCAGGCCAGGATGGATTACCTGTGGAGCTATACAAGACGGTACAGGAACCATTAGATATGTTAATGATAGAAGTATTCAACGAGGTGCTCGTAGAAGCAAAGATACCAAATTCATGGACAGAAGCACTTATTACACTTATTCCAAAAGAAGATACAGAACCACATCAGATTAAAAACTATAGATCCATTTCACTGCTAAACGCAGATTATATAATATTTGCATCCATAATTGCAGAAAGACTTTAAAAGGTTCTAAACAAGTATATCCTTCCAGACCAAAACAGATTTTTACCAAGAAGACAAATAAGAAACAACATGAGAACCATTATAAACACACTAGAATATTATGAAGCACATCCAGGAAAACAAGCTGGCTTAATATTTTTGGATGCCAAAAAAGCCTTTGATAATTTAAATTGGAGATTTATTATTTCTGTCTTTGGGGCTGTGAGGCGTATTGGAAAAAGGAAAGGGTGAATTGGTCCTCTCACCATTGGGTCGTTTTTGCCCTTGTCATCACTGTCATAGGATTCTGGTGACTGGTCATTGTTGCCTGGGGTCCCCCCCACTTCATTTGGGTGGGGAGGGACCTCTGCATCCTGGAGGGCCTTTCGAGATTTATTTATTTTATTTATTTCTTAGATTTTTAGACCGCCCCCTCTCCCAAAAAGGGACTCGGGGCGGTGTACAGTCAAAATACAGTCATAACAATAAAATACATTTAAAATACATTTGGAGGGGGAGATAGGCTGTACAAGAAATAAATATATTCTAACCCTAAAAACATCCCAATTAAAATCCCAAACCCAATTAAAATAAAATAAATCCCCGGGAGGTAAAAACTAAGAAAGTGCCAGGCCAGCTGATTGAAATAGGTGAGTCTTTAACTTTTGACGGAAGGAACGGAGGTCGGTGGTAGTTCGAATGTCTGGGGGGAGGTCATTCCAGAGGGTTGGGCCCATCACAGAGAAGGACCTACCCCTAGGTGTCGCCCGCTGGCATTGCCTAGCGGACGGCACCAGGAGGAGCCCCTCCCTGTGTGAGCGAATAGGTCGCAGGGACGTGTGTGCTAGGATGCGATCCTGCAGATAACTAGGTCCTATGCCATGGAGCGCTTTAAAGATGGTGATCAATACCTTGAAACGCACCCGAAAGGCCACAGGTAGCCAGTGCAGCTCACGCAGGAGAGGTGTTACGTGGGAGAAACGTGTACTCCCCATAATAACCCGCGCGGCTGCGTTCTGAACTAGCTGCAGTCTCCGGATGCGTCCCAAGGGAAGCCCCATGTAGAGGGCATTGCAGTAGTCCAGGCGAGACGTCACCAGCGCATGAGTGACCGTGCGCAGGGCACTCCGGTCCAGTAGGGGGCGCAATTGGCGCACCAGGCGAACCTGGTGGAACGCCCCCCTTGCCACGGCTGCCACATGGTCCTCCATTGACAGCCGGGCATCAAGGAGGACGCCCAAATTGCGCGCCCGCTCCACAGGGGACAGTTGTTCGCCCCCTATGGCCAGCGATGGAGTCAGCTGGCTGAACCGAGGTGCCGGTACCCACAGCCACTCGGTCTTGGAGGGGTTGAGTTTGAGTCTGTTGTCCCCCATCCAGACCCCGACGGCTTCCAAACACCGGGACATCACTTCGACAGCCTCGTTGGGGTGGTTTGGGGTTGAAATGTACAGCTGAGTATCATCAGCATACAGGTGGTACTCAACCCCAAAACCACGGATGATCTCACCCAGCGGCTTCACATATGCGTTGAACAGGAGAGGCGAGAGGACCGACCCCTGTGGCACCCCACAAGTGAGTGGCCTCAGGGACGACCTCTGCCCCCCTGTCAACACACATTGCTTCCGGTCGGAGAGGTAGGAGCCGAACCACCGCAAAACCTCCAACCGGCGCAATAGGATACCATGGTCGATGGTATCAAAAGCCGCCGAGAGGTCTAATAGGACCAGGATAGAGGAACAACCCCTATCTCTGGCCCTCCAGAGATCATCAACCAACGCGACCAAGGCTGTCTCAGTGCTGTGCCCGGGTCGGAAGCCGGACTGGCGTGGGTCTAGATAGTCGGATTCGTCTAGGTGTCGTGGAATTTGCTGCGCCACCACATTCTCAACAACCTTCGCCAAGAAGGGGAGGTTGGAGACTGGACGATAATTAGCTAGCTCCATTGGGTCGAGCGAAGGCCTCTTGAGCAAGGGTCTCACCACCGCCTCTTTCAAGGCGGTTGGTAAGTATCCCTCACCCAATGAGGCGTTCACCAGGCCCAGGAGCCAGCCTCGTGTCACCTCCCAGGCTGCCAGTACCAGCCAGGAGGGGCACGGGTCCGTTAAACATGTGGTGGGTCGCAGCCGTCCACGCAACCTGTCCAAATCCTCGGGGGCAACAGAGTCAAACTCCTCCCAGAATGGTCTCTCAAGACTCGCTGTTGGCGGCTCGTCTGGTCCACTGACAGAGGTCCACCCGCTCCGGATCTGATTGATTTTGTCCTGAAGATATTCCCCAAACTCCTCTGCTCTACCCTGTAAGGGTGTCTCCCACGCCCCCTGCGATAAAAGGGAGCGGGTCACCCGAAACAGGGCGGCAGGGCGGTTATCCGCGGACGCAATAAGGGCAGCACAATGTCTACGTTTGGCCGCTCTTATTGCCACAAGGTAAGTCCGCAAATAGGCTCTTACCTGTGTTCGGTCAGATTCGGAGCATGAGGACCTCCACCTGCTCTCTAGACGTCTCCTGTGGTGCTTCATCACCCTAAGCTCCTCAGTAAACCAAGGAGCCCGGGTGGGTCGATGCCGCAGGAGAGGTCGCAAAGGCGCAACCTGGTCCAAGGCCCCAGTCGTCGCCCTATTCCAGGCAGTCACTAGGTCCTCGGAGCGGGAGCGGGACAAGGCTGCAGGTATTGGCCCAAGCTCCGTCTGGAATCTATCCGATTCCATCAGGTGCCTGGGGCGGTACCAGTTTGTAGAGTCTGGTTCCGCCTCCTCGCGGTGGGGGATAGCGCCAGGGAAGTCCAGCCGGAGGGATGAGTGGTCTGACCATGACAGGGGCGTGATGACTAAATCCCCTATTCCCAGATCACTCGTCCACTGTTCAGATACAAAAATGAGGTCCAGTGTGTGGCCCCCTTCGTGAGTGGGGCCCTGCACTAATTGGGTCAGGTCCATGGCTGTCATGGAAGCCATGAACTCCCGAGCCACCTCAGAAGCCGCTCCCGTCGACGGCAAGTTGAAGTCCCCCATGACCAAAAGTCTGGGAGTCTCAATTGCCGTCGTTGAGATTAGCTCGAGGAGCTCGGGCAGGGCTGCTGATGCATAGCGAGGAGCCAAGTATACAATCAGCAAGCCCCACTGCCTCCCTGGGCCCCAGTTCACACCAAGGGACTCACACCCGGATATCTGAGGGACAGTGAACTCCCTCAGCTCTAAACATTCCCGAATAACCACCACCACCCCACCACCCTTACCCAGGGCCCGGGGCTGATGGAATGCCCGGAAACCTGGTGGGCACATTTCCACGAGGGGTAAACCACCCTCGTGGCCCAACCAGGTCTCCGTTATCCCAGCAAGGTCTAGCTCCCCCTCTGAGATCAACTCATTAATGAGGGGGGCCTTGTTGGTAACAGACCTTGCGTTGCAAAGCATCAGCCGCAGGCCCTGGCCCTGAGATGTGTGGGTGGCCTTTTTGTGGCCCCGTTGTAGTCGTGCCCTGGGTGGTGGATCTGGCCTTGGTTTCAGGGCTGGGGTTGAGCACGCAGATGCCATGTGGCCCACCCCCTCGAGTTTCTTACATGGCAACGGCAGCCTGAGATATTTAGTGGAGAGGTATACCCTCTGGCCCACGTGGAAAGGTCCTTGCAACTTCCACCTTTTGTCGGCATTCTTTTTATATGTGGCAAAAGAGTAACGTAATGCATCCCTCACCACTTTCAAAACTTTTTTACATTCGAGCTATCTACTCCGGTGAGGTCGTGTCATCTGGGTGCACTTGAGGATACTCCAGAATTGGGACAAACTCCTCCCCCCCCCCCCCAATAGCCACATGAAATGGGGTAAACCCTGTACATTTGTGCACTGCATTGTTATATGCAACTTCTGCAAAGGGGAGGAGTTCAGCCCAATCGGTCTGTTGGTACTGGATGTTTCAGTACTGGCTCTTGTGCAAACAAGGAATTCAGACGCTCAAACGCTTGCTGAAACACTGTTGTCCACACAACTGGGTTTGGCGTGAGATGTTTTGTACGTAAGAGGTCGGTTAGTGGAAGGGCCACTTGGGCAAAGGACGGGGTGAACTGTTTCCTCACTTGCCAGTAAACAGGACATCCATTTAGGAACATCATATAACCTGAAGTACTTTTACGTGATTTCTTATCACTCGCCCAATCAGAATCTGGATAACAATATAATTCTGCATAATCAGTATGTGTTGGTTCTAACAATAACTTCATATGTTTAGTGTGTTTTAGGTATTTCAATAACTTCTTAACGCATGTCCAATGAAACTGTTTTGCCTTACCTACGTGTCAAGACAAGAGATTAACACTAAGTGCAATGTCGGGTCTGGTCCAACTACTAATGTACAACAGTGACCCAATGACTGAACGATAAAGTGTTTGATCCTCGAACTTAGGACTTGATTCATGTGTCAAGTTGTGAAAATCTGTTTGCATGGGTGTCTTTGTTGTGTTAGCATCCTTCATATTGCAATGATGCAAAATGTGTTCAATTTTCTCCTCTTGTGAAAGACTAAACCCCTTCTGTGTTTTGTCAATCTGAACACCTAAATAAGTGCTAATATGACCTAAAGAGTTCAATGTGAAGTATCTCTGCAAACCTTTAGCAAAAATCCCACTCATTTTCTTATTTGGACCAATATAAACAATATCATCAACATAAACAAGAACTATCTCATACGTATTGTTAGATCTTTTTGTGAACACGCACTCATCTGTTTTGGACTTAATATTTTATTTATTTATTTTATTTTTTTCAAAATTTATAGACCGCCCCCTCTCCCCGAAGGGAGTCGGGGCGGTGTACAGGCATCTCATTAAAAACAGGGACAAAAGATAAATACCCTTAAATATATTCCCTTAAAAGCGAATTAAACCTAATTCAACTGTACAGAATAATAAAAGTTAAAATCACTAAAACACATACCCCTAAAAATTTAAAAATACAGACTTGAGGGACTAAAATTGGTATTAGGCCAGTCCAGCTAAATTGAACAGGTGGGTTTTAAGCTTCTTACGGAAGGAGCGGAGGTCGGTGGTAGTTCTGATATCCGGGGGGAGGTCATTCCAGAGGGTCGGGCCCATCACAGAGAAGGCCCTACTCCTGGGCGTCGCCCGCTGGCATTGCCTAGTGGACGGCACCCGGAGGAGTCCCTCCCTGTGAGAGCGAATCGGCCGAAGGGATGTGTGGGGCAGGATACGATCCCGCAAATAGCTAGGTCCTGTGCCATGGAACGCTTTAAAGATGATAACCAACACCTTGAAACGCACCCGGAAAGCCACAGGTAGCCAGTGCAGCCCGCGCAGCAGGGGTGTTACGTGGGAGTATCTTGTAGCGCCCACAATTGTCCGCGCGGCTGCATTCTGAACTAGCTGCAGCCTTCGGGTGCATCTCAAGGGGAGCCCCATGTAGAGAGCATTGCAGTAGTCCAGTCGGGACGTCACAAGCGCATGGGTGACTGTGCAGAGGGCGTTCCGGTCCAATAGGAGATGCAATTGGCGCACCAGGCAAACCTGGTGAAACGCCCTCCTTGCCAGGGCTGTCACATGGTCATCCATTGACAGCCGGGCATCCAGGAGGACGCCCAAATTGCGTGCCCGATCCACGGGGGCCAGCTGTTCGCCCCCAATGGCCAGTGATGGGCGCAACTGGTTGAACTGGGGTGCCGGTAGCCACAGCCACTCCGTCTTGGACGGGTTGAGCTTGAGTCTGTTACTTCCCATTCAGATCCGTACGGCTTCCAGACATCGGGACATCACTTCGAAGGCATCGCTGGGGTGGTCCGGGGTAGAGATGTACAGCTGAGTGTCATCAGCGTACAGGTGGTAATCTACCCCGAACCCACGAATGACCTCGCCCAGCGGCTTCATGTATGTGTTGAACAGGAGAGGCGAGAGGACCAACCCCTGCGGCACCCCGCAGGTGAGCAGCCTCAGACTCGACCTCTGCCCTCCTGTCAACACACATTGTGCCCGACCAGAGAGGTAGGAGGAGAACCACCGCAGAATGGTGCCCCTCACCCCCAACCCCTCCAGGCGACGCAGTAGGATACCATGGTCAATGGTATCGAAAGCCGCCGAGAGATCTAATAGGACCAAGATGGAGGAACAACCCCCATCTCTGGCCCTCCAGAGATCATCCACCAGCGCGACCAAAGCCGTCTCCATGCTGTGACCGGGCCGGAAGCCGGACTGGCGCGGGTCCAGATAATCAATTTCCTCCAAGTGCCGTGGGAACTGTTGCGCCACCACACTCTCTACAACCTTCGCCAAAAAGGGAAGGTTGGAGACGGGACGGTAATTTGCTAACTCAGCTGGGTCCAGAGAAGGCTTCTTGAGTAGGGGCCTCAGCACCGCCTCTTTCAAGACGGCCGGCAAGAACCCCTCTCTCAGTGAAGCGTTCACTAGTTCCTGGAGCCAGCCTCGTGTGACCTCCCAGGATGCCAGTACAAGCCAGGAGGGACACGGGTCCAGTAAACATGTGGTGGCTCGCAGTCGTCCACGTAACTTGTCCATATTGTCGGAAGCAACAGAGTCAAACTCCTCCCAGGATGGCACCTCAAGACCCACCTCCGACCTCTCTTCTAGACCACTAACGGAGACCCACTTGCTGCGAATCTGAGCGATTTTGTCCTGCAGATATTCCCCAAATTCCTCTGCTCTACCCTGCAAGGGGGCTTCCCGCGGCATCTGTGAAAGGAGGGAGCGGGTAACCCTAAACAGGGCGGCAGGGCGGTTATCTGCGGACGCAATAAGAGTGGCACAATATTGTCGTTTGGCCATTCTTAATGCCACAAGGTAAGTCCGTAAATAGGCTCTCACCTGTGCTCGGTCAGACTCGGAGCGTGACGATCTCCATCTGCTCTCTAGGCGTCTCTTGCGGCGTTTCATCACCCCCAGCTCCTCGGTAAACCAAGGGGCCTGGGTGGTTCGATGCCGCAGGAGAGGCCGCAAAGGCGCAACCCGGTCCAAGGCCCGGCGGCCGCACTATTCCATGCGGCCACTAGGTCCTCCATCCGGGTGCGGGTCAGGACTACAGGGAATGGCCCAAGCTCCATCTGGAACCTATCAGGTTCCATCAAGCGCCTGGGGCGGAACCATCTAGGACATTCCGGTTCCGCCTCCCCGCGATGGAGGGTAGCGGTTGGAAAGTTGAGCCAGAGAAGTGAGTGATCTGACCATTACAGGGGCGTGATAACTAAATCCCCTACTCCCAGATCACTCCTCCACTGGCCAGAGACAAAAATAAGGTCCAGTGTGTGACCTCCCTCGTTTGTGGGGCCCTGAATTACCTGGGTCAGGTCCATGGCTGTCATGGAAGCCATGAACTCCCGAACTGCCTCGGATGTTTCCCCTACCGATGGCAGGTTAAAGTCCCCCATGACTAGCAGCCTGGGGGTCTCCACCGCCATCTTGGCGATCACCTCGAGGAGCTCGGGCAGGGCCACTGATGCATAGTGAGGAGCCAGGTATACAATCAGCAAGCCCAACTGTCTCCCTGGGCCCCATTTCACACATAGGGACTCACAACCGGTTATCTGTGGCACTGTGGACTCTCTTGGCTCAAGGCCTTCCCTTACGATAACCGCTACCCCGCCACCCCTACCCTGGGCCCGCGGCTGATGAAATGCGCCAAGTGTTTCAAAATCTAAAGGTTCTTGGAGAATTGTTTGGGAGCATGCATAATTAGAAGGGGGCATCACTGATCTCGGTCTTTGCACGTCACCTTCAAAAGCAGCTTTTCTGTATTCCTCCTTTTCTTGAAACCTGTGTAAGAGCATTTCCTCCTTTTGTTCTCCCATGGCAGATTCCTCATCCAGTCTGGTTGCTGAAGTAAGCGGCATTTGAAAGGTTGAAAACCTGTGTAAAATACCTTTCGCTTCTTCATCAGAGAGATCAGAGGCTTTTATATCTCTTGCAGAAAGTTTGTTTAGTTTTTTCTTCTTTTTCGGCATTTTAGAAGTGATTAAAATCAGTGTTCCTCAGTCGCAAAATTAATCATCTGCCTAATTAGCCTAGACGCTTATCAAAGTAACAAGCAAGGAAAAACCATAAATCAATCCAAAATAGCCATAAATCCGAACCATCCTCTGCTACCACTTGTCAGGGTGTAAAATTCAGCCCTGTATTTAACGAGGGATGAACCGTGGCTTCTCCTTGAAGTATACTTGATAATTAAGCAAAATAAACCCGAGATATATTCTAAGAAACACATTTTATTGTAAAGAAAGTAAAAACAAAACTTACTAGCTAAATGATTACATTTTGGCAGACTTCCTGCCTACCACCTTGGCAGACGAACAAAAGACAAAGAAGGAAATAATAATGATGAAGGAATGTGGAAGAATGTGTGTACATGTGCAGTTGAGTTTAGTGATAAGAGTCAGATCAGTCTACCATATGTCTTAGAGTTGAAGCACAGCTGACAAACAAAAAAACACAGTGACATGCTGAAACACTGTTGTCCACACAATTGGGTTTGTCGTGAGATGTTTTGTACGTAAGAGGTCGGTTAGTGGAAGGGCCACTTGGGCAAAGAACGGGGTGAACTGGCGATAGAAATTGGCAAACCCTAAAAAACTCTGGAACTGTTTGCGTGTTTTAGGAAACTGTTAGTCCAACACCGCCTTTACCCTTGTGGGGTCCATCTCCAACCCTGTAGATGAAATACAGAACCCAAGGTAATCCAGTTGCATGCTGTGGAATTCACATTTAGACAATTTGATGTATAAATGTGCGTCCAGCAGCTTTTTAAGCACTTGACGTACAAGAGTTACATGGTCTTGGTATATATAAGGATATTGTCTAAATAGTCGAGTACCCCTTGATACAGATGCTGATGCAGCACCTTGTTAATTATCTGCATGAACACCGCTGGGGCTCCTTGCAGTCCAAATGGCATAACCCAGAACTGGTAACTGCCTAGAGGACAATTGAAGGCTGTCTTCCATTTGTCACCAGCCTGAATGCGTACCCTATAGTACGCCTCCCTGAGATCTAATTTCATGAATATGCATCCCTTCACTAACCTGGCCAGCATGTCCTTCATTAAAGGAAGAGGGTACAAATGTTCCACACAGATGGCATTAATGCCCTGGAAGTCAACACAGAGGTGTAAGCCGCCATCCTTTTTCTCCCGGAAAAGAACAGGGGTGACTACCCTTGATCCAGCTGGTTGAATGAAGCCCCTTTTAAAATTCTTTTCTATGTATGCCCTCATTTCTGCTAGCTCTTGTGGGTTCATAGAATAAATTCAGGGCTTTGGCAGTTTAGCCCCAGGGAGTACTTCCATGGCACATTCCGTGGGGCAGTGAGGGGGCGAAGTATCACATTCCTGTTTGCTGCATACATCTTTTAAGTCTGCATATACCGAAGGGAATCGCTCCTCCCCAGCCGTATGTACCAATGGCACAGTAGCTCAGAATCCCACCAGGCCCTGGGTCGTGGTTTGCAATGAGTAGGGGGGCCAGGACTGAGGCCTATTCTGAGATGCCTACTACCACCACCACACCATATTGTGGGTCCCCATTTGTCCAACCACACCAGGCCTAGTACAATCTCCTCTGTAATGTGCGGAACAACTACAAAATGCAGGACCTCCCGATGGGGCCCTATATGCAATACCACCCAATCAGTTACATGCGTGACTGGTCCCCCCCCCAATAATGACCCATCCATCTGTTCGAAACGGATTGGCCTAGCCAACTTCCTGAGGCCCACCCCCAGACTATCAGCAATTGTGGCGTTCATTAAGCAACGAGTACACCCTGAATTGATCAGGGCTGTACATTGTCGTTGCCTGGCCGCTTCCACCACTACCTTTATCACAAAAGGTTTGATGGGCTTAGTTATCATCGGGTCAGAACCTTCCTCCCCATCACTTCCACCAATATTGAGTATATCACCCGATGGGCTGGAGTCAACTGGTGTAGGAACTGGTTGACTCGTCCCGTGTGACTTCTCCTGGCCACCTCTCATGCTCTTTTTGGCTGTCCCCCTTTTTTTCTTGGTGTGCTCACAGATGCTGTAGGGTCAGTCTCATGGCACACTGCCACTCTATGCCCCGGCCTCCTGCATCGAAAAAATGTTATGGGTGGCCGGATGGGTGTTGTCAGTCCAGCTGCCATTGGTGAAGGAGGTTTCACCATGGAGACTGCTGTGGGTTGCAGGGTTTTCGAGGCAACTCTGATAGGATGCATCTGTGGAAGTCTTTGTCCTCGTGTACCACACTCCCTTCTTGGCTTATCCTCGCGGAACTCTACAGCTAATTCCGTGGCGGCCTGGAACCATGCAGTCAGTGTAGGTGGCAACCCTCTGTAGATGCAGGCCCAGTGTAGTGTTTGGTCAAGACCAGCCTTGAAGTAATGCACCACCAACCTCTCTGGCCACATCCTCACTTTGCTGGCCAGACGCCGGAACTCTCTGATATATTCGGCTACTGGCTTCCCTTGTATTACAGCCAGCAATTCTGCTTCTTCCCACTGGATCCTGGTGGTATCTTCGAACCTTTCCTGCAGTGCCATCAGGAACAGACCAATGTCCCTGAGTTCCACAGCATGATCCCCATACAAATCAGCCACCCAGTCGGCAGCCTCTCCGTCCATCACTGCCATCATGGCCATCACCATGTCCCACTGCGACGTATACATATGGCCATAAAGTTCCATGTGATGTAACACCTGGCCTAAGAAGAGGGCCACTCTTCTTGGGCTACCATCAAAAGTAGCCTGTATTGAGCATCTCAATGGTACGCACACGAACTTTGGGGTTCCGGAGGAGCGGCGATATCCTACTACTCTGGGAGGCTTGTTTGAGCCTGGAACTGTCTTGAAGGGACAGTGAAGAATGAGAGCACGGGCAGAGGTGAAGGGGGGCTCCGCAAACCCTGGGGTACACTGTATTCAAAAGTTTGTTAGTTTTTTTCTCCCTGATTAACTGACTGAGAACAAAGAGAGAAGGCAAAAGGGTTGGGGGATTGGATTACCCCTCCAGGAAGTAGCAGCGGAGAAGCGAACACCAATATAAATTAAGGATTCATCAAATAGTTTTGGGAGGATGGTCTGGAGAAATAGAGAGCAGTCTGGATAGAGTTGATTGCCAGTGAAATTTTAAAATTTTAAAGATAATATTTAATTATAATATTTGAAGAAATTGATCTCTGAGATTGCTCTTGGAATTCTCTTCCCCCCCCCCCCTAACTACTCTTTGTAGTAACAACAGTGCCATCTAGTGGCAACATAAAAAATAACCTTGAACAAATGATTTGATAAACAGACTGATGATAAAAACTGCTACATAAGACAAAACACCAGCTGTGGATTCATCTTGGGCGCTTTTGTTTTGCCACTTTTCTGATTATAACTTTGGAGCTCTGGAATTGTTTTGGAACTGTTTGGAACTATGGAGCTTTTGCTTATATTAAGAATGGAAGTTATTTTCTTTAGGTAGATCTGTACTTGGTTTCCTTTTAAAATCAACTTTTTTCTTGATTTTTCCTTGTAACTTTCCACCTAGCAGGTACTTACTGGATTTTTACTTTTTACTTTTATTTTTTCTCTCTCCTTTTTCTTTCCTCCTTTTCTCTCCTACTGTTAGAGTTGGAGGGAATAAGGGGGATTAAAGATATATTATTATTTTACAATTGTGGTCATTTTTTTTCTTTTTTATTACTTTTTCTCTCTCTGCTCTCTTTGTAGGAATTTGTTTTTTTTTTTTGGTTGGTTCTTATTTATGTTTGTCTCTTTCTACCTTCCACTGCAATTGGATTAAGGTAACAAGAACCTGAAGCTTGCAGGAAATAAGGGGGACTAAAGACATTTTTATTTTACAACTGTGGTCATTTTTTTTTACTATTTTTTTTTTGTCCTTTTTGTTGGAATTTGGTCCTCTTTTTTCCATCTTCTTCTTTTTTTTCTTTTTACTATACTAGTACAATTGGATTAAGGTAACAAGAACCTGAAGCTTGGCCCATCAGAATTGGAGAGACGATCTTCAAAATTTGGAATTTTTTCCTCTTTTTTTTTCTCTTTTCTCTTTTTTGATATTTGGATTATAAAAATAAATCAACAAGATGAAGAAGATAACAGCATATTCCTCATCAACAGCAACAACCTCCAGCCCTACAGTACAAAAATTATCAAATACAGCAAGACAACAAGATAAAGCTCATATGGAGTTAAAGAGTATGTTACAGGCTATGCATGAAGACCTCAAAAAGAATGGACAAAGTGAATGAAGACCTGAAAGAAGTTAAAGAGATAATGGGAAAAAAATGAACAGAGACTGCAGAAAGTGGAAGAAAAGGTGGAAATAACAGAGAAGAAAATGAAGGAGATGGATTATAGACTGACAACAATAGATAAGAAGCAAGAAAAAATAAATATTCTGTGGGAAATAGACAAGGCTGATTATTATTTAAGATTCCAAAATATTGAAGAGGAAAAGGAAGAGAATCTAGCAGAAAAAATCGCTGGCATATTGGCGGATGAATTGGAATAACTCAAGGAAAAGATGCTAAGTGGGATTGATGAAATTTACAGGGTCCATACAAGATATGCTACAAGAAATGAATTACCTAGAGAGGTACATGTAAGATTTACTAAGAAAACACTGAGAACAGAGATCCTGCAAACTGCAAGGAACACTACAATAAAATACAAATCTAAAGAAATAATAGTCCTTAAGCAAGTGCCAAGAAGGGTGAGAGATCTAAGAAGAGACTATCAATTCCTGACCAAATGCCTAATAAAAAAAGGAATCAACTTCAGATGGTTAATACCAAAAGGGATACTAGTAACTTGGCAGGAACAAAGATGTAGGCTGGATACAGTAGAGAAGGCAGAGCTATTTTATGAACAACACTTTGGACCACAAGAAGAAGAGAGCTGGAGAGAGGAAAGAGGAACAAAACTACAAGAAGAGAAGGAGAAAGAACAGAGAACCAGCTAAAGAACAAGAAGAAAGGGCATTAAGAGAAGGAGCAAGAGCAAAAGAGATGAAAGAACAAATGGAGGTGAGAGTGACTAGATCAACTAAAATGACAAAAAATTAAGACATGGAAGAAGAAATAAAAATAATTTCATTAAACATAAATGGACTAAATTTGAGCATAAAAAGAAAGAGGACATTTAATAAATTAGAGAAACTGAAATTAGATATAATATGCGTGCAAGAAGTACATATTAAAAAACAGCACAAAAAAGATTTGGATTATCTGGGAGGAGGAGCCAACGTCGTGAGGATACGGACGTGCGGTCTCGATGCTCCGAGACCGCAGCCAATACTTTTGCCGCTGGGTGGTCCAATCGGATCTAAACCGTCCTGAAGAGATGGTGAACAGGAAGAATACGACTTGCTGATCTCAGGGATATCGCAAAGTCCCTGATCGATCCAAGAGAAGTTCTTCAAGCCGGCAACAAAAAATCCAGCCATTAGGCTGATGAAGTCGGGGCGGCTCCAAAACAGAAGGATACGGAAAGAGAAAGTGTTTCCAGCTGGTGAGGAATTTTTACCATTTTAACAGAGACTGCCTATAAAAATCTTAAAGTTAATTTAAATTTGAGAACAGAAGAAATAAGCGGCGGAATTAAGCTTTGAATGGTTTTGGACAGTGGGTTATCTTACTTTTTAAATGCTATGTTCATGGATGGAATTTATGCAAGTCTTTTAACAACGAATGGATTAAGTTTTCTTCTATTTTTTTCTTTTATTATTATTCTTTGTAACCTATGGACTAAAATTCTCCTTCTTCGTTACTGCGGGTGTTTTTCCCCTTTTCTTCTCTAACTCATTCAAGAATTTGATTTTTTTAAAAACTTGGAATATAAAAAAGATACAAAAGGAAACAAAGAAAATTGTAACAACAGAGGGAAAGAAAAACACTGCTACTCGGAGGCTGGAGATTTGTGTATTGGAAACAAAACACTCTTACTTTCCTCACTGATTATTCTGGCTTGGCACTTCAAGGTCTCACTGTTTGTTTATAGAGAGTGATAAGAAGAAAAGCATACCGATGTTCCTTTGAATTATATCTTTAACCAGAGAAAAGTGAAAATAAGACCTTATTGTGAATTTATGCTTAATCTTGTAAAAACCGTCCAAGCCAGAGCAGCAGTGTTTGTCAGCTGGAGATAATGGCACAATTTCAACAACAGAAAGAAACTTTAAGCCTGCAAAAGATATTGTTAGAAATTCAGAAATTATCAAATACATTTGAGAGGACGGAGAAGAAGTTGGAAAACCTAGAGCATCTAACAGTAAAATATGATGAAGACGTTGGAGATATTTATCAAGTGGAAAAAGTGGAGGTCTTATAACTTGACAGCTTTAAGACTTGTGTGCTTCAAATGCCAGAGTTCCTGAGCCAACATGACTGGAGGAGGAATTCTGGGAGTTGAAGTCCACAAGTCTTAAAGCTGTCAAGTTTGAACATCCCTGGGTTTTTTTTTTCTAAAGGGTTAGGGGTGCAAGGGTCTTGTAACTTGACAGCTTTAAGACTTGTGTGCTTCAAATGCCAGAGTTTCTGAGCCAACATTTTGGCTGCTAAGCAAGAGCATTGTTAAGTGAGTTTCACCAAATTTTACAAGTTGGCCACACCCACCCAGTCACATGACTGCCAAGCCACTCCCACTCAGTCACATGGCTGGCAAGCCACTCCCACCTGGTCACATGGCTGGCAAGCCACTCCCTCAAAGCAGGCCACACCTACAGAAGAGGTTCTAAAAATTTTGAAATCCACCACTGCTCCCAATGACCCTCCTAAATTCACGGATGTGCTCTTTGATGGGGCAGCCCCTCTGCTTTAGGTTGCTGAGTTCCTCTTCCGCATAAGGGTCCTCCTCTTGTGGAGGGCTGCTAACCATTCCCTTGCTTCTCCCTCTAGCCCCTCTGCAATGGTATTCACCATAGCTCTGGGAGATGTGTAGAGGTGCCCATAGCTTTCTATGTCACGATGTTAAAAAGTTTGCTAGACATGAACTGACTGAAACTGACACTGAAGAGTTAAACTGAGAAAGCTTTATTGCGCAGGTCATAAAAAAAAAATATCTGAAAGTGATTTATTGCGCATGTCTTCACACATTCCAGAACTTTCCTTTTGATCTTTGTCCGACTGCCAAGCATGCTGGCAGACGGAACATTTATTTTCAAAATGTAACATTTAGTTAACTTTCTGTTTTATTTACTTTTATTATTTTCGTATTAAAGTTTGTTTATTAATTAGAATATACTTCTCAAAGACTTTTCTTTTCTTTTCTTAACATCTTAATGATATGCTGCTGGGAATCAGCCCGGTCCATAGACCTCATTTTTCATCAGGGTGTTTTTCCCCTGACAATTTATGGTAACAGAGACGGTTAATGCTAACAGAGTTAATTGGAGGAAGCTGAGATGGCTATAATTTACGGCTGCTTTTTTCCTTCGAGCTATCTTAAGATAACCGACTAAGGCTAATTAGCCATGTCGGAGAAAAAGAAAAAGAAGAAGAAAAATGGGACAAGCACAGATGGATCCGTTTCTTCTGACAAGGAAGCTCCCTCAGACACAGAGAAGCAAGATCCTTCAAACGTACTTCAGGAGCAACAAATTCCTCCAGGTGCCGAGCCAGATGTGGGGGAAGGAGCTACAGGACGCGAGATCTACGAAACGAGGTCAGTGGTTCCCCCTTCTAAAATATCTCCAGGAGATTATGATTTTTTGGGGGCCAAGCCAAAACTTCCCACTTTGCCAAAGCCACTCCATTCCCAGACTCTTGGAGATTATGATACACTTGATGAATGGCAAAAGTCAAAACGACAACTGCCGGCAGAGAAAAAACACTCCCACGCAGAAAGCCAAGTTTATGAATCCTTCCCAGATACTGAGGAAGAAATGCAAAGCTATCTTTATCAATTAGAGCTGTTTGAAAAATATGCTAGGGAGGCGAGAGAGTGTTTTAACGAAATGAAGAGAAGTAGGAGGGGCTCCCCCACTCCCAAAATATCTGAGGACGCCATCTTGTCTTCAAAACAACAGCCTAAGACACACCCCACAGAGTTCATTGGTGAATCAGAACAAAGAGATATGTACACGTCACCGAGGTCACGTGATCCCTTTGAGTCCACTGAACTTCCGCCCACGTATAGAAAGATGAGACAGCCAAAAAGTGAGGCTGCACTGCCATCTGCTGGCAGAGAAAAATTATTAGAGCAAAAGATGAAACAGCTCCATGAAAGTTTTAAAGATTTATCTATGAGTCCTTTAGAAGCCAAAGCTTTGCCTCCAAAGGTTAAGTCTTCAACGCCCCCTGGTGGTGCTGAATCCTCCCTAGATGGAAAAAGGCAAAGTCAAAGGCGAATGCAAGGAAGTCAATTTGATGTTGCCACGCAAAGACCAATGGTGCAACTCCAGCACCCCCTGGTTCAACAACCAGCTTTGCAACCTGCTCAACAAATTGTTCCGATGCATATTCCTCAACAGGTATTTCCAGTCACTCCCTTGACTGGTAAGTCCAAATTAAAGGAGTCAGGAGAGAATTATAAAGCCTGGGTCAGTGAAATTGCGCTCTTGCTTCGAAGAGAAGGCACACACTGCATGATTTTTAATCCTCCCCCTCAACCGTGGACACCTGCAATGAGAGACCTGGAAAACAGAGCAATCACGACTTTGCTCATGTCAATGGAAATTGAGATCCAGGGTATCTTTCCACCTGATGCAACTGCCCAACAAATTTGGGCTATTTTGGAAGATTGCTACAGGCCCGTTTCAATTGAATCTTCATATTTGCTCATGTCTGAGTTCCATGGTTCGAAGTTGAAACCTGGTGAACGAATTGGTGGACATTTGACCAAACTGAAAAGAATGAGAAGTGAATTGAGACAAAATGGCCATGTAATTGATGATATCCAAATGGTTAGCATCATCATTAACTCATTGAATTATGAATGGAAAGATGCTGTTGCAAAGATTAACTACGTGCCAATTGCTCAACGCACAGTTAACCACGTTTGCAGACTTTTAGTGGAAGAGGAAGCTATCAAGTTAGCTACACCACATCTGCAACGACCCCCAGCATCAAAGGCTCCAGCCAGACGTCCCTTCCGAGGAAGAGGCTACGCTCCAAGGATGCCAAAATGCTACACCTGCAACCGTGTGGGACATGACACCCGGGATTGTCCCCAACGAGTTCCAGCTCCCGCCACGTACCAGCCCAGAGGAACAGACTCCAGAGGCAGAGGTAGAGGCAGAAGACAAGGTCGTCGTGGTCCAAGGCATGATCCACAAGCTCCACTTGTAACACTGGCCATAACCAATGTTCCACAACCTGATCCAAAGTTCGACAGACGTCTTTTGTGGACTTTAGATAGTGGAGCAGCTGTGCACGTTACCCACAGAAGGGAACTTTTCACAGAGATGGGCAAGCCAGAGCCCGAGTATCGAGAACTGTATTCCTTCACCAACCACACTTGCAAGGTTATGGGAAAAGGAACTGTTCACATTGAAGAGCTCAATACACACATCCCTGATGTTTATTACATACCTTCAGCAACCAGTAATTTGCTTAGTCAAAGTCACTTGTCTAGAGAGTTAAAGTTCCAGGTTCACCACCTCGAAAAAGCAAGTTACATAGTTAAAGATGGTGATATTGTTGCTGAAACCATGCTGATTGGTGGTGTTTATTACTTAAAGCCAAAGCCTAAAAAGCAAGCACAGGCAAGTATGCAAACCCCAAAAAGGGACAGCACGGGCCCAGAGAGAGAACCCGTTACTGTGCCAAAGGCTCCTAAAGCCAACAAACAGAGAAAACAGAAACAGGTTGCTCAGAGGAAGCCTGAGGGTCCTCATGAAACTGTTAATGTTGAGAATTCACTAACTGGTAAACCTTTGCATTCTAGGTGTATTCACAAGTGGCACAGAAGATTGGGACATGCCAGTTTCCGTGTTCCACTTTCCGCCACATGCTCCAGAGCTGACTCATAGGGACCCTCGCTGTCTGTCACTGCGTTAATTGTTTGCTAGCTGTGCTGAGATATACTGCGCAGGTCATAGGTCTTATCAGCAAGTGATGTACTGCGCATGCTTCTTAACACGTTTCTTAATACATCACACATTCCAGAGACTTCTGAGTTTTTTCTGATCTTCTGTTCGTCTGCCAAGAAGGTGGACGACAATTGCTCTTGCCAAAATGTACCAATTAGATAGATTTGTTTATTTTATTTTCATATTAAAGTTTTGTTTTTAATTAGAACATGTTATCGGGTCTTATTTTCGCTTTTTCTGAAGATATGCTTTTTAGGAAAGCCGACGGTCTACACCTCATTAGCTCAGGGTGAAATTTCCCCTGAGAATAAATGGCAGCAGAAGGATGGTCATAATTTATGGCTTTTTCCTTCCTAGTTATCTTCAAGAGATAAGCGACCAGTCTAATTAGAAAGAATGGTCTATAGCTACTGAGGTACGCTTAAAATCAACTTTCTAACCATGCCGAGGAAGAAAAAGAAAAAAGGCAGAAATGAAGCACGTTCTGAGGGGTCCCTTCCCTCTGACACAGAGATGCAAGATTTTTCAAGCTGGCTTCCAAATCTCCGAACTTCTTCAACAGCCGGACTAAGAGGAGAATCTGCCATGGGAGAAACATCTCGCAGAGGAGATGGGAGTGCTCCAGGAGCTGAAGGAAACGGACCGAGGTTAGTTACACTCCCTCCTGAATATGCATGTCCCCAAATATCTCCAAGAGATTATGAAATGCTCGGGGCTAAACCAAAGCGTTCCACGTTGCCAGAGCAAATTCACTCCCAAACTCTTAGAGATTATGAAACAATTGATGTCTGGCCAAGGCTCTCGCAGCAACAGCCGGCAGAGGAAAATCACCCCCACGCAGAAAGTGAAACTTATAAATTCTTCCCAAGCCCTGAGCAAGATGTGGAAAGCTATCGTAATAAAATAGAATTCTTTGAAGATCAGCTTTCTCAAACCAAAAGACTTTATGCCAGGCTAGAGGCAAGTAGGAGGGGTTTCCCCATTTCCAAAATGTCTGAGGACGCCATTTTGCCTTCTTTTTCACAGCCTGAGACACACCCCCTAGAAGACATTGTGTCAGGCGAATCAGAACAGAGAGATATGTACACGTCACCGAGGTCACGTGATATCCTTTGTTCTACTTCTTATGCCACGCACGCAGAAATTTTGCAGCCAAAAAGTGAAGCTGCACTGCCATCTCCTGGCGGAAATATTTTAATGCAGAGAGCAGATATGCATGTTACATTACAGCAGCAGTTAAATAAATTGCAGCAGTCTTGGTCAAATGTATCTGTAGCCCGTCCAGATGGCCAAGCAACAATGCAAATGCCTCCAAAGGTTAAATCTTCAACTCCCCCTGGTGGTGTTGGATTTTCCCTAGATGGAACAAGGCAAAACTTAATACGGCAAAGGCAAATGCCAGCCTCTCAACCAAGCCAAATTAATTTTTCTGCTCAAGCACCAATGGCAAATGTAACACAGAGACCACACATCACGTTACAGCGCCCCCTGGCTCAACAACCAGTATATTTACCTGCACAGAAAGCTGCTCAAATGCATATCCCTCAGCAGGCATTTTCTGTCACTCCTTTGACTGGTGAATCAAAATTAAAGATGTCAGGACAGAATTATAAAGCCTGGGTTAGTGAGATTGCACTCTTGCTTCGCAGAGAAGGTACCCATTGTATGGTGTTTAATCCTCCTGCCCAACCATGGACTCCTGCAATAAGAGACTTAGAGACTAGGGCTTGCACAACATTCTTGATGTCCATGGATACTGAATTGCAGGTTACCTTTCCACCTGATGCAACAGCCCAACAAATTTGGGCTACTTTGGTAGATTGCTACAGGCCCATTTCAATTGAATCTTCATGTTTGCTCATGTCTGAGTTCCATGGTTCGAAGTTGAAACCTGGTGAACAAATTGGTGGACATTTGACCAAACTGAAAGGAATGAGAAGTGAATTGAGAGAATGTGGCCATGTTATTGATGATATCCAAATGATCAGCATCATCATTAACTCATTGAATTATGAATGGAAAGATGCTATTGCAAAGATTAACCACGTGCCTATTGCTCAACGCACTGTTAATCATGTATGCAGATTTTTAATTGAGGAGGAAGCTATCAAATTAGCTACGCCACATCTGCAACGACCCCCAGCGTCAAAAGCTCCAGCTAGACGTCCCTTCCGAGGAAGAGGATATGCTCCAAGGATGCCAAGATGCTACATCTGCAACCATATGGGACATGACACCCGGGATTGTCCCCAACGAGTTCCAGCTCCCGTCACATACCAGCCCAGAGGAACAGACTCCAAAGGCAGAGGTAGAGGTGGAAGACAAGGTCGTCATGGTCCAAGGTGTGATCCACAAGCTCCACTTGCAACATTGGCCATAACCAACGTTCCACAACCTGATCCAAAGTATGACAGACGTCTTTTGTGGACTTTAGATAGTGGAGCAGCTTTACACGTTACCTGCAGAAAGGAACTTTTCACAGAGATGGTTCACCACCTCGAGAAAGCAAGTTACATAGTTAAAGATGGAGATATTGTTGCTGAAACCATGCTGATTGGTGGTGTTTATTACTTAAAGCCCAGAGCACAGGCAAGTATGCAAACTCCAAAAAGGGACAGCACGGGCCCAGAGAGAGTTGGTTCAGGTACTTGCGGGATCGCATCCTACCACACACTTCCCTGCGACCGATTCGCTCTCACAGGGAAGGACTCCTCCGGGTGCCGTCCACTAAGCAATGCCAACGGGCGGCGCCTAGGAGTAGAGCCTTCTCTGTGATGGGCCCAACCCTCTGGAATGACCTCCCCCCCGATATCAGAACCACCACCGACTTCCGCTCCTTTCGACAAAAACTGAAGACTCACCTGTTCCGTTTAGCCGGCCTGGCCCATTTATAGTTTTATTCTACCTCCTGGCAGATATTTTAATTGGGTATTTTTAGGGTATTTAAATATTGCTTTTAACTACTTTACTTCAGATATGTACAGTTTCTTATTGCCTCCTCTTTGTGTTTGTATTTTCTATTTATTGATGTGTTTTTATTTGACTGTACACCGCCCCGACTCCCTTTGGGGAGAGGGGGCGGTATAAAAATCTAAATAAAAGTAAAAGTAAAGTAAAGAGAGAGAACCCGTTACTGTTCCAAAGGCTCCTAAAGCCAACAAACAGAGAAAACAGAAGCTGGTTGCTCAGAGCAAGCCTGAGGTTCCTCATGAAACTGTTAATGTTGAAAATTCACTAACTGATAAACCTTTGCATTCCAGGTGTATCCACAAGTGGCATAGAAGATTGGGGCATGCCAGTTTCCGTGTTCTTAGAAAGATGCCGGAGTTCGCAAAAGGTTTGGATCGAAAGGGGTGTAAGGTGTTTTTGGATTGTGCAGTTTGCAGGAAAGCTAAATCCAAGGCAGCTGCAATTCCCAAACACGCTACACGCCTGTCAACACGCATTTTTGATTTGGTACACACTGACATAGTGGGTCCTTTCCCACCATCATTTGGTGGTAGAAAGTATTTTCTAACAATTGTAGATAATCATTCTAGATATGGATTTGTATATCCTATGAGAGAGAAATCTGAGACCTTTCAGATCTTTAAAGACTTTGCAACTTTTGTTTCCACACAATACCAAGTTCGCATCGCCAGAATCCAGAGTGACCGTGGTGCAGAATTCATGTCTCAGCGTTTCCAGGACTGGATGCGTAAGAATGGAATTCTTCATCAGACATCCTCTCCATATACATCGGCTCATAACGGAGTCATAGAAAGAAGACAAGGGGTTCTACAAACCATGATGCATTGTCTTATAGAAGATGCCAATCTCGGTAGCATATACTGGGGTGAAGCAATCAAATATGCAAATTACATTGTCAACCGTACTTGGAGCAGTGTAATCAATCAAACTCCTTTCTACATGATGTATGGCTACAAGCCCGATCTCAAGAACCTCCACATTTTTGGTTCATACGCTATGGTGAACATTCCCTTAGCTCAAAGAAGAAAGGGAGATCCAGTAGCAAAGAGACTGAGATTTATGGGTATTGATGATAACTCAAAATGGAGCAAATTTATTGACTCTAAACATGTAATTGTCATTTTACAATCTGCTAATTTTGAGGAAGATATTGACTGGTCCAGGATTCATTCCAATGATCCTGGAGTTTATTTTCCTAGAGATGATGTTGCAGATGCCACGCAGCCTGATGACAATTTACAGGCAGATATTCCTTCTACCAGTTCTTCACAACCTGATGTTCCGTCTTCGCAAGCCGCAGATGCTGATGCTAGCGACGAATGTGAGGACGAGGACGAAGAATAAGAAGAAGACTGGACTGTTGTTCCGAGACGTTCCAAGAGGGTCACAAAAGAAATCCCTCCACAACGATATTCGTGGCAACTGACAAAAACACCCTTGCCTTTGATTTGCAATGTTACTCTTCGTCCTGAGACATTCACACAAATCAAACAGCTTCCTGATTCAGAGCAAGACAAATGGTATGATGCAATGCAGGATGAAATGGACAGTTTAAAGAAACTTAATGTATTTACACCTGCAAAACCTCCAGCAAACAAGAAAGTCATTGGCACTCGATGGGTCTACAGAATCAAGAAGAAACCGAATGGTGAGTCTTTGTACAAAGCCAGACTTGTAGCTCAGGGTTTCGCTCAACGTTATCCTGAGGACTACACAAACACTTACTCACCAACAGTCAGAACTGAGAGTGTAAAAATTGCTTTAACCACTGCAACTATTCTTGGTTTAGAAGTTTTCCAATTTGATGTGGACACAGCTTATCTACCTGCAGACCTAGATGAAGAGATCTACGTAAGAAGCCCTCCAGGATTCCGAAAACAAGAAGGGGATACCTGGTTCCTGAACA
The DNA here is from genome assembly GCF_964273705.1 of Natrix helvetica. Lineage (NCBI taxonomy): Eukaryota > Metazoa > Chordata > Lepidosauria > Squamata > Natricidae > Natrix > Natrix helvetica. The sequence continues at coordinate 117,085 of NW_028113621.1, read as the reverse complement.
AAAGACTGGTCTGAAACAGTCAGGTTTAATGTGGTACTTATGTCTTAGTGACAAACTTAATTCAATGGGCTTTATTAAGTCTGAAACTGATGAATGCGTGTTCACAAAAAGATCTAACAATACATATGAGATAATTCTTGTTTATGTTGATGATATTGTTTACATTGGTCCAAATAAGAAAATGAGTGAGATTTTTGCTAAAAGTTTGCAGAGATACTTCACACTGAAATCTTTAGGTCACATTAGCACTTATTTAGGTGTTCAGATTGAAAAAACACAGAAGGGGTTTAGTCTTTCACAAGAGGAGAAAATTGACCACATTCTACATCATTGCAACATGAAAGATGCTAACACAACAAAGACACCCATGCAAACAGATTTTCACAACTTAACACATGAATCAAGTCCTGAATTCGAGGACCAAAAACTTTATCGTTCAGTCATTGGGTCACTGTTGTACATCAGTAGTTGGACCAGACCCGACATTGCACTTAGTGTTAGTCTCTTATCACGACACGTAGGTAAGGCAACACAATTTCATTGGACATGCGTTAAGAAGTTATTGAAATACCTGAAACACACTAAACACATGAAGTTATTGCTAGAACCAACACACACTGAATATACAGAATTATGTTGTTATGCCGATTCTGATTGGGCAAGTGATAAGAAATCATGCAAAAGTACTTCAGGTTACATGATGTTCCTGAATGGATGTCCTGTTTACTGGCAAGTGAGAAAACAGAGTTTTGTTTCATGTTCATCTACTGAAGCTGAATATGCTTGTGTTTCAGATGCTTGTAATTCTCTAACATGGTTTGATGCTTTGATCACAGATATCTGGACACGTCCGATTCGACCAATCACAGTGATGGAAGATAATGAATCGGTGGTTTATATTTCTGAGTCACATTTTACAGGTTCTAGGTCGAGACACATTGACATTCGTTATCAAAACAAAGCAATTAGTTAAGCAAGGTTTTGTTAAATTGCAATATGTTTCTACACATGATCAGATTGCTTACATGCTGAACAAACCACTTCCAGCAGCTCAACACGAGTATCTACGAAAGAAGATGTGCCTTATTTGATGACATCAGTCCAACTAGCAAAAGAAGGGGTGTCACTGCGTTAATTGTTTGCTAGCTGTGCTGAGATATACTGCGCAGGTCATAGGTCTTATCAGCAAGTGATGTACTGCGCATGCTTCTTAACACGTTTCTTAATACATCACACATTCCAGAGACTTCTGAGTTTTTTCTGATCTTCTGTTCGTCTGCCAAGAAGGTGGACGACAATTGTTCTTGCCAAAATGTACCAATTAGATACATTTCTTTATTTTATTTTCACATTAAAGTTTTGTTTTTAATTAGAACATGTTATCGGGTCTTATTTTCGCTTTTTCTGAAGATATGCTTTTTAGGAAAGCCGACGGTCTATACCTCATTAGCTCAGGGTGAAATTTCCCCTGACACTGTCAGAGTCTGGTGGCAGCTCCAACGGCTCCTGCTGGGCCACAACAGCTGGCCATCTTCCTCACCTCTAGTTCGGAGAGAGGGAGGGGGTTGCCTGCCCTGGGCAGCCTGCCTGCTGCATGGGAGAGGCACTGGTTCCAGTTTTGGGCTCCTTCTCCTTCTATTGGGTGGAGGAGGGGGGCTGCGCTCCAGTCTGCATCTCCTCCCTTCAAGAGGATCAGATGTCCCTCCCCTCTCTTTTGGGTGGCATGATGGCCCCTAATCATGAAGGGCGGTCCGGTCAAAATCCTCCCTCAGTTGCTCTATTGCACTCCCCAGGAATTCCATCTGGGGCTTTTGGATCCTGGCTTGTGCCCAGTCCCACATCCAGTCCACCCTTGCCAGCTCGCTCAAGACCGTTCCCTTTATCTGGGAATTGGGGTAAGAGAACTCAACTTCCTCTGCCTTAGGGGCTAATGTCCACCAGTGCTCATCCTTTCTTGCTTCTACCACTGCGAAAGGCATTGCAGCTTGGTTGTCTGGATCTTTGATGTCTGGATCTTTGATGTCAGGAGCTTTGATGTCTGGGGCTGGCTGAACTCCTCCAGCTGAAATAAGGCTTTCTTCCGATAATCCACCTTCTGCCATGATTGCCTGATTTTCCCTCCAAGCACCCCAAATATCGGGAAGTGACTGGAAAGCCCAGGATTCAGGAAACCCGGAAATCTTGATAGATTTTAAAAGTCAGGTTTGGCTCTCTGTGAAGTTTCTAAAAGATGCCCTAAGTAAATTACGAGCCTCAAGACAAAGTTCAAAAGAAATCCAGTCATTTATTAGGAGCAACATTTTGGCATTCAGGCTTTTGTCTCGGCAGTTGCATAGGAATGTGAGGTCACATAAGATGGTGGCTCTTCGGACTTCAAGTTTCTCATAGGATCTGGTGAGCAGGAAGGTTTCCTCCTCGTAGAGGTAAGATATTTTTTTTCGTAGATTTTCACAGGTGTAGGTATGCTGGTCTTGTTGTATTTGGGTCTTTTTCTCTGTAAGATTGAGATTGTCTTGGCAATGTTTCGGCGAGGTCTCACTCGCCATCTTCAGGCTGGTGTTTTCGTCTTCGTGTTTGTGTGAGTAAAGCATGGTTGGAGCTGCCGTCTTTCAATAAATCTTGGTGGGATGTGTGTGGAGTGCTGGCTTTGTTAAGGAACGCCACAGTGGTGATGAACATGTCTGACTACCAAGCCAAACTATCCACCCTATTCCAAGACCCCGCTTACAAACCTCTAAACACAGACCACACCACCTACTTTGAAAAAACCACCAAATCCAAAATAAAATAAATAATCAGATATAACGTGATGTTCCATTGGCTGGTGCCAGAAGGTATCCTAATTTCCTGGCAGGAGAAAAAAATTAAGATAGTTACCACTGAGAAAGCCCAAGAGTTCTTCGAACACCATCTGGCAACTGAAGAAGACCAAGAGTACAGAGAAGTTGAGAGCAGGAGCGAAGAGGAATACCAAACGGAGGAGAATGAGGGGGAACGAGAAGCTAGAAATAGTTGAACTTGCAGAGGCGAGGTAAAGGGAACTTCAGCTGGGCGCCCGGCGAAAGAAACCGAAACCCAGACTTCCCTCTCAGACGGAATTAGACCTGCCTGATGAAGCTTCAGGATTTATTTATTTATTTATTTATTTATTTAAACTTATTAGTCGCCCCCTCTCCCCACAGGGACTCGGGGCGACGTACACAAGCAACAGTCAGCACAGTGTCATACAGAGGAGGTAAAAAAAAAAAAATAATTACAATACTGAAAAAGGTTAAAACCCCAATAACATTAATAGTTTAAAAACTAAAATTGACAATTAAAAATGACCTAGGGGTGGAAAAGTTGTCGAATTATGCCAGGCCGGCTAGCCGAAACAGGTGGGTCTTCAGTTTACTGCGGAAGGAGCGGAGATCGGTTGTTGTTCTAATGTCTGGGGGGAGGTCGTTCCAAAGGGTAGGGCCCGCCACAGAGAAGGACCTACTCCTGGGCACTGCCCTCTGACAATCTCTTGAGGACGGCACCCGGAGGAGACCCTCTCTGTGTGAGCGAATGGGTCACAGGGATGTATGGGGCAGGACACGATCCCGCAGGTAACTAGGCCCTATGCCATGGAGCGCTTTGAAGATGGTAACTAACACCTTGAAGCGCACCCGGTAGGCCACAGGAAGCGAGTGCAGCTCGCGCAGGAGCGGTGTTATATGGGAGAACCTCGATCTCCCCATAATTACCCGCGCGGCTGCATTCTGGACCAACTGCAGTCTCCGGGTGCACCTCAAGGGGAGCCCCATGTAGAGAGCATTACAGTAGTCCAGGCGAGACGTCACCAGCGCGTGATAGCTTCTTAGGAATGCCTGCTAGAAGGAGAGGGCTCCCCCAAGGGAACTCCGAAAGACGACTGGAGGATGGGGAGAAGGTCTAATGAATGGAGGTCTCAGCCGCCCTCAAGCAGCCATTCTTTGATGGGCCTTCAAGACCAATTCGGATGCCTAAATGTGAGTGAATTCAAACCCCTTGGCCCCCCAGGACCACCCAGGTGGAGCCTGGCAAAGCCCAAATTATCCTTTCCCAGCAGAGAAACTGCTGTGCAATGGAGTGGAGACCTTGGTTCTTTCCACACAGCCACCAGCGAATCAGCACCCCCCCCCCCCGCCTGGAGTGCAACAAAGTTGGGAAGTTAAAGCCAACCAGCCAAAAGGGGCCTGGAGCACTTTCACCTCCCCCCCCCTCTGCAAAGTAGTGGCTCTGAACCCATGAATCAAGCCACTGCAGGTTGGGCTTTCTTCCCGGGTCATGGATGGGCTCAATGCCAATGGATGCCTGCCCCTTCCCCACAAATGGTGCCATCCCAGATAGCTGCCCCTAGGCAGAGCCAGGGACTGGGACCACCACCAGGTCCAGCCCCCCCACCAATGCCTCAGTAGGCTTTTGCCCAACCGATGGGTGTGGCCCAACAAAGGGGCTTACCACCCCAAGCAGCAGGGCAACAGGTTGCTCCAGTTCAACCACCAGCACCCCCTCCTCCTGCAACACCCCCACATTTTTGTGCAACGTTCGACGGGACCCCAGACAAGCTAGCTTACTTCATGAATGGAGTATTGGCATATGTTGACCAAGTAGGCCCACAATACCTGACGGATCGAGAATTGATCCAAGAAGTAGCAGAGGGGATGAATGAAGGAGAGTCTGCACAATGGATAGCGGAACTCCATGAAGAAGCGGCTCCCGAGTTAGATGATGTAACGAGGTTCATCCAACTGATGTATGCCCGATTTTACAATGTGGCCCAACAGGTGGATGCTGAAGACCAGATCCAGGAATTACAACAGGATGGTCGTCCGGTAAAAGAATTAGTTTGGGAGTTCTGGAGAATATCTGGGAGACTACGATACTGGCCAGAAAGACTCTTGGTCTATACGTTCAAAAAGGCCTTAGATCCCAAACTGAAAGAAGCTTGTGCTGTAAGGGAGACCCCAGATTGTCTCCAAGATTGGTACACCACTGCAATGATACTGGACCATGAGATTGACACCTATCCAAAGCCTGGTACCAGAACCCCTGCCAAAAAACCGTTGGCCCGCCGAACGCAGAGGCAGCAAACTGAAAAGCCCCCACCAACCCCTCATTCCTGGGACCCCAAAATAAAGTGCTACCGATGTGGTCAGCTTGGCCACTGGGCATCAACATGCCGGGCTCCAGCCCCAGTTCCACAACCGCGCCAACCACCTGCCAGCACAATCAAGAAAACCCCCAGAAAACCAGCAGAAAAGAGTTGTCTGGTACAACAGCTAGCAGAGGCGGAGAGCAAAGCCACTGAAAACGCCCCTGCCACCTCGGAAGAGGAGGAGGAAGGAAATCCAGAAGACGACCCAATGGTGAGTGCACCTATCCGCCCCTTCCAGATAAAAGCCAAACGCCAAATACCAAAAACGGGGGTAGAAGGGGAAGTTGGGGTGATTATAGATACCGGCTGCACCCGATGCTTAATCAGCATGTCAATAGTGGAGCAACTAGGTATACGCACCAGACCCCTAAAACATCCCATTCCGTTTGAGCAAGTAGATGGAACCCTAATTGGGGGAGCTCCGGCTACAAGGATCACTGAGTTAGTAAAGCTAGTGATAGGCCGCCACTATGAGTTCCTCAGATTCATTGTGGCCCCTGGAATGCAGGAGTCAATTATCCTGGGACTTGCATGGCTGGACAAGTGGGCACCTACTATAAAGTGGGAGGACGGCATTAGAAAGGTGATTATTGGCTTTGGCCCATTACCATTGGTGGAACCAAAAGGCCACCCAGGAACGTTTGAACCCAACAACCCAACCCATCCAGAACCTGCAGCAACCGCAGCAAACACTAAACCTCTGGGAATCCAATGAGTCCCAAAGATATATTGGGATCTGGCGGAGGTATTCAGTGAGGAAGACAGAAACTACCTTCCACCTCACCGCCCCACAAACTGTGCAATAGACTTCAAACCTGGGGCAACCTTACCAAAGCCAAAAATGTACTTTATGACTCCTAAGGAGATGATAGAATTGAGGAACTACATCAACACCAATTTGAAAAGAGGTTTTATTGAACCAGCAAAATCGAAAGTAGCGGCCCCAGTGCTCTTCAGAGAAAAGAAAGATGGCGGAGTTCACCTCTGTGTGGATTTACAAGCTCTGAATGTGGTATGCGAAAAGAATACCTATCCCCTACCTCTCATGAAAGATATGTTGAACCACTTGGCTAAAGGCAAGATCTTCACCAAGCTGGACTTGAGAGAGGCGTATTACCACATATGAATCCGAAAAGGGGATGAGTGGAAGACCGCTTTTAACACTCCCCTGGGCAGCTTCCAGTATAAAGTCATGCCTTTTGGACTACAAGGAGCACCCGCAGTATTCATGCAGTACATAAATGAAGTGCTACATGACCACCTGTACCGCGGAGTACTCGTCTATTTAGATGACATCTTGATCTTCTCTGAGACCCTGGAAGAACATGTGAAACTGGTACGGCAAGTCCTGAAAAAACTTCTAGCTGCCAAACTATACATGAAATTGTCAAAGTGTGAGTTCCACAAGACCTCGCTAGATTACCTGGGGTACCGTATCTCCAATGAAGGAGTAGAAATGGATCCAGGAAAAGTGAGAGTGGTGTTAGATTGGAAACCTCCAAGCACTCGCAAACAATTACAAAGCTTCCTTGGATTTGCAAATTTTTATAGGCAGTTTATTCCAACATTCGCTGAAATTACCCTACCATTGACTGAACTATTAAATACGGGGCCTTCCCCAACTAAACCGAAAGCAAACCAAGCATTAAAATGGACAATGGACTGTCAAAAGGCCTTTGAGAAATTAAAATGCCTCTTAGCCCAAGAACCCATATTGCAACACCCCGATCCAGAGCAACCTTTCATAATCCAAATGGATGCCAGTGATGTCGCGATAGCCGCGGTACTACTGCAAAAGAGTAAAGAAGGCCACCTCTTGCCATGCGCTTACATCTCCATGAAACTCACCGCTACGGAAAGAAGGTGGGCCATTTGGAAGAAGGAGGCATTCGCGATCAGGTGGAGCATGCTCACCTGGAGACATTTCCTGGAAGGGGGGGATATACCGTTCGAGGTATGGACTGATTATAAAAACCTCGAAGCTCTCCTTACCCATCGGAAGTTATCCCCCAAACAAGTTCATTGGGCCCAATATTTCCAAAGGTTCAAATTTGAAATTAAACATATCCCCGCAGGAAAGAACTTGTTAGCAGATGCGCTGTCGAGAAAACCCCAGTTTGACAGTAAGAAGGAAGAAGTTGTACACCCCATCATATCTCCTTCTCACCAAAAGGCAGCTCAAGTCACCACTCGAAGCCAAGATAAGCTGAAAACCGAGCTGAAAGCGGCCCTCCGGAGAGACCTGTGTATGAACAACAACAAGGACATCCTAACGATGAATGATGGCGTAGCCTGGAAGGGGTCCAAACTGTACGTCCCTGCAGAGATGAGACTGCAAGTACTACAGCAGAGTCATGATGCGAAACTAGGAGGTCATTTCGGATTCCTGAAAACTCTCCACCTCGCCAGGCATCAATTTTGGTGGCCGAAGATGAGATCGGAGGTGGAAGATTATGTAAAAAGCTGTGCTACTTGCGCCATGATGAAAACCTGGCCGGGAAAGCCCCCTGGACTACTACAACAAGTGGCCAACCCTAGCCGACCATGGGAAGAGATAGCAATGGACTTCATCGTCGAGCTTCCAGATAGCAAGGGTAATAGAGTAATCTGGACAGTTATTGATTTGTTTTGCAAGCAAGCACACTTTATCGCTTGTTCAGGCCTACCATCCGCAAAGAAATTAGCGAAAATGTTTGTGAAACACATTTATCGCCTGCATGGGGTACCAAAAAGGATCATTTCAGATTGCGGAGTTCAATTCACTGCACAAATGGGGCAGCAGAGAGGGCAATGCGATGGTGGAACAGTACATCTGGTGTTATGTGGACTATCAGCAAGACAATTGGTCGGACTTGCTACCCTTTGCCGAAGTAGCATATAATAATGCGGTCCACAGCAGTACCGGATTAACTCCTTTCCAGATTACCAGTGGCATGGAATTCGTTCCCATGCCTAAGAACCTCCCTCCTCCATGTCTCTGAATGAATGGCTGGAGGCACTAAAGAAGGGATGGGAAAATACGAAAAAGGCCCAGGTTAATCTCCAAAACAGAACACCTCCACAAGAGACCCCACCACCTACCTGGAAAAAACCACCAAATCCAAAATAAAAGCCTCTGCCATCAGTGAAGAGATCCATCAAAGAATCATCCCCAGAGAGAAATCTTCCAGATGCCCCAAACTCTATGGACTCCCCAAGATACACAAAGAAGGAACACCACTCAGACCCATAGTCAGCTCCATAGGCTCACCTCTACAGAACCTTGCCAAATTCCTCGCCAAACAACTCCAACCCTACGCAGAATCCATCACCTCAAACGTACAAAACTCACTCCACTTCATAGAAACAATAAAGAAACAAAACTTACAACTCAGTGACCTACTTGTGAGTTTCGACGTCATATCCCTCTTCACCCAGGTGCCCATAAAAGAAGCCTTGACAGCCATCCAGAAAAAACACAACCCCCCTAAACACATCCTAGACCTGACCAACCACTGCCTAACCAACACATACTTCATCCATAATGGACAAAGATACAAACAGATAGAAGGAGCACCCATGGGATCACCCCTCTCTCCTGTCATTGCAAACTTATACATGGAACATTTTGAAACCAATGCCTTAGACAAATCTGAACACAAACCCAAACTCTGGCTTAGATATGTTGATGACACTTTCGTGATTTGGCCACATGGAAAAGAAAAACTGGACAACTTCCTCACACATCTCAACAACCTACACCCCAAAATACAATTCACCATGGAAATAGAAGCAAACAACCAACTTCCCTTTCTGGATGTCCTAATCTACAAAAAACCCAATGGCTCCCTAGGACACACCATCTACCAGAAAAAAACACACACCAACCGCTACTTAAATGCACAATCCCATCACCACCCTGCACAGATCAACTCTGTAGCCAAGACCCTCATCTCCAGAACCAAACGCCTAGCCGACAAAGACCACCTGAAAACTGAATTACACAAACTCACAAATGTATTAATCTCCAATGGATTCCAAAGAAAAACAATCACCAACCTAATCCAAAAGGAGACTCCCCCAAAAAACCAAGATACAGAACAGGAAAATGGCATTGCCCTCCTCCCTTACATCAAAGGCACCACAGATAAAATCAGCAAAATTCTCCACAAGCACAATATCAGGACAGCCTTCACCACTGACCAAAAAATAGCCAACATCTTAAGAAACCCCAAAGACAAAATCCAGCTAGAAAACCAAGGAGTCTACAAAATACCATGCAAAATCTGCCCAGCAATATACATAGGACAAACAAACAGAAGGATAAATGCACGCATCACAGAACACAAGAACGCAGTAAGAAAAAAAGAAAAAACTTCCTCCCTTTTCCAGCACCTTAAAGCTACAGGACACGAAATCAACTTTGAAGGAGCCAGGTTAATCTCCAAAACAGAACACCTCCACAAGAGAATAATCATGGAAGCCATCGAAATAGAGAAACACCCCCACAACATGAACAAACGTGATGATACCCCCCGCCTACCAAACATCTGGAAACCAGCCCTAGCCAACAAACGAACACCACCCACCACCCAAGCCGTTACAATACAAAACAACAATGCACACACAGCCTGCAGCAATCAGCACCAATCTACCAATCATGATACAACCACACAACCAATCATTCCACTTACTGAAACAAAGCCAGCACCCCATCCCCTCCCACCAAGACTTACAGAAAGACGGCAGCTCCGATCACATTTTAAGCCCACGCTTGAAGATGGCTGGTGAGATCCTGCCGAAATGTTGCAAAGACAATCTCAACCTTACACGGGAAAAGACCCGAATACAACAAAACCAGCATATATATATATATATAATAGGAGGGGTGAGAGAACCGACCCCTGGGGCACCCCACAAGTGACGCACCTCGGGGTCGATCCCTACCCTCCAGTCAACACGAACTGCAACCGATCCGACAGGTAGGAGGAGAACCACCGTAAAATGGTGCCCCCCACTCCAAACCCCCTGAGTCGTCGCAGTAGGATACTATGGTCGATGGTATCGAAAGCCACCGAGAGGTCTAATAGGACCAGTACAGAGGAGCAGCCCCTGTCCCGGGCCCACCAGAGATCATCAACCAATGCAACCAATGCTGTCTCCGTGCTGTACCCGGGCCTGAAACCCGACTGAAACGGATCCAGGTAGACAGCTTCATCCAGGTACTGGGGAAGCTGACGTGCTACCACACTCTTGACAACCTTTGCTACAATGCGAAGATTGGAGACTGGATGATAGTTGGCTAAAGAAGCTGGGTCAAGGGAAGGCTTCTTAAGGAGGGGCCTCACCACCGCCTCCTTCAAGGCAGTGGGAAAGAACCCCTCTCTCAATGAAGCGTTGCTAATCTCCCAGAGCCAGCCTCGTGTCACCTCCCAGGAAGCCGAAACTAACCAAAAGGGACATGGGCCCAGCACACAGGTGGCAGCACTGAGTCTCCCCATAATCCTGTCCATGCCCTTGGGGGGTCACAGGGTCAAACTCATCCCAAATTGTCTCCACAAGATTCATCCCTGTCAACTCGCCCGAATCTACCCAGTCAGAGTCCAAGCCTGTCCGGATCTGAGTGATTTTATCCTGCAGATACTGAACAAATTCTTCAGCCCTACCCTGCAAGGGGTCTTTCCCAGTTCCTTGGTTAAGTAAGGAGTGGGTCACCCTAAACAGGGCTGCTGGGCAGTTATCTGTGGACGCGATAAGAGTGGAAAAATGTTGCCGTTTTGCCGCTTTTATCTCCACTAAGTAGGATTTAATATGAATTCTTACTAGTGTTCGATCAGATTCGGATCAGCTGGCCCTCCAACCACTCTCTAGGCATCTTTTCCGGCGTTTCATCTCCCGGAGCTCCTCGGTAAACCAGGGAGCTACCCAGGATCGACACTGGGTCAGAGGCCACAAAGGCACAACGCGATCCAAGGCCCCAGTGGCTGCCCTATCCCAGGCTTCCACTGGGGCTTCGGTCGAGTTGTGAGCAAGGGATTCAGGAAAAGTCCCAAGCTCCATCAGGAACCTTTCAGGGTCCATCAGGCGCTTGGGGCGGAACCATCTTGTCGGTTCCGCCTCCCTGCGGCAAGGGGTAGCAGTATGGAAGTCAAACCTGATGAGGAAATGATCAGATCATGACAAGGGTTGGATAGAAATATACCCTAAATCTAGATCATTCATCCACTGCCCAGAGACAAAAATCAGGTTGAGCGTGTGTCCCCCATTATGGGTGGGGTCTTGAATTAACTGAGTTAGGTTCATAGCCGTCATGGAAGCCATGAACTCCCGAGCTGACTCAGATGTCTCGCCAATGGAAGGCAGATTGAAATCCCCCAGGATCATGAGCCTGGGGAAATCAACCGCCAATCCAGCTAACACACTCAGCAGCTCCGGCAGGGCCGATGAAACGTAGCAGGGAGACAGGTACGTAACAAAAAGGCCGACCTGAACTCCAAGGCCCCATTTCACAAAAAGGGACTCAGACCCGCCTATCTGAGGCACAGTGACCTCCTGAGGTCCGAGACTTTCCCTAATAACCACCGCCATCCCCCCCGCCCCTGCCCTAGGCTCTCGGCTGGTGAAACGCCTGGAAGCCTGGTGGGGATAGTTCACTAAGGGGAACACCCCCCTCATGGCCCAACCAGCTCTCCATAATGCACGCCAGGTCCGCTCTACCCTCTTGTATGAGGTCGTAAATGAGGGGAGCCTTATGTACCATGGACCTGGCGTTAAGCGACACCAGCCAGAGACCAGTGTCCTGTAATCCCGAGCACCCGAGGGTGCGAGAAGGGCGATGAGGGTCAGAACGTGCGATCGCTCTTAAACAGCAAACCCGCATCCCCCGAACATAATTTGGCCCTCAGCCCCCACAAACAGTAAAGATGGTGAACCCCCCAATGGAATGGCTTAATGTCTCCCCCGGAATCCCAAGCCTTCCCAGCACTCCCGACCCGCGCCCATTAGTTAGCTCTGGCCTGTGTCCTGGCAGACTCCCCCACAAGCCTGTCTGAGCCATCCGAATCAACCCCCCCACCCCCCCTTAAATTTGATTTTAAAACCCCTGTAAAAAACCCTAAGAAATCTCATCTTCGCATGCCACCTCTCTGGATCCCAAGATCCGTCATTAAGGAAGCGTCGTGATAGGCAAGAAGGCCATCCCCGGGAAAGGGGGAGTTCCTGAAGGGAATAAAGTTCTGTCGCAGTATAACATAGAGGAGAGTGTGGCATCAACCAAACGGGATGACATCATGGGGAGATGGAACGAGGAGATGACATGTCCAGGGGGGGGGGGGCAGCCGGCAGTGTTCAAGGGGGTAGTGGGAAGCTTATGTCCATCATAAAAATAGTCAGTGTTGAGGACAATATGTAAAAGTAACGGCCAGCTGTCAAAATTGCAGCAGATGCTAACTTGCGAGGTGGTGAAGCGGCCAGTGATGGCGGCGGTGTGGACAGCGGCGGCATCAGCGGCTGCTCCAACTCCGACTTCAACAGCTAAGCTCCGCCCACGCCCGCCGCACTCCTATCCGTCACCAGGGCTGCACTCCGTTGACCCAGTCCATAGTGTCACAGGAGGAGGGGCCAAATGGCGGAGCCGGAAGGCATTAGATGGTTCCGCCCCAAGCGCCTGATGGAACCAGATAAGTTCCAGACGGAGCTTGGGCCACCTCCTGTAGACCCGACCCGCCCCCGGGTGGAGGACCTGGTAGCCGCATGGAATAGTGCGACTGCCGGGGCCCTTGACCGGGTGGCGCCTTTGCGGCCTCTCCTGCGGCAACGAACCACCCTGGCTCCTTGGTTTACCGAGGAGCTAAGGGTGATGAAACGCCACAAGAGACGCCTAGAGAGTCGTTGGAGATCATCCCGCTCCGAATTTGACCGAGCACAGGCACGAACCTACTTAAGGACGTACCTTGTGGCATTAAGAGCGGCCAAACGTCACCATTGTGCCGCTCTTATTGCGTCTGCAGATAACCGCCCTGCTGCCCTGTTCCGGGTGACCTGCTTCCTCTTGTTTCAGAGGCCGCGGGAAACCCCTTTACAGGGCAGAGCAGAGGAGTTTGGGAAATATCTGCAGGACAAAGTTGCTCAAATCCGGATGGGATGAGTCCCTTTCAGTGGTCCAGTGGAGACGCCTGTGGCGAGTCTTGAGAGACCATTCTGGGAGGAGTTTGACTCGGTTGTCATCGAGGATTTGGACAAGTTACGTGGACGCCTGCGACCTACCACATGTTTATTGGACCCGTGCCCCTCCTGGCTTGTACTGGCATCCTGGGAGTTTACATGCGACTGGCTCCTGGGCCTAGTGAACGCTTCGTTGGGCGAGGGGTCTCTGCCGGCCGCCTTGAAAGAGGCGGTTGTGAGACCCCTACTCAAGAAGCCTTCCCTGGACCCAGCGGAGCTAGCTAATTATCGTCCAGTCTCCAACCTTCCCTTTTTAGCGAAGGTTGTAGAGAGTGTGGTGGCCCAACAGTTTCCACGTCATTTGGAGGAGAATGATTATCTAGACCAGCGCCAGTCCGGATTCCGACCCGGGCACAGCATGGAGACGGCCTTGGTCGCGTTGGTTGATGATCTCTGGAGGGTGGCTGTGGCTTCCGGCCCCCCCGGTTCAACCAGTTGCTTCCATCTCTGGCCATTGGGGGCGAGCAACTGGCCCCCATGGAACGGGCGCGCAATTTGGGCGTCCTCCTAGATGCCCGGCTGTCCATGGATGACCATGTAACAGCCATGGCAAGGGGGGCGTTCCACCAGGTCCGCCTGGTGTGTCAATTGCGCCCCTTATTGGACCGGGATGCCTTGCGCACAGTCACCCATGTGCTAGTGACGTCTCGCCTGGACTACTGCAATGCTCTCTACATGGGGTTTCCCTTGAGATGCACTCGGAGACTACAGTTGGTTCAGAATGCGGCCGCGCGGGTGATTATGGGGAGGACTAGGTTCCCCCATGTAACACCTCTCCTGCGCGAGCTGCACTGGCTTCCTGTGGTCTATCGGGTGCGTTTCAAGGTTTTGATCACGATCTTTAAAGCGCTCCATGGCATAGGACCTAGTTATTTGCGGGATCGCATCCTGCCCCATACATCCCTACGACCAATCCGCTCACACAGAGAGGGACTTCTCCGGGTGCCGTCCGCTAAACAGTGTCGGGGGGCGACACCCAGGAGCAGGGCCTTCTCTGTGATGGGCCCAGCCCTGTGGAATGACCTCCCCCTTGACATCAGGATTACTTCCGATCTCCGCTCCTTCCGTGTAAAGCTCAGGACCCACCTCTTTCAATTATCTGGCCTGGCTCAACCGTAGCTTATCCTCCTCCTGACAGTCCTTTTAAATTGTATTTTATCATGGGGTATTTTAATGGCTAATTTTAATTTTCTATTATTATTATTAATGTGATAAATGTTTGATTACTACCTCCTCCATGTATGTATATGTATGTATATATGTGTATCTGTATGTCTATATGTATGTATGTATATTTTTATTGTACGCCGCCCCGAGTCCCTTGCGGAGAGGGAGCGGCTAACAAATTAAAAATTTGAATTTGAATTTGAAATGGCCAAATGGCACAGTCCGGTGGCCCAGGCAACGGCGGTGATACCGGAGGGGGCCACAATGAAGGACCCCCCCCCACTTCAACCGCGCCCACACCAACTGCCGAAGCCATCTTCCGCTGGCGTTAATATCCATGCCAGCTGCCTCAGCCACTTCCCACTGATCCAGTTTATCATGTCCATAAGCAAGGTGGAGGGGGGGGAAAAGCCGGGATAACACCACGGCGTGGGGAGCGGCAGCTGCAGAGACCCCAGGCCGGGCATCCCACTGCCGCTGCCACCGACCACACCCACGCTGGTTGCAGAGACCCGAGGCCGGGCATCCTGCTGCAGCTGCTGACCACAACCACACTGGCAGCTGCCGACGCTCTCCATTCTCCTTTCACCACCAACCACCCCATTTCACTCACAATGTTCCGGCTACAAGGCATTTTAACTTCTCAGATGCTGGTGGGAGGAGTTGCTTGCTGTGAGTGGGGGAGACAGAGAACAAAGGTAGAGTGAAACACGAGCCATTGGATTTTAATGTCCCAGTGGCTTGTGGGAGAAGCTGCTTGCTGTGAGAAGTAAGGTAGAGTGAAAATGCATCAATTGCAGGACTTCCTGCGGTGATGTCATTGTGCTGGGCTTGAGGAATGGCAGCTCCCGTAACCTGTAACCCAAATTTCTTCGTTTGGGCTCACTTGGGGGGGGGGGGTTATTGTTTTAATTAACAAAAATGCAAAAAAAAAAGAATCGTTCTTCATTACATCTTGTAGAAAGCATGTCAATTGGTTACAAATAAATATCATGCGTTACTACCACAATCATTCTTTATACTTCCTTCATATTGAATTGTACATTTTAAATCAAAAAACTTTACCATCAATGTACCATCATTCTCATTTAGCTATAATTATTTAAACGTCCTTTTATCTAGAATCATTTGTATTTAATGACACAACCACCTACTGGCATTCATTAGCTATTTCTATAAACCTCCAATAATTACCCTTTTATAGCATATTCCCTTTTTTTCCCCCAACTCACTATTTAAGGCTTATATCTGATTGCTTTTACCAATGCCAACACATGTAGAAATAATTAATCATTATCCATTAACATTTCCTTATTGTTATTGTAGTTATCTAACAAAAAAGAAAAAAAAATTACCATTTATATCACATCTCCTCTCATCCGACCCAAGAAAAATTACACCTTTATAATAAAATCTAAACAAAAATTTGTTAGTAAAGTTTATAAGTACCCAAGAGAAATTACATCTTTAACAAAATCTAAACAAAAATGTATTAGTGAAATTGATAATTCTTTTTCCCAGGTCCCGATTTACAGTTTATATCCAAATTATTTTCACTAGTTAAAATTATTATTTTATCATTATTATTATCATAATGAGTTATTTGTTAACGAATAAACATGTTTTAAAAAGCATTCTATAAAAGTGTCTACAAAATCCTACTTATTAATCACCAATGATTAACTAAGTTTTTAATTATCAACCTTCATTATCCGCCTGTGTCTTTCCAGTAACAAAACAATCTTATCTCTTTAGCCAGTTGTTACGTCAATTCTCTTATAAACTTCTTTATTAGGTTTTTAAAGACTTCTCTCGGCACTTTTTTGCTTGAAAGATCTCTCATATAGTCTCGTTGCCCTTGAACTGGTATTAAAATTAACATGTCTTTGATTATCAGATGTCTTTCTAAAGCTGTTTCTCTTCTTAATTGTCACTGCGTTAATTGGTTTGCTAGCCAAGCTGAACTGAGAATAATTACTGCGCAGGTCATAAGCCCTTATCAGCAATGATTTACTGCGCATGCTTAACATGTTTATAATACATCACACATTCCAGAGACTTCTTTCCTTTTGATCTTTGTTCGTCTGCCGAAGAAGGTGGACAACATTTGTTCTTGCCAAAATGTAACAATTAGATAGATTTGTTTATTTTCTTATTTCTTATTTTTATATTAAAGCTTGTTTTTTTAATTAGAACATGTTCTCGGGTTTTGTTTTTTATTTTTCGCTTCTTGAGGATATCCTGTTTGGAAAAGCCGTCGATTCCAGACCTCATTAGTTCAGAGTGAAATTTCCCCTGACAATAATGGTAGCAGAGGATGGTTATAATTTATGGTTTTTCCTTCCAAGTTATCTTCAAGAGATAAGCGACCAGGCTAATTAACCATGCCAAGGAAGAAAAAGAAAAAAGACAGACATGAAACGCGCTCAGAGGGATCCCTTCCTTCTGACACAAAAATGGAAAATTTTTCACGCTGGCTTCCAAGTTCCCAAACTCCAGTAACCGGACTGGGTGAAGACCCTGCTGTGGGGGAAACTTTTCAACAAGAGGAAACTGTTCCAAGAGGTGAAATCTACAGACCGAGGTCAGTAAATCTCCCTTCTGATTATGCACGTTCCCAAATATCTCCAAGAGATTATGACATGCTCGGGGCTAAACCAAAACGTTCCACATTGCCAGAGCAAATTCACTCCCAAACTCTTAGAGATTATGAAAGAATTGATGTCTGGCCAAAGCCCTCGCAGCAACTGCCGGCAGAGGAAAAACACCCCCACGCAGAAAGTGAAACTTATGAATCCTTCTCAGGCCCTGGGGAAGATATGAAAAGCTATCGTGACCAGATAGACTTTTTTGAACAACAGGTTTTTCAAGCTAGAAAACACTATGAAAGGCTAGAGGCAAGTAGGAGGGGTTTCCCCATTTCCAAAATGTCTGAGGACGCCATCTTGCCTTCTTTCTCACAGCCTAAGACACACCCCCTGGTGAAAGAAGTGTCAGGCAAATCAGAACAGAGAGATATGTACACGTCACTGAGGTCACGTGATCTTCTTTGTTCTTCAGATTCTGCCACGTACGCAGGTCTGTTGCAGCCAAGGAGTGAAGCTGCACTGCCATCTCATGGCGAAAATTTATTAGAGCAACAATTAAATAAATTGCAACAGCCTTGGCTACCTGTAGCTCGTCCAGATGTCCAAGCTGCAATGCAACAAATACCTCCAAAGGTTAAATCTTCAACTCCCCCTGGTGGTGTTGGATTTTCCCTAGATGGAACAAGGCAACGCTTAATGCGGCAAAGGCAAATGCCAGCCTCTCAAGCAAGCCAGTTTAATGTTGCTCCTCAAGCACCAATGGCAATGTCTGAGTTCCATGGTTCCAAGTTGAAACCTGGTGAACGAATTGGTGGACATTTGACCAAACTGAAAAGAATGAGAAGTGAATTGAGAGAAAGTGGCCATGTTATCGATGATATCCAAATGATTAACATCATCATTAACTCATTGAATTATGAATGGAAAGATGCCATTGCAAAGATTAACTACGTGCCTATTGCCCAACGCACAGTTAATCATGTCTGCAGACTTTTAGTTGAGGAGGAAGCTATCAAATTAGCTATGCCACATCTGCAACGACCCCCAGCATCAAAAGCTCCAGCTAGACGTCCCTTCCAAGGAAGAAGATACGCTCCAAGGATGCCAAGATGCTACATCTGCAATCGTATGGGACATGACACCCGGGATTGTCCCCAAAGAGTTCCAGCTCCCGTCACATACCAGCCCAGAGGAACAGACTCCAGAGGCAGAGGTAGAGGCGGAAGACAAGGTCGTCATGGTCCAAGGCGTGATCCACAAGCTCCACTCGCAACATTGGCCATAACCAACGTTCCACAACCTGATCCAAAGTACAACAGACGTCTTTTGTGGACTTTAGATAGTGGAGCAGCTGTACACATTACCCACAGAAAGGAACTTTTCACAGAGATGGGCGAGCCAGAGCCTGAGTATCGAGAACTGTACACCTTCTCCAACCACACTTGAAAGGTCGTGGGAAAAGGAACTGTTTACATTGAAGAGCTCGATACATTCATCCCTGATGTTTATTACATACCTTCAGCAACCAGTAATTTGCTTAGTCAAAGTCACTTGTCTAGAGAGTTAAAGTTCCAGGTTCACCACCTCGAAAAAGCAAGTTACATAGTTAAAGATGGTGATATTGTTGCTGAAACAATGCTGATTGGTGGTGTTTATTACTTAAAGCCAAGAGCACAGGCAAGTATGCAAACTCCAAAAAGGGACAGCACGGGCCCAGAGAGAGTTGGTTCAGAGAGAGAACCCGTTACTGTTCCAAAGTCTCCTAAAGCCAAAAAACAGAGAAAACAGAAGCAGGTTGCTCAGAGCAAACCTGAGGTTCCTCATGAAACTGTTAATGTTGAGAATTCACAAACTGGTAAACCTTTGCATTCCAGGTGTATCCACAAGTGGCATAGAAGTTGGGGGCACGCCAGTTTCCGTGTTCTTAGAAAGATGCCGGAGTTCGCAAAAGGTTTGGATGTAAAGGGGTGTAAGGTGTTTTTGGATTGTGCAGTTTGCAGGAAAGCTAAATCCAAGGCAGCTGCAATTCCCAAACACGCTACACGCCTGTCAACATGCATTTTTGATTTGGTACACACTGACATAGTGGGTCCTTTCCCACCATCATTTGGTGGTAGAAAGTATTTTCTAACAATTGTAGATAATCATTCTAGATACGGATTTGTATATCCTATGAGAGAGAAATCTGAGACCTTTCAGATCTTTAAAGACTTTGCAGCTTTTGTTTTTACACAATACCAAGTTCGCATCGCCAGAATCCAGAGTGACCGTGGTGCAGAATTCATGTCTCAGCGTTTCCAGGACTGGATGCGTAAGAATGGAATTCTTCATCAGACATCCGCTCCATATACACCGGCTCATAATGGAGTCGTAGAAAGAAGACAAGGAGTTCTACAAACCATGATGCGTTGTCTCCTAGAAGATGCCAATCTCGGTAGCATATACTGGGGTGAAGCAATCAAATATGCAAATTACATTGTCAACCGTACTTGGAGCAGTGTAATCAATCAAACTCCTTTCTACATGCTGTATGGCTACAAGCCTGACCTCAAGAACCTCCACATTTTGGGTTAATACGCTATGGTGAACACTCCCTTAACTCAAAGAAGAAAGGGAGGTCCAGTAGCAAAGAGACTGAGATTTATGGGTATTGATGATAACTCAAAATGGTGCAAATTTATTGATCCTAAACATGTGATTGTCATTTCACAATCTGCTAATTTTGAGGAAGATATTGACTGGTCCAGGATTCATTCCAATGATCCTGGAGTTTATTTTCCTAGAGATGGTGTTGATGATGCCACCCAGCCTGATGACAATTTACAGGCAGATATTCCTTCTACCAGTTCTTCACAACCTAATGTTCCGTCTTCGCAAGCCGCAGATGCTGATGCTAGCGACGAATGTGAGGACGAGGACGAAGAATAAGAAGAAGACTGGACTGTTGTTCCGAGACGTTCCAAGAGGGTCACAAAAGAAATCCCTCCACAACGATATTCGTGGCAACTGACAAAAACACCCTTGCCTTTGATTTGCAATGTTACTCTTCCTCCTGAGACATTCACACAAATCAAACAGCTTCCTGATTCAGAGCAAGACAAATGGTATGATGCAATGCAGGATGAAATGGACAGTTTAAAGAAACTTAATGTATTTACACCTGCAAAACCTCCAGCAAACAAGAAAGTCATTGGCACTTGATGGGTCTACAGAATCAAGAAGAAACCGAATGGTGAGTCTTTGTACAAAGCCAGACTTGTAGCTCAGGGTTTCGCTCAACGTTATCCTGAGGACTACACAAACACTTACTCACCAACAGTCAGAACTGAGAGTGTAAAAATTGCTTTAACCACTGCAACTATTCTTGGTTTAGAAGTTTTCCAATTTGATGTGGACACAGCTTATCTACCTGCAGACCTAGATGAAGAGATCTACGTAAGAAGCCCTCCAGGATTCCGAAAGCAAGAAGGGGATACCTGGTTCCTGAACAAAAGTCTTTATGGTCTGAAACAGTCAGGTTTAATGTGGTACTTATGTCTTACTGACAAACTAAATTCAATGGGCTTTATTAAGTCCGAAACTGATGAATGCGTGTTCACAAAAAAGATCTAACAATGCATATGAGATAATTCTTGTTTATGTTGATGATATTATTTACATTGGTCCAAATAAGAAAATGAGTGAGATTTTTACTAAACGTTTGCAGAGATACTTCACACTGAAAGCTTTAGGTCACATTAGCACTTATTTAGGTGTTCAGATTGAAAAAACACAGAAGGGGTTTAGTCTTTCACAAGAGGAGAAAATTGATCACATTTTGCATCATTGCAACTTGAAAGATGCTAACACAACAAAGACACCCATGCAAACAGATTTTCACAACTTAACACATGAACTAAGTCCTGAGTTCGAGGACCAAACAATATATCGTTCAGTCATTGGCTCACTATTATACATTAGTAGTTGGACCAGACCCGACATTGCACTTAGTGTTAATCTTTTATCACGACACATAGGTAAGGCAACACAATTTCATTGGGCATGCATTAAGAAGTTGTTGAAATACCTGAAACACACTAAACACATGAAGTTATTGCTAGAACCAACACACACTGATCACCCAAAGTTATGTTGTTATGCCGATTCTGATTGGGCAAGTGATAAGAAATCACACAAAAGCACTTCTGGTTACATGATGTTCCTGAATGGATGTCCTGTTTACTGGCAAATGAGAAAACAGAGTTTTGTTTCATGTTCATCTACTGAAGCTGAATATGCTTGTGTTTCAGATGCTTGTAATTCTCTAACGTGGTTTGATGCTTTGATCACAGATATCTGAACACGTCCGATTCGACCAATCACCATGATGGAAGATAATGAATCGGTGGTTTATATTTCTGAGTCACATTTTACAGGTTCTAGGTCCAGACACATTGACATTCGTTATCAAAACACAAAGCAATTAGTTAAGCAAGGTTTTGTTAAATTGCAATATGTTTCTACACATGATGAGATTGCTGACATGCTCAACAAACCACTTGCAGCAGTTCAACACGAATATCTGCGAAAGAAGATGTGCCTTATATGATGATTTGATGACATAAGCCCAACTAGCAAAAGAAGGGGTGTCACTGCGTTAATTGGTTTGCTAGCCGAGCTGAACTGAGAATAATTACTGCGCAGGTCATAAGCCCAATTATTTACTGCGCATGCTTAACATGTTTATAATACATCACACATTCCAGAGACTTCTTTCCTTTTGATCTTTGTTCGTCTGCCGAAGAAGGTGGACAACATTTGTTCTTGCCAAAATGTAACAATTAGATAGATTTGTTTATTTTCTTATTTCTTATTTTTTTATTAAAGCTTGTTTTTTTAATTAGAACATGTTCTCGGTTTTTTTTTTAAATTTTTCACTTTTTGAGGATATCCTGTTTGGAAAAGCCGTCAATTCCAGACCTCATTAGTTCAGGGTGAAATTTCCCCTGACATTAATTCCATCATCAAATCCATATCTTGACAAGAAGGGTAGAGCTCCAGATAATCAAGTATATAATAATAATCAGGTTCACTTTTCCATGTTCCCTTCTTTCCACTTTCACTCATGAGTGCTCCATTATTAGGTTCCTCTGTTATCTTGTCTTCATCATCTTCTATATCTTCATTCTCTTCTTTAATTTTGGGGCTCCAGCCCCTTCATCTTTTGTTGTGCCAGACAATAGTCTATCCAACTTCTTATCAAATCTCTCACATCCTTCCAATATATTTAGAATTCCATCCAAAAAATATTGGAAACTTAAGGTTTCTTCATCTGTATATAAATACATTTTTCCAAAAAGAGAAGAAAAAGTCTAAAATCCACTGCCACTCTCGCCTTCAATGTCTCTTTTATGTATAAAAATACTTTTGTTTTGAATTTGCTTAAGCACAGGATTCTTTTAATTTTTTCAAAAAAGGGAGGGTTCTGTCTTTTCTTTTCTTTTCCTTCCCTTGTCCAAAATATTTCACAAAGACACCTGCAAAGGAACAGTCCGTGTCCTTGAGTCATTTTCAGTCTCCACAGATAAGATGCAAACCCTCTAGTTGCAACATCAGTAGAATCAAGGAAAATAGAACAAAGGATACATTGTTTCAAAAAAAAAAGAAAAAGAAAAAAAGACCAAGTTCTGGCTTCCGAATGGCAGATTCAACTTTCTCTTATTCGTTTCAAACTTAAAGAAAGCAAAAATCTCTAAGTGTCCTTAATAAAATTTCATAAACAGTAGAAGGAAGGATCATTAAAATAAAAAAAGGTTTTAGATCAACCAAAAAGTAAAGTAGCAAAGAATAGGAGAAAGAATCAATTCATTCACTTAAGAGGAGAAACGGGAAGCGTTACAATCACTTCAATCCACAAAGCATTGTTACATAGAAAAAGGGAAAAAAAACTTTCTAAGACAGTCCAATAAAGATAAATTTCACCGCTTTATTCTTTTGCTTACAGGACTAATTTATCTTTTAAAAAAAATTTCTTTGGGCAATCATTATCAAAGAAAAAATCTCACCAGCTGGACTCACTTTCACTGCCTTCTTTCCGGAGCCATCTCCGACTTTGTCAGCCTGGGGGCTGTCTGTTTACCGCCAACTTGGAGAACTTCCCTTGGGTCAATCAGGGACTTTGCACTGTCCCTGAGACCAACAAGGATTTGTCTCCCTGTCACCGTCTCTTCAGGATGGTTTAGGTCCATATGGACCGTGCAGCGGTAAAAAAATCAATGGCGGACTCGGACTGTCGAGACCGCACGTTGTGTCGTTGCGACGTCTGGCTCTTCTCCAATTTGGGCTCACTTTTGAGCACTGTGGAACCTGAAGGGATCTGCAGATTCAGGGGGAAACTCTGAAGACACTGGGGTGGTAAGGCAAACCCCCCAGTGGGTAGGAGAAACCCACTAAATGGACGAAGATCTATCTTGTCATTTGGACAGGACTGGAGCAATGGCAACTGCATAAGAGGGAAGCAAATAGAGAAAGCAGTTGAAATCGAGGCATTTGTTATCATCGACAACCCAAAAAAGGAGGACAACGTGAAATTGGCAGAGCGGGTGAGCTGGAAAGAAAAAGGCTCTGTGGTGAAGACTGTTTTTATAGTCTGGATTAATGCCGAAAAGCAGTGAGAGCTGAGGCAGGGAGCTGAAAGTGGCAACGTGAATAATAGAAGAGAAGTGGCCGTAGAGGGAATCCCAATAGGAGAGTGAAGAGAAAGCTCAAAAAGTCGGTGTTTCCAATGGCAGTGGGATATATTGGTTGTTGAGAAGACCTGACAGGCACACAAAGGAGTCGGGCTGGTTTTCCCCCCCTCTTTTCTTCTCTTTTTGTTCCAAAGAATAGCTGAACTTTGAACAGAGTTTCAATCTTGAACAATACATCCAGATAACAAAGAGCTGAAGGTTTTTTGAGGGGGGGGGTGGTATTTTACAAATATGCAGTACTTACTCTCCTCGGGAGTTGGAACTGAACAGGGGACAGTAGAAAAGGCGCTGCTTTGGAATGGTTGGAGAATTCTTTTATCCACTCTTTTGTTCTGTCTTTGCCCCCGGGCCTGCTGTGATTACTGACTGTGATTAATGGAATTGGCAGTGATACTGAGAAGATGGCAACATCTAGTGGATTATAAATATGAGCTGTAAAGGCTGATGCATGAATAATTTACAGTGACATAAGGTGGATGAAAGAAACCCATAGAGAAACTGATTATTAGAACTGAGTATCTGTATAACTGATATAACTGAGAGATATTTTTTTGCATAAGATAATAGTGTGATATACAATTCTGGGATATAAAATAGTTAAGGATTAAAAATAGAATAATATATAGGATCATCTAGATATTGAAATGTGATATTAAGAAAGGTTAAATATTGTTAAATATTGAGATATATAACCACTGATATTTGTGATAAAGTAGAAGTAAAGTGGAACTTGTATGCAACTGTGGGCGAGGATAAATAGAGGGATGAAGATGGCAACTAGTACTACTTTAATGAAGACACGGAAAAAAACAACATCCAACCCTGCATCAGCAACATCCTCATACCAAAGATCTATCGAGAAGGTATTAATAACTTTGTCTGGGCAGGGAAGAAACCAAGAGTAAAACTTAAAATAATGCAAGATATACGGGAAAGAGGAGGTTTGAAAATGCCCAATTTAAAATTATACTATGAAGCAGTAGTTTTATCAATAATTAGTGATTGGATTTAACCTAACAGAGGATAGAATACTGAATATTGAGGGATATGATTTGGTATATGGTTGGCACGCTTATTTAATATATGATAAGAAGGTGGATAAGATTTTGAAAAGACATATATTAAGGAATGCCCTATTGCGTGTCTGGAAAAAATACCAATTTAGGCTAAATGATAAGATACCTATGTGGGTAGTACCCAGACATGCGATAGAGAATATAAGTATAGAACAAAAACAGGATGCAATTACATATAGAGAACTTCTTAATATAGAAAGAGGTGTACTACAATTAAAGCCTTTGAATGTATTAAGAGAGGAAAGGGTAATTCAAACCTGGTTTCAGTATGGACAGTTACAAGCCAGATGGAAAAAAGATCAGACAATTGGTATCATGCAAAATGAGGATAGTTTGGTAAAACAAATTAGGGACCAGAGTCAAATGCATATAAAAAGGTTGTATAATACACTGATAGAAATAGACTCAGAAACAGAATTAGTTAAAGATTGTATGATAAAATGGGCACAAAATTTTGAAGAACCAATAATGATGGAAACATGGGAAAAGATTTGGGTAAGAAATGTAAAATTTACGCAAGCTCAGAACTTGAGAGAGAATTTTTATAAGATGTTGTATAGATGGCATTTAGATCCTAAAAAATTAGCTTGTATGTATCCGAATTTACAACCTAAATGTTGGAGATGTGATTGTGCTGACGGATAAAAATATGGTGGGTTATCCAAAATATACTTAAAAAGAGGATAAAGTTCATTCCCCAGCTGTTTTTGTTAGGCATAATTACAGACTGCACAGTTATAGAGACTAATTTGATTTTGAACTTAACGACGGCAGCAAGAGATGGCCAAAATCACAGCATATTTGAAGGACCATTCAGATGAGAAATATAAGTTGGAATGGAGACGATGGATTGACTATATTCAAAATAAATATTGGACTAAAATATTTCAATTCGCTTATGAGTGAAGGCACAAAGAATGTTACAATTTATCTAAAGTTAGTTTAACAAAGGAGGAATTAAAGCACAAGAGAAGGTAGGATGTTAAAGTCAGTTAGCTTATGTTAGCGTATGATTGTTAAATGTTTATACCCTGTATTTTGCTCTGGGAGGTTGGGGGGAGGGAGGGTTGGAGGGGGGTAGGGTCGGGGGTGGAGGGAGGGAAGGGGAAGGGGAAACATTTGTAAAATTTATTAAAACTTTTAATTAAAAAAAATATATCGAGAGTGCACTGGGGCTGGAGAAAGGCAGAGCGATGGCAGGAACAATGGGACCGGCACAAACAATGCAAAGTATGCAATTGATGCTCCACATGATACAAGAGACAATGACAAAAACCCAAGAAGCGATAGCTACAAATCACGAAGAGACGAGGAGGAACCATGAGGAAATTAAAAACGAAATGGGAGAATTGAAAGGAAATATCAAAAACATGGATGACAAAATTGAAAAGATACAGAATGCCATAACAATCACCAAACAGAAAATCCAGAACATCAAAACAAAAATAGAACAAATAGATCAGAAGTTGGAAAGAATGGAGTTGAAATATGCACAAGTTAATAAAGAGTTAGAGGTATCAATAATCCGCCTCAAAATCGAAAGAGCTTCATGTTATCTAAGATTCCAAAACATAGTTGAAGAAAAAGAGGAAGACCTGAAAGGAAAAATGACCAAATTTTTTCCTGAAATTTTAAAGGAACAAAAGTTAAGAGGAGACATTGATGAGGCTTATCATGTGCATACCAATTATGCCAGAAGACATAGACTACCGAAAGAAGTGCATGTAAGATTTGCCAAAAGAACAACTAGAGACAAAGTGTACAAAAAAAACAGAGACGGGACAATAACATATAAGGGAAAAGAGTTGATTACTCTTAAATAGATACCACGGAGAGTCCGGGAACAATGTAGATGGTACCAGTTTTTAACTAACCAGCTAAATAAAAACAGAATAATGTACAGATGGTTGGTACTGGAAGGGATATTGGTCTCTTGGCAAGGAAAAAGATATAAAATAGAGAATATAGAAGAAGCGCAGGAATTTTATGAAAAATACTTCACAAGGGAAGAAGAACAAGGAAGTGAAGAGGACCTAGAAAGTAGAAGTCAAGAAGAAACAGCAGAAGACAAGGAAAGAAACAGGAAAGAAGAACAGAAGCAAGAAAGAGAGAGAGCAGAAAGGGAAGGTGCGAGAGGGAAAAGTCAGATACAAACCAGAAGTAATAAAAAACACCCCATCTAAAGATGGACCAGGAAATAACAATTATCTCAATAAACTTGAATGGATTGAATGCACCAAAGAAAAGAGCACAGATGTTTAATAAACTTAGGAAACTGAAGGCAGAATTGTATACAGGAAGTGCACATTAAAAGGGAACACATTAATTTACTGGAAAACAAAAAATAGGGAAACTATATACAGCACTGGCAGATTAAAAAAAGAGGGATAGCAACATATATAAAGGAAAAAATAAACTCCAAAGCAGTCTACTCCAATGAAGAAGGCAGGATTCTAATGATTGAATTAGAGACAACAGAAAAAGCGATATTATTAATAGTGATATATGCACCAAATCAGAAACAAGAGGAATTCTACAGGAAATTGCACAAAATAAATGAATTAGAGTATGAAAATATTTGCTTAATTGGGGATTATAACGCAATAGTGGATAAAAAGATGGACTATGAAAGTAAAACAAATAATATGACACAAAAAAAACGTTACCTAAATCCTTTTTCGAGATGGCAATGGAATATAAACTACATGATATTTGGAGAGAAAGGCACAAAACAAGAAAGCAGTATACCTTCTATTCGAACCCCCACCAGTCCTTGTCGAGAATTGATATGGCCTGGATATCATCTGGACTATGTAATCAATTAGAGGAAATCAAAATTGAAACAAATGAGTGGGCGGATCATAACCCAATAAAATTAAAATGGAAAGGCCAAAAAAGAAGAAAAAGATGGATGATGATGGAAAAAGATGGATGCTAGAGAAAGAATTAAAACTATTTTTTAGAATGAATAAAAAAGAAGACACCTCAATTCAAAATCTCTGGGATACAATGAAAGTATACATAAGAGGCCTCACGATTGCCTATATAGAGAGAAAAATCAGAAAACAAAAAGAGCAACAAGAACGTATACAAAAAGAACATAGGGAAGCCGAAGCTGAATTACAGAAAGACCCAAAGAATAAAATTAAAAAAGAAAAAAAGAGAGATGATAAAACATAAGGTTAACTTAATAACCCATAAAGAATTAGCACAGAAAATTAAAATGGCCAAACAAAATTACTTTGAACAAGCCAACGAACCTGGACGATGGCTGGCATACAGATTGAAAAATGAAAGAGAAAAAAGGATGATATATCAATTAAAAGATGATGAGGGAAATATTCAACATAAATCAG
This sequence comes from Natrix helvetica, assembly GCF_964273705.1. Taxonomy (NCBI): domain Eukaryota; kingdom Metazoa; phylum Chordata; class Lepidosauria; order Squamata; family Natricidae; genus Natrix; species Natrix helvetica. Next base: position 88,807 of record NW_028113621.1, on the reverse strand, counting down.
AAGAAAAGAAGCAAATTATTCAAAAATACTTCACAAAAATATACACGCAAGATAGTACGGAGGAAACTAAGATAAAACAATATTTAAACCCAGAAAAGGTAATTCCAATGTCAAAAGAACAAAGGGAGGCGATAAACAGGCCAATAACGATAGCCGAAGTAGAATTAGTCCTGAAAAACCAGAAAAATGATAAAACCCCAGGACCAGACGGAATCCCGGTGGAGTTATACAAATATAATCAAATAATATTGGAAGAACTAGGAGTGGAAATATTTAACGAAGTCTTAGGAAAAGCCAAGATGCCTGAATCATGGACGGAAGCAATAATATTGCTAATCCCGAAAGAAGAAGCCAATTTACAAGAAATTCAAAACTACAGACCAATTTCACTATTGAATTCCGATTATAAATTATTTGCAGTGATTATGGCAGGAAGAATTAAACAAGTACTAAATGAACGAATACATCCAGATCAAAATGGATTTTTACCTTACAGACACATTAAAAATCTAGGAGTCATCCTAGATATATTAGAATATTATGAGGCACATCCAGAAAAGCAATTGGTACTGGTTTTCCTTGATGCACAAAAAGCATTCGACAACGTAATTTGGAAATTTATGACAACACAATTAGATAGGATGAAATTCAGAGAAAATTTTACAAAAATGATAGAAAAACTATATAACACCCAAACAGCCAAAGTTCTGGTGAACGGAGAACTAACAGAGAAGATCGAAATAAAAAAGGGAGTCAGACAGGGATGCCCCCTCTGTCTTTTGTAACTCTGGAAATATTGTTAAATGAAATTAGGAAGGACCAGGGAATAAAAGGTTTAAGACTTAAAAATGAAGAATATAAAACCCAAGCCTAAGCCAATGATTTAGCATTTGTTTTAGAAGATCCATTAGGATCTAGTCCGAAATTAATTCAAAAATTAGAAAAATATGGGGAAGTGGCAGGATTAAAAATTAATAAAGGCAAAACAAAAATGATAGCTAAGAATATGACAAAAAAGCAAGAAGAGGAATTGGAATTAATGACTAAAATGCAAATAACTAAGAAAGTGAAATACTTGGGGATTTGGGTGTCGGCAAAGTGTTCTATAATAAACTAGTGACACAAATAAAGAAAGATTTAGAAAGTTGGAAAAATATTCAGCTATCACTGATGGGACGTATAGCCACAGTTAAAATGAATATTTTACCAAGAATTTTAATTTTGTTGCAAGCTGCACCTATAAATCCTGGTAAAACTTTCTGCCAAGAATTAAACAAACTAACAGCTAGGTTCATCTGGCAAGGACAAAAAGCGAGGATTAAACTAAAGTCAATGCAAGATAGCAAGGAGAGAGGAGGCTTAGCATTACCAAACTGGGAGTTAGCAGTAAGAATAACATGGGTGAAGGACTGGATAGAGTTAAAAAATAAAAGAATCTTGACCTTAGAAGGCCATGATCTGCAAGCAGGTTGGCATGTGTTCCTATGGGATGATAAAAATAAAACGCACAAATACTTTCAAAAACATCTAATTAGAAACACGTTATTGCAAAACTGGCTCAAAATTTTAAAAAAAACCACTATGTGAAAATCCCGAATAGGATATCCCCGACAAAAAGGACGATGCACCCAAATTTTACAGATATGAATAAAGTGTTAAGATACAGAGACTTAATTAATGGACAGGGAAATTTAAAAACAATCGAACAATTGGCAGAACAAAACATGAAAGTCGACTGGCTAACCTACTTGCAAATCAAAGCTAAACACAATAACCATACTAAATTATACGGCATCCAAATGGAACCACACAAATTAGACAAAATAATCCAAAGCAGAGAAAGAAAGATGATAGGGAGAATATATAAATTTCTTCTGAAGTATAAAATGGAAGAAGAAATTGTGAAATAACAAATGGTAAAATGGGCACAGAACTTTGGCTACAATATTGAATTAGATAAATGGGAAAAAGTTTGGGGGACACATTTAAAAATGACACTATCGGTTGCATACAAGGAAAACCACTACAAAATGTTTTACAGATGGCACCTAGCCCCAGAAAGGTTAGCAAAAATCTCGGTAAATATTTCACCAAAATTTTGGAAATGTGAATTAACACACGCAACATATTATCACATATGGTGTAAGTGTGAGGAGGCTAAAAAGTATTGGAAAAGGATTAAAAATTGGCTAGAATCAATAACAGGAGTCAAAATTGATTGGAAACCAGAAGGTTTTTTACTAGGAATAATGACAATGAAATATAAGAAAGAAATCCAGTATTTAATTTTACACATAATTATGGTGGTGAGGATTGCCTTCGCTCAGAAATGGAAAAAATAAATTGATACCAAGCGAAGATGAAATATTAAGAAAGGTTATGGACTGTGCCAAAATGGATAAATTAACAAAAGAAATCCAGGGAAAAGAAGAAACAGAATATTATCAGATATGGGAAAAATGGTATAGGTGGATGAGAGTGAAGAAACAAGGATCAATGAAAGAAGCCAATAAACCCCAAAAATAGAAGTTAAGGAGAATTCACACACACACACACACACACACACACACACACACACACACACACACACACACATATATATATATATATATATATATGTTTTCGTAGATTTTCACGGGTGTAGGTATGCTGGTTTTGTTGTATTCGGGTCTTTTCCCGTGTAAGGTTGAGATTGTCTTTGCAACGTTTCGGCAGGATCACACCTGCCATCTTCAAGCTGTGGGCTTAAAATGGGAACGGAGCTGCCGTCTTTCTGTAAGTCTTGGTGGGAGGGGATGGGCTGGTGGCTTTGTTTCAGTAAGTGGAATGATTGGTTGTGTGGTTGTATCATGATTGGTAGATTGGTGCTGATTGGTGCATTGTTGTTTTGTATTTTAACGGCTTGGGTGGTGGGTGGTGTTCGTTTGTTGGCTAGGGCTGGTTTCCAGATGTTTGGTAGGCGGGAGGTATCATCACGTTTGTTCATGCTGTGGGGGTGTTTCTCTATTTCGATGGCTTCCATGATTATTCTCTTGTGGAGGTGTTCTGTTTTGGAGATTAACCTGGCTCCTTCAAAGTTGATTTCGTGTCCTGTAGCTTTAAGGTGCTGGAAAAGGGAAGAAGTTTTTTCTTTTTTTCTTACTGCATTTTTGTGTTCTGTGATGCGTGCATTTATTCTCCTGTTTGTTTGTCCTATGTATATTGCTGGGCAGATTTTGCATGGTATTTCGTAGACTCCTTGGTTTTCTAGCTGGATTTTGTCTTTGGGGTTTCTTAAGATGTTGGCTATTTTTTGGTCAGTGGTGAAGGCTGTCCTGATATTGTGCTTGTGGAGAATTTTGCTGATTTTATCTGTGGTGCCTTTGATGTAAGGGAGGAGGACGATGCCATTGTCCTGTTCTGTGTCTTGGTTTTTGGGGGGAGTCTCCTTTTGGATTAGGTTGGTGATTGTTTTTCTTTGGAATCCATTGGAGATTAATACATTTGTGAGTTTGTGTAATTCAGTTTTCAGGTGGTCTTTGTCGGCTAAGCGTTTGGTTCTGGAGATGAGGGTCTTGGCTACAGAGTTGATCTGTGCAGGGTGGTGATGGGATTGTGCATTTAAGTAGCGGTTGGTGTGTGTTTTTTTCTGGTAGATGGTGTGTCCTAGGGAGCCATTGGGTTTTTTGTAGATTAGGACATCCAGAAAGGGAAGTTGGTTGTTTGCTTCTATTTCCATGGTGAATTGTATTTTGGGGTGTAGGTTGTTGAGATGTGTGAGGAAGTTGTCCAGTTTTTCTTTTCCATGTGGCCAAATCACGAAAGTGTCATCAACATATCTAAGCCAGAGTTTGGGTTTGTGTTCAGATTTGTCTAAGGCATTGGTTTCAAAATGTTCCATGTATAAGTTTGCAATGACAGGAGAGAGGGGTGATCCCATGGGTGCTCCTTCTATCTGTTTGTATCTTTGTCCATTATGGATGAAGTATGTGTTGGTTAGGCAGTGGTTGGTCAGGTCTAGGATGTGTTTAGGGGGGTTGTGTTTTTTCTGGATGGCTGTCAAGGCTTCTTTTATGGGCACCTGGGTGAAGAGGGATATGACGTCGAAACTCACAAGTAGGTCACTGGGTTGTAAGTTTTGTTTCTTTATTGTTTCTATGAAGTGGAGTGAGTTTTGTACGTTTGAGGTGATGGATTCTGCGTAGGGTTGGAGTTGTTTGGCGAGGAATTTGGCAAGGTTCTGTAGAGGTGAGCCTATGGAGCTGACTATGGGTCTGAGTGGTGTTCCTTCTTTGTGTATCTTGGGGAGTCCATAGAGTTTGGGGCATCTGGAAGATTTCTCTCTGGGGATGATTCTTTGATGGATCTCTTCACTGATGGCAGAGGCTTTTATTTTGGATTTGGTGGTTTTTTCCAGGTAGGTGGTGGGGTCTCTTGTGGAGGTGTTCTGTTTTGGAGATTAACCTGGGCCTTTTTCGTATTTTCCCATCCCTTCTTTAGTGCCTCCAGCCATTCATTCAGAGACATGGAGGAGGGAGGTTCTTAGGCATGGGAACGAATTCCATGCCACTGGTAATCTGGAAAGGAGTTAATCCGGTACTGCTGTGGACCGCATTATTATATGCTACTTCGGCAAAGGGTAGCAAGTCCGACCAATTGTCTTGCTGATAGTCCACATAACACCAGATGTACTGTTCCACCATCGCATTGCCCTCTCTGCTGCCCCATTTGTGCAGTGAATTGAACTCCGCAATCTGAAATGATCCTTTTTGGTACCCCATGCAGGCGATAAATGTGTTTCACAAACATTTTCGCTAATTTCTTTGCGGATGGTAGGCCTGAACAAGCGATAAAGTGTGCTTGCTTGCAAAACAAATCAATAACTGTCCAGATTACTCTATTACCCTTGCTATCTGGAAGCTCGACGATGAAGTCCATTGCTATCTCTTCCCATGGTCGGCTAGGGTTGGCCACTTGTTGTAGTAGTCCAGGGGGCTTTCCCGGCCAGGTTTTCATCATGGCGCAAGTAGCACAGCTTTTTACATAATCTTCCACCTCCGATCTCATCTTCGGCCACCAAAATTGATGCCTGGCGAGGTGGAGAGTTTTCAGGAATCCGAAATGACCTCCTAGTTTCGCATCATGACTCTGCTGTAGTACTTGCAGTCTCATCTCTGCAGGGACGTACAGTTTGGACCCCTTCCAGGCTACGCCATCATTCATCGTTAGGATGTCCTTGTTGTTGTTCATACACAGGTCTCTCCGGAGGGCCGCTTTCAGCTCGGTTTTCAGCTTATCTTGGCTTCGAGTGGTGACTTGAGCTGCCTTTTGGTGAGAAGGAGATATGATGGGGTGTACAACTTCTTCCTTCTTACTGTCAAACTGGGGTTTTCTCGACAGCGCATCTGCTAACAAGTTCTTTCCTGCGGGGATATGTTTAATTTCAAATTTGAACCTTTGGAAATATTGGGCCCAATGAACTTGTTTGGGGGATAACTTCCGATGGGTAAGGAGAGCTTCGAGGTTTTTATAATCAGTCCATACCTCGAACGGTATATCCCCCCCTTCCAGGAAATGTCTCCAGGTGAGCATGCTCCACCTGATCGCGAATGCCTCCTTCTTCCAAATGGCCCACCTTCTTTCCGTAGCGGTGAGTTTCATGGAGATGTAAGCGCATGGCAAGAGGTGGCCTTCTTTACTCTTTTGCAGTAGTACCGCGGCTATCGCGACATCACTGGCATCCATTTGGATTATGAAAGGTTGCTCTGGATCGGGGTGTTGCAATATGGGTTCTTGGGCTAAGAGGCATTTTAATTTCTCAAAGGCCTTTTGACAGTCCATTGTCCATTTTAATGCTTGGTTTGCTTTCGGTTTAGTTGGGGAAGGCCCCGTATTTAATAGTTCAGTCAATGGTAGGGTAATTTCAGCGAATGTTGGAATAAACTGCCTATAAAAATTTGCAAATCCAAGGAAGCTTTGTAATTGTTTGCGAGTGCTTGGAGGTTTCCAATCTAACACCACTCTCACTTTTCCTGGATCCATTTCTACTCCTTCATTGGAGATACGGTACCCCAGGTAATCTAGCGAGGTCTTGTGGAACTCACACTTTGACAATTTCATGTATAGTTTGGCAGCTAGAAGTTTTTTCAGGACTTGCCGTACCAGTTTCACATGTTCTTCCAGGGTCTCAGAGAAGATCAAGATGTCATCTAAATAGACGAGTACTCCGCGGTACAGGTGGTCATGTAGCACTTCATTTATGTACTGCATGAATACTGCGGGTGCTCCTTGTAGTCCAAAAGGCATGACTTTATACTGGAAGCTGCCCAGGGGAGTGTTAAAAGCGGTCTTCCACTCATCCCCTTTTCGGATTCATATGTGGTAATACGCCTCTCTCAAGTCCAGCTTGGTGAAGATCTTGCCTTTAGCCAAGTGGTTCAACATATCTTTCATGAGAGGTAGGGGATAGGTATTCTTTTCGCATACCACATTCAGAGCTTGTAAATCCACACAGAGGTGAACTCCGCCATCTTTCTTTTCTCTGAAGAGCACTGGGGCCGCTACTTTCGATTTTGCTGGTTCAATAAAACCTCTTTTCAAATTGGTGTTGATGTAGTTCCTCAATTCTATCATCTCCTTAGGAGTCATAAAGTACATTTTTGGCTTTGGTAAGGTTGCCCCAGGTTTGAAGTCTATTGCACAGTTTGTGGGGCGGTGAGGTGGAAGGTAGTTTCTGTCTTCCTCACTGAATACCTCCGCCAGATCCCAATATATCTTTGGGACTCATTGGATTCCCAGAGGTTTAGTGTTTGCTGCGGTTGCTGCAGGTTCTGGATGGGTTGGGTTGTTGGGTTCAAACGTTCCTGGGTGGCCTTTTGGTTCCACCAATGGTAATGGGCCAAAGCCAATAATCACCTTTCTAATGCCGTCCTCCCACTTTATAGTAGGTGCCCACTTGTCCAGCCATGCAAGTCCCAGGATAATTGACTCCTGCATTCCAGGGGCCACAATGAATCTGAGGAACTCATAGTGGCGGCCTATCACTAGCTTTACTAACTCAGTGATCCTTGTAGCCGGAGCTCCCCCAATTAGGGTTCCATCTACTTGCTCAAACGGAATGGGATGTTTTAGGGGTCTGGTGCGTATACCTAGTTGCTCCACTATTGACATGCTGATTAAGCATCGGGTGCAGCCGGTATCTATAATCACCCCAACTTCCCCTTCTACCCCCGTTTTTGGTATTTGGCGTTTGGCTTTTATCTGGAAGGGGCGGATAGGTGCACTCACCATTGGGTCGTCTTCTGGATTTCCTTCCTCCTCCTCTTCCGAGGTGGCAGGGGCGTTTTCAGTGGCTTTGCTCTCCGCCTCTGCTAGCTGTTGTACCAGACAACTCTTTTCTGCTGGTTTTCTGGGGGTTTTCTTGATTGTGCTGGCAGGTGGTTGGCGCGGTTGTGGAACTGGGGCTGGAGCCCGGCATGTTGATGCCCAGTGGCCAAGCTGACCACATCGGTAGCACTTTATTTTGGGGTCCCAGGAATGAGGGGTTGGTGGGGGCTTTTCAGTTTGCTGCCTCTGCGTTCGGCGGGCCAACGGTTTTTTGGCAGGGGTTCTGGTACCAGGCTTTGGATAGGTGTCAATCTCATGGTCCAGTATCATTGCAGTGGTGTACCAATCTTGGAGACAATCTGGGGTCTCCCTTACAGCACAAGCTTCTTTCAGTTTGGGATCTAAGGCCTTTTTGAACGTATAGACCAAGAGTCTTTCTGGCCAGTATCGTAGTCTCCCAGATATTCTCCAGAACTCCCAAACTAATTCTTTTACCGGACGACCATCCTGTTGTAATTCCTGGATCTGGTCTTCAGCATCCACCTGTTGGGCCACATTGTAAAATCGGGCATACATCAGTTGGATGAACCTCGTTACATCATCTAACTCGGGAGCCGCTTCTTCATGGAGTTCCGCTATCCATTGTGCAGACTCTCCTTCATTCATCCCCTCTGCTACTTCTTGGATCAATTCTCGATCCGTCAGGTATTGTGGGCCTACTTGGTCAACATATGCCAATACTCCATTCATGAAGTAAGCTAGCTTGTCTGGGGTCCCGTCGAACGTTGCACAAAAATGTGGGGGTGTTGCAGGAGGAGGGGGTGCTGGTGGTTGAACTGGAGCAACCTGTTGCCCTGCTGCTTGGGGTGGTAAGCCCCTTTGTTGGGCCACACCCATCGGTTGGGCAAAAGCCTACTGAGGCATTGGTGGGGGGGCTGGACCTGGTGGTGGTCCCAGTCCCTGGCTCTGCCTAGGGGCAGCTATCTGGGATGGCACCATTTGTGGGGAAGGGGCAGGCATCCATTGGCATTGAGCCCATCCATGACCCGGGAAGAAAGCCCAACCTGCAGTGGCTTGATTCATGGGTTCAGAGCCACTACTTTGCAGAGGGGGGGGGAGGTGAAAGTGCTCCAGGCCCCTTTTGGCTGGTTGGCTTTAACTTCCCAACTTTGTTGCACTCCAGGCGGGGGGGGGGGGTGTGCTGATTCGCTGGTGGCTGTGTGGAAAGAACCAAGGTCTCCACTCCATTGCACAGCAGTTTCTCTGCTGGGAAAGGATAATTTGGGCTTTGCCAGGCTCCACCTGGGTGGTCCTGGGGGGCCAAGGGGTTTGAATTCACTCACATTTAGGCATCCGAATTGGTCTTGAAGGCCCATCAAAGAATGGCTGCTTGAGGGCGGCTGAGACCTCCATTCATTAGACCTTCTCCCCATCCTCCAGTCGTCTGTCGGAGTTCCCTTGGGGGAGCCCTCTCCTTCTAGCAGGCATTCCTAAGAAGCTATCACGCGCTGGTGACGTCTCGCCTGGACTACTGTAATGCTCTCTACATGGGGCTCCCCTTGAGGTGCACCCGGAGACTGCAGTTGGTCCAGAATGCAGCCGCGCGGGTAATTATGGGGAGATCGAGGTTCTCCCATATAACACCGCTCCTGCGCGAGCTGCACTCGCTTCCTGTGGCCTACCGGGTGCGCTTCAAGGTGTTAGTTACCATCTTCAAAGCGCTCCATGGCATAGGGCCTAGTTACCTGCGGGATCGTGTCCTGCCCCATACATCCCTGTGACCCATTCGCTCACACAGAGAGGGTCTCCTCCGGGTGCCGTCCTCAAGAGATTGTCAGAGGGCAGTGCCCAGGAGTAGGTCCTTCTCTGTGGCGGGCCCTACCCTTTGGAACGACCTCCCCCCAGACATTAGAACAACAACCGATCTCCGCTCCTTCCGCAGTAAACTGAAGACCCACCTGTTTCGGCTAGCCGGCCTGGCATAATTCGACAACTTTTCCACCCCTAGGTCATTTTTAATTGTCAATTTTAGTTTTTAAACTATTAATGTTATTGGGGTTTTAACCTTTTTCAGTATTGTAATTATTTATTTATTTTTTACCTCCTCTGTATGACACTGTGCTGACTGTTGCTTGTGTACGTCGCCCCGAGTCCCTGTGGGGAGAGGGGGCGACTAATAAGTTTAAATAAATAAATAAATAAATAAATAAATCCTGAAGCTTCATCAGGCAGGTCTAATTCCGTCTGAGAGGGAAGTCTGGGTTTCGGTTTCTTTCGCCGGGCGCCCAGCTGAAGTTCCCTTTACCTCGCCTCTGCAAGTTCAACTATTTCTAGCTTCTCGTTCCCCCTCATTCTCCTCCGTTTGGTATTCCTCTTCGCTCCTGCTCTCAACTTCTCTGTACTCTTGGTCTTCTTCAGTTGCCAGATGGTGTTCGAAGAACTCTTGGGCTTTCTCAGTGGTAACTATCTTAATTTTTTTCTCCTGCCAGGAAATTAGGATACCTTCTGGCACCAGCCAATGGAACATCACGTTATATCTGATTATTTATTTTATTTTGGATTTGGTGGTTTTTTCAAAGTAGGTGGTGTGGTCTGTGTTTAGAGGTTTGTAAGCGGGGTCTTGGAATAGGGTGGATAGTTTGGCTTGGTAGTCAGACATGTTCATCACCACTGTGGCGTTACTTAACAAAGCCAGCACTCCACACACATCCCACCAAGATTTATTGAAAGACGGCAGCTCCAACCATGCTTTACTCACACAAACACGAAGACGAAAACACCAGCCTGAAGATGGCGAGTGAGACCTCGCCGAAACATTGCCAAGACAATCTCAATCTTACAGAGAAAAAGACCCAAATACAACAAGACCAGCATACCTACACCTGTGAAAATCTACGAAAACAAATATCTTACCTCTACGAGGAGGAAACCTTCCTGCTCACCAGATCCTATGAGAAACTTGAAGTCCGAAGAGCCACCATCTTATGTGACCTCACATTCCTATGCAACTGCCGAGACAAAAGCCTGAATGCCAAAATGTTGCTCCTAATAAATGACTGGATTTCTTTTGAACTTTGTCTTGAGGCTCGTAATTTACTTAGGGCATCTTTTAGAAACTTCACAGAGAGCCAAACCTGACTTTTAAAATCTATCAAGATTTCCGGGTTTCCTGAATCCTGGGCTTTCCAGTCACTTCCCGATATTTGGGGTGCTTGGAGGGAAAATCAGGCAATCATGGCAGAAGGTGGATTATCGGAAGAAAGCCTTATTTCAGCTGGAGGAGTTCAGCCAGCCCCAGACATCAAAGCTCCTGACATCAAAGATCCAGACATCAAAGATCCAGACAACCAAGCTGCAATGCCTTTCCCAGTGGTAGAAGCAAGAAAGGATGAGCACTGGTGGACATTAGCCCCTAAGGCAGAGGAAGTTGAGTTCTCTTACCCCAATTCCCAGATAAAGGGAAAGGTCTTGAGCGAGCTGGCAAGGGTGGACTGGATGTGGGACTGGGCACAAGCCAGGATCCAAAAGCCCCAGATGGAATTCCTGGGGAGTGCAATAGAGCAACTGAGGGAGGATTTTGACCAGACCGCCCTTCATGATTAGGGGCCATCATGCCACCCAAAAGAGAGCGGAGGGACATCTGATCCTCTTGAAGGGAGGAGATGCAGACTGGAGCGCAGCCCCCCTCCTCCACCCAATAGAAGGAGAAGGAGCAACCCCCTCCCTCTCTCCGAACTAGAGGTGAGGAAGATGGCCAGCTGTTGTGGCCCAGCAGGAGCCGTTGGAGCTGCCACCAGACTCTGACAGTGTCAGGGGAAATTTCACCCTGAGCTAATGAGGTATAGACCGTCGGCTTTCCTAAAAAGCATATCTTCAGAAAAAGCGAAAATAAGACCCGATAACATGTTCTAATTAAAAACAAAACTTTAATGTGAAAATAAAATAAAGAAATGTATCTAATTGGTACATTTTGGCAAGAACAATTGTCGTCCACCTTCTTGGCAGACGAACAGAAGATCAGAAAAAACTCAGAAGTCTCTGGAATGTGTGATGTATTAAGAAACGTGTTAAGAAGCATGCGCAGTACATCACTTGCTGATAAGACCTATGACCTGCGCAGTATATCTCAGCACAGCTAGCAAACAATTAACGCAGTGACACCCCTTCTTTTGCTAGTTGGACTGATGTCATCAAATAAGGCACATCTTCTTTCGTAGATACTCGTGTTGAGCTGCTGGAAGTGGTTTGTTCAGCATGTAAGCAATCTGATCATGTGTAGAAACATATTGCAATTTAACAAAACCTTGCTTAACTAATTGCTTTGTTTTGATAACGAATGTCAATGTGTCTCGACCTAGAACCTGTAAAATGTGACTCAGAAATATAAACCACCGATTCATTATCTTCCATCACTGTGATTGGTCGAATCGGACGTGTCCAGATATCTGTGATCAAAGCATCAAACCATGTTAGAGAATTACAAGCATCTGAAACACAAGCATATTCAGCTTCAGTAGATGAACATGAAACAAAACTCTGTTTTCTCACTTGCCAGTAAACAGGACATCCATTCAGGAACATCATGTAACCTGAAGTACTTTTGCATGATTTCTTATCACTTGCCCAATCAGAATCGGCATAACAACATAATTCTGTATATTCAGTGTGTGTTGGTTCTAGCAATAACTTCATGTGTTTAGTGTGTTTCAGGTATTTCAATAACTTCTTAACGCATGTCCAATGAAATTGTGTTGCCTTACCTACGTGTCGTGATAAGAGACTAACACTAAGTGCAATGTCGGGTCTGGTCCAACTACTGATGTACAACAGTGACCCAATGACTGAACGATAAAGTTTTTGGTCCTCGAATTCAGGACTTGATTCATGTGTTAAGTTGTGAAAATCTGTTTGCATGGGTGTCTTTGTTGTGTTAGCATCTTTCATGTTGCAATGATGTAGAATGTGGTCAATTTTCTCCTCTTGTGAAAGACTAAACCCCTTCTGTGTTTTTTCAATCTGAACACCTAAATAAGTGCTAATGTGACCTAAAGATTTCAGTGTGAAGTATCTCTGCAAACTTTTAGCAAAAATCTCACTCATTTTCTTATTTGGACCAATGTAAACAATATCATCAACATAAACAAGAATTATCTCATATGTATTGTTAGATCTTTTTGTGAACACGCATTCATCAGTTTCAGACTTAATAAAGCCCATTGAATTAAGTTTGTCACTAAGACATAAGTACCACATTAAACCTGACTGTTTCAGACCAGTCTTTTGTTCAGGAACCAGGTATCCCCTTCTTGTTTTCGGAATCCTGGAGGGCTTCTTACGTAGATCTCTTCATCTAGGTCTGCAGGTAGATAAGCTGTGTCCACATCAAATTGGAAAACTTCTAAACCAAGAATAGTTGCAGTGGTTAAAGCAATTTTTACACTCTCAGTTCTGACTGTTGGTGAGTAAGTGTTTGTGTAGTCCTCAGGATAACGTTGAGCGAAACCCTGAGCTACAAGTCTGGCTTTGTACAAAGACTCACCATTCGGTTTCTTCTTGATTCTGTAGACCCATCGAGTGCCAATGACTTTCTTGTTTGCTGGAGGTTTTGCAGGTGTAAATACATTAAGTTTCTTTAAACTGTCCATTTCATCCTGCATTGCATCATACCATTTGTCTTGCTCTGAATCAGGAAGCTGTTTGATTTGTGTGAATGTCTCAGGACGAAGAGTAACATTGCAAATCAAAGGCAAGGGTGTTTTTGTCAGTTGCCACGAATATCGTTGTGGAGGGATTTCTTTTGTGACCCTCTTGGAACGTCTCGGAACAACAGTCCAGTCTTCTTCTTATTCTTCGTCCTCGTCCTCACATTCGTCGCTAGCATCAGCATCTGCGGCTTGCGAAGACGGAACATCAGGTTGTGAAGAACTGGTAGAAGGAATATCTGCCTGTAAATTGTCATCAGGCTGCGTGGCATCTGCAACATCATCTCTAGGAAAATAAACTCCAGGATCATTGGAATGAATCCTGGACCAGTCAATATCTTCCTCAAAATTAGCAGATTGTAAAATGACAATTACATGTTTAGAGTCAATAAATTTGCTCCATTTTGAGTTATCATCAATACCCATAAATCTCAGTCTCTTTGCTACTGGATCTCCCTTTCTTCTTTGAGCTAAGGGAATGTTCACCATAGCGTATGAACCAAAAATGTGGAGGTTCTTGAGATCGGGCTTGTAGCCATACATCATGTAGAAAGGAGTTTGATTGATTACACTGCTCCAAGTACGGTTGACAATGTAATTTGCATATTTGATTGCTTCACCCCAGTATATGCTACCGAGATTGGCATCTTCTATAAGACAATGCATCATGGTTTGTAGAACCCCTTGTCTTCTTTCTATGACTCCGTTATGAGCCGATGTATATGGAGAGGATGTCTGATGAAGAATTCCATTCTTACGCATCCAGTCCTGGAAACGCTGAGACATGAATTCTGCACCACGGTCACTCTGGATTCTGGCGATGCGAACTTGGTATTGTGTGGAAACAAAAGTTGCAAAGTCTTTAAAGATCTGAAAGGTCTCAGATTTCTCTCTCATAGGATATACAAATCCATATCTAGAATGATTATCTACAATTGTTAGAAAATACTTTCTACCACCAAATGATGGTGGGAAAGGACCCACTATGTCAGTGTGTACCAAATCAAAAATGCGTGTTGACAGGCGTGTAGCGTGTTTGGGAATTGCAGCTGCCTTGGATTTAGCTTTCCTGCAAACTGCACAATCCAAAAACACCTTACACCCCTTTCGATCCAAACCTTTTGCGAACTCCGGCATCTTTCTAAGAACACGGAAACTGGCATGCCCCAATCTTCTATGCCACTTGTGGATACACCTGGAATGCAAAGGTTTATCAGTTAGTGAATTTTCAACATTAACAGTTTCATGAGGAACCTCAGGCTTGCTCTGAGCAACCAGCTTCTGTTTTCTCTGTTTGTTGGCTTTAGGAGCCTTTGGAACAGTAACGGGTTCTCTCTCTTTACTTTACTTTTACTTTTATTTAGATTTTTATACCGCCCCCTCTCCCCAAAGGGAGTCGGGGCGGTGTACAGTCAAATAAAAACACATCAATAAATAGAAAATACAAACACAAAGAGGAGGCAATAAGAAACTGTACATATCTGAAGTAAAGTAGTTAAAAGCAATATTTAAATACCCTAAAAATACCCAATTAAAATATCTGCCAGGAGGTAGAATAAAACTATAAATGGGCCAGGCCGGCTAAATGGAACAGGTGAGTCTTCAGTTTTTGTCGAAAGGAGCGGAAGTCGGTGGTGGTTCTGATATCGGGGGGGAGGTCATTCCAGAGGGTTGGGCCCATCACAGAGAAGGCTCTACTCCTAGGCGCCGCCCGTTGGCATTGCTTAGTGGACGGCACCCGGAGGAGTCCTTCCCTGTGAGAGCGAATCGGTCGCAGGGAAGTGTGTGGTAGGATGCGATCCCGCAAGTACCTGAACCAACTCTCTCTGGGCCCGTGCTGTCCCTTTTTGGAGTTTGCATACTTGCCTGTGCTCTGGGCTTTAAGTAATAAACACCACCAATCAGCATGGTTTCAGCAACAATATCTCCATCTTTAACTATGTAACTTGCTTTCTCGAGGTGGTGAACCATCTCTGTGAAAAGTTCCTTTCTGCAGGTAACGTGTAAAGCTGCTCCACTATCTAAAGTCCACAAAAGACGTCTGTCATACTTTGGATCAGGTTATGGAACGTTGGTTATGGCCAATGTTGCAAGTGGAGCTTGTGGATCACACCTTGGACCATGACGACCTTGTCTTCCACCTCTACCTCTGCCTTTGGAGTCTGTTCCTCTGGGCTGGTATGTGACAGGAGCTGGAACTCGTTGGGGACAATCCCGGGTGTCATGTCCCATATGGTTGCAGATGTAGCATCTTGGCATCCTTGGAGCATATCCTCTTCCTCGGAAGGGACGTCTAGCTGGAGCTTTTGACGCTGGGGGTCGTTGCAGATGTGGCGTAGCTAATTTGATAGCTTCCTCCTCAATTAAAAATCTGCATACATGATTAACAGTGCGTTGAGCAATAGGCACGTGGTTAATCTTTGCAATAGCATCTTTCCATTCATAATTCAATGAGTTAATGATGATGCTGATCATTTGGATATCATCAATAACATGGCCACATTCTCTCAATTCACTTCTCATTCCTTTCAGTTTGGTCAAATGTCCACCAATTTGGTCACCAGGTTTCAACTTCGAACCATGGAACTCAGACATGAGCAAACATGAAGATTCAATTGAAATGGGCCTGTAGCAATCTACCAAAGTAGCCCAAATTTGTTGGGCTGTTGCATCAGGTGGAAAGGTAACCTGCAATTCAGTATCCATGGACATCAAGAATGTTGTGCAAGCCCTAGTCTCTAAGTCTCTTATTGCAGGAGTCCATGGTTGGGCAGGAGGATTAAACACCATACAATGGGTACCTTCTCTGCGAAGCAAGAGTGCAATCTCACTAACCCAGGCTTTATAATTCTGTCCTGACATCTTTAATTTTGATTCACCAGTCAAAGGAGTGACAGAAAATGCCTGCTGAGGGATATGCATTTGAGCAGCTTTCTGTGCAGGTAAATATACTGGTTGTTGAGCCAGGGGGCGCTGTAACGTGATGTGTGGTCTCTGTGTTACATTTGCCATTGGTGCTTGAGCAGAAAAATTAATTTGGCTTGGTTGAGAGGCTGGCATTTGCCTTTGCCGTATTAAGTTTTGCCTTGTTCCATCTAGGGAAAATCCAACACCACCAGGGGGAGTTGAAGATTTAACCTTTGGAGGCATTTGCATTGTTGCTTGGCCATCTGGACGGGCTACAGATACATTTGACCAAGACTGTTGCAATTTATTTAACTGCTGCTGTAATGTAACATGCATATCTGCTCTCTGCATTAAAATATTTCCGCCAGGAGATGGCAGTGCAGCTTCACTTTTTGGCTGCAAAATTTCTGCGTGCGTGGCATAAGAAGTAGAACAAAGGATATCACGTGACCTCGGTGACGTGTACATATCTCTCTGTTCTGATTCGCCTGACACAATGTCTTCTAGGGGGTGTGTCTCAGGCTGTGAAAAAGAAGGCAAAATGGCGTCCTCAGACATTTTGGAAATGGGGAAACCCCTCCTACTTGCCTCTAGCCTGGCATAAAGTCTTTTGGTTTGAGAAAGCTGATCTTCAAAGAATTCTATTTTATTACGATAGCTTTCCACATCTTGCTCAGGGCTTGGGAAGAATTTATAAGTTTCACTTTCTGCGTGGGGGTGATTTTCCTCTGCCGGCTGTTGCTGCGAGAGCCTTGGCCAGACATCAATTGTTTCATAATCTCTAAGAGTTTGGGAGTGAATTTGCTCTGGCAACGTGGAACGCTTTGGTTTAGCCCCGAGCATTTCATAATCTCTTGGAGATATTTGGGGACATGCATATTCAGGAGGGAGTGTAACTAACCTCGGTCCGTTTCCTTCAGCTCCTGGAGCACTCCCATCTCCTCTGCGAGATGTTTCTCCCATGGCAGATTCTCCTCTTAGTCCGGCTGTTGAAGAAGTTCGGAGATTTGGAAGCCAGCTTGAAAAATCTTGCATCTCTGTGTCAGAGGGAAGGGACCCCTCAGAACGTGCTTCATTTCTGCCTTTTTTCTTTTTCTTCCTCGGCATGGTTAGAAAGTTGATTTTAAGCGTACCTCAGTAGCTATAGACCATTCTTTCTAATTAGACTGGTCGCTTATCTCTTGAAGATAACTAGGAAGGAAAAAGCCATAAATTATGACCATCCTTCTGCTGCCATTTATTCTCAGGGGAAATTTCACCCTGAGCTAATGAGGTGTAGACCGTCGGCTTTCCTAAAAAGCATATCTTCAGAAAAAGCGAAAATAAGACCCGATAACATGTTCTAATTAAAAACAAAACTTTAATATGAAAATAAAATAAACAAATCTATCTAATTGGTACATTTTGGCAAGAGCAATTGTCGTCCACCTTCTTGGCAGACGAACAGAAGATCAGAAAAAACTCAGAAGTCTCTGGAATGTGTGATGTATTAAGAAACGTGTTAAGAAGCATGCGCAGTACATCACTTGCTGATAAGACCTATGACCTGCGCAGTATATCTCAGCACAGCTAGCAAACAATTAACGCAGTGACAGACAGCGAGGGTCCCTATGAGTCAGCTCTGGAGCATGTGGCGGAAAGTGGAACACGGAAACTGGCATGTCCCAATCTTCTGTGCCACTTGTGAATACACCTAGAATGCAAAGGTTTACCAGTTAGTGAATTCTCAACATTAACAGTTTCATGAGGACCCTCAGGCTTCCTCTGAGCAACCTGTTTCTGTTTTCTCTGTTTGTTGGCTTTAGGAGCCTTTGGCACAGTAACGGGTTCTCTCTCTGGGCCCGTGCTGTCCCTTTTTGGGGTTTGCATACTTGCCTGTGCTTGCTTTTTAGGCTTTGGCTTTAAGTAATAAACACCACCAATCAGCATGGTTTCAGCAACAATATCACCATCTTTAACTATGTAACTTGCTTTTTCGAGGTGGTGAACCTGGAACTTTAACTCTCTAGACAAGTGACTTTGACTAAGCAAATTACTGGTTGCTGAAGGTATGTAATAAACATCAGGGATGTGTGTATTGAGCTCTTCAATGTGAACAGTTCCTTTTCCCATAACCTTGCAAGTGTGGTTGGTGAAGGAATACAGTTCTCGATACTCGGGCTCTGGCTTGCCCATCTCTGTGAAAAGTTCCCTTCTGTGGGTAACGTGCACAGCTGCTCCACTATCTAAAGTCCACAAAAGACGTCTGTCGAACTTTGGATCAGGTTGTGGAACATTGGTTATGGCCAGTGTTACAAGTGGAGCTTGTGGATCATGCCTTGGACCACGACGACCTTGTCTTCTGCCTCTACCTCTGCCTCTGGAGTCTGTTCCTCTGGGCTGGTACGTGGCGGGAGCTGGAACTCGTTGGGGACAATCCCGGGTGTCATGTCCCACACGGTTGCAGGTGTAGCATTTTGGCATCCTTGGAGCGTAGCCTCTTCCTCGGAAGGGACGTCTGGCTGGAGCCTTTGATGCTGGGGGTCGTTGCAGATGTGGTGTAGCTAACTTGATAGCTTCCTCTTCCACTAAAAGTCTGCAAACGTGGTTAACTGTGCGTTGAGCAATTGGCACGTAGTTAATCTTTGCAACAGCATCTTTCCATTCATAATTCAATGAGTTAATGATGATGCTAACCATTTGGATATCATCAATTACATGGCCATTTTGTCTCAATTCACTTCTCATTCTTTTCAGTTTGGTCAAATGTCCACCAATTCGTTCACCAGGTTTCAACTTCGAACCATGGAACTCAGACATGAGCAAATATGAAGATTCAATTGAAACGGGCCTGTAGCAATCTTCCAAAATAGCCCAAATTTGTTGGGCAGTTGCATCAGGTGGAAAGATACCCTGGATCTCAATTTCCATTGACATGAGCAAAGTCGTGATTGCTCTGTTTTCCAGGTCTCTCATTGCAGGTGTCCACGGTTGAGGGGGAGGATTAAAAATCATGCAGTGTGTGCCTTCTCTTCGAAGCAAGAGCGCAATTTCACTGACCCAGGCTTTATAATTCTCTCCTGACTCCTTTAATTTGGACTTACCAGTCAAGGGAGTGACTGGAAATACCTGTTGAGGAATATGCATCGGAACAATTTGTTGAGCAGGTTGCAAAGCTGGTTGTTGAACCAGGGGGTGCTGGAGTTGCACCATTGGTCTTTGCGTGGCAACATCAAATTGACTTCCTTGCATTCGCCTTTGACTTTGCCTTTTTCCATCTAGGGAGGATTCAGCACCACCAGGGGGCGTTGAAGACTTAACCTTTGGAGGCAAAGCTTTGGCTTCTAAAGGACTCATAGATAAATCTTTAAAACTTTCATGGAGCTGTTTCATCTTTTGCTCTAATAATTTTTCTCTGCCAGCAGATGGCAGTGCAGCCTCACTTTTTGGCTGTCTCATCTTTCTATACGTGGGCGGAAGTTCAGTGGACTCAAAGGGATCACGTGACCTCGGTGACGTGTACATATCTCTTTGTTCTGATTCACCAATGAACTCTGTGGGGTGTGTCTTAGGCTGTTGTTTTGAAGACAAGATGGCGTCCTCAGATATTTTGGGAGTGGGGGAGCCCCTCCTACTTCTCTTCATTTCGTTAAAACACTCTCTCGCCTCCCTAGCATATTTTTCAAACAGCTCTAATTGATAAAGATAGCTTTGCATTTCTTCCTCAGTATCTGGGAAGGATTCATAAACTTGGCTTTCTGCGTGGGAGTGTTTTTTCTCTGCCGGCAGTTGTCGTTTTGACTTTTGCCATTCATCAAGTGTATCATAATCTCCAAGAGTCTGGGAATGGAGTGGCTTTGGCAAAGTGGGAAGTTTTGGCTTGGCCCCCAAAAAATCATAATCTCCTGGAGATATTTTAGAAGGGGGAACCACTGACCTCGTTTCGTAGATCTCGCGTCCTGTAGCTCCTTCCCCCACATCTGGCTCGGCACCTGGAGGAATTTGTTGCTCCTGAAGTACGTTTGAAGGATCTTGCTTCTCTGTGTCTGAGGGAGCTTCCTTGTCAGAAGAAACGGATCCATCTGTGCTTGTCCCATTTTTCTTCTTCTTTTTCTTTTTCTCCGACATGGCTAATTAGCCTTAGTCGGTTATCTTAAGATAGCTCGAAGGAAAAAAGCAGCCGTAAATTATAGCCATCTCAGCTTCCTCCAATTAACTCTGTTAGCATTAACCGTCTCTGTTACCATAAATTGTCAGGGGAAAAACACCCTGATGAAAAATGAGGTCTATGGACCGGGCTGATTCCCAGCAGCATATCATTAAGATGTTAAGAAAAGAAAAGAAAAGTCTTTGAGAAGTATATTCTAATTAATAAACAAACTTTAATACGAAAATAATAAAAGTAAATAAAACAGAAAGTTAACTAAATGTTACATTTTGAAAATAAATGTTCCGTCTGCCAGCATGCTTGGCAGTCGGACAAAGATCAAAAGGAAAGTTCTGGAATGTGTGAAGACATGCGCAATAAATCACTTTCAGATATTTTTTTTTATGACCTGCGCAATAAAGCTTTCTCAGTTTAACTCTTCAGTGTCAGTTTCAGTCAGTTCATGTCTAGCAAACTTTTTAACATCGTGACATAGAAAGCTATGGGCACCTCTACACATCTCCCAGAGCTATGGTGAATACCATTGCAGAGGGGCTAGAGGGAGAAGCAAGGGAATGGTTAGCAGCCCTCCACAAGAGGAGGACCCTTATGCGGAAGAGGAACTCAGCAACCTAAAGCAGAGGGGCTGCCCCATCAAAGAGCACATCCGTGAATTTAGGAGGGTCATTGGGAGCAGTGGTGGATTTCAAAATTTTTAGAACCTCTTCTGTAGGTGTGGCCTGCTTTGAGGGAGTGGCTTGCCAGCCATGTGACCAGGTGGGAGTGGCTTGCCAGCCATGTGACTGAGTGGGAGTGGCTTGGCAGTCATGTGACTGGGTGGGTGTGGCCAACTTGTAAAATTTGGTGAAACTCACTTAACAATGCTCTTGCTTAGCAGCCAAAATGTTGGCTCAGAAACTCTGGCATTTGAAGCACACAAGTCTTAAAGCTGTCAAGTTACAAGACCCTTGCACCCCTAACCCTTTAGAAAAAAAAAACCCAGGGATGTTCAAACTTGACAGCTTTAAGACTTGTGGACTTCAACTCCCAGAATTCCTCCTCCAGTCATGTTGGCTCAGGAACTCTGGCATTTGAAGCACACAAGTCTTAAAGCTGTCAAGTTATAAGACCTCCACTTTTTCCACTTGATAAATATCTCCAACGTCTTCATCATATTTTACTGTTAGATGCTCTAGGTTTTCCAACTTCTTCTCCGTCCTCTCAAATGTATTTGATAATTTCTGAATTTCTAACAATATCTTTTGCAGGCTTAAAGTTTCTTTCTGTTGTTGAAATTGTGCCATTATCTCCAGCTGACAAACACTGCTGCTCTGGCTTGGACGGTTTTTACAAGATTAAGCATAAATTCACAATAAGGTCTTATTTTCACTTTTCTCTGGTTAAAGATATAATTCAAAGGAACATCGGTATGCTTTTCTTCTTATCACTCTCTATAAACAAACAGTGAGACCTTGAAGTGCCAAGCCAGAATAATCAGTGAGGAAAGTAAGAGTGTTTTGTTTCCAATACACAAATCTCCAGCCTCCGAGTAGCAGTGTTTTTCTTTCCCTCTGTTGTTACAATTTTCTTTGTTTCCTTTTGTATCTTTTTTATATTCCAAGTTTTTAAAAAAATCAAATTCTTGAATGAGTTAGAGAAGAAAAGGGGAAAAACACCCGCAGTAACGAAGAAGGAGAATTTTAGTCCATAGGTTACAAAGAATAATAATAAAAGAAAAAAATAGAAGAAAACTTAATCCATTCGTTGTTAAAAGACTTGCATAAATTCCATCCATGAACATAGCATTTAAAAAGTAAGATAACCCACTGTCCAAAACCATTCAAAGCTTAATTCCGCCGCTTATTTCTTCTGTTCTCAAATTTAAATTAACTTTAAGATTTTTATAGGCAGTCTCTGTTAAAATGGTAAAAATTCCTCACCAGCTGGAAACACTTTCTCTTTCCGTATCCTTCTGTTTTGGAGCCGCCCCGACTTCATCAGCCTAATGGCTGGATTTTTTGTTGCCGGCTTGAAGAACTTCTCTTGGATCGATCAGGGACTTTGCGATATCCCTGAGATCAGCAAGTCGTATTCTTCCTGTTCACCATCTCTTCAGGACGGTTTAGATCCGATTGGACCACCCAGCGGCAAAAGTATTGGCTGCGGTCTCGGAGCATCGAGACCGCACGTCCGTATCCTCACGACGTTGGCTCCTCCTCCCAGATAATCCAAATCTTTTTTGTGCTGTTTTTTAATATGTACTTCTTGCACGCATATTATATCTAATTTCAGTTTCTCTAATTTATTAAATGTCCTCTTTCTTTTTATGCTCAAATTTAGTCCATTTATGTTTAATGAAATTATTTTTATTTCTTCTTCCATGTCTTAATTTTTTGTCGTTTTAGTTGATCTAGTCACTCTCACCTCCATTTGTTCTTTCATCTCTTTTGCTCTTGCTCCTTCTCTTAATGCCCTTTCTTCTTGTTCTTTAGCTGGTTCTCTGTTCTTTCTCCTTCTCTTCTTGTAGTTTTGTTCCTCTTTCCTCTCTCCAGCTCTCTTCTTCTTGTGGTCCAAAGTGTTGTTCATAAAATAGCTCTGCCTTCTCTACTGTATCCAGCCTACATCTTTGTTCCTGCCAAGTTACTAGTATCCCTTTTGGTATTAACCATCTGAAGTTGATTCCTTTTTTTATTAGGCATTTGGTCAGGAATTGATAGTCTCTTCTTAGATCTCTCACCCTTCTTGGCACTTGCTTAAGGACTATTATTTCTTTAGATTTGTATTTTATTGTAGTGTTCCTTGCAGTTTGCAGGATCTCTGTTCTCAGTGTTTTCTTAGTAAATCTTACATGTACCTCTCTAGGTAATTCATTTCTTGTAGCATATCTTGTATGGACCCTGTAAATTTCATCAATCCCACTTAGCATCTTTTCCTTGAGTTATTCCAATTCATCCGCCAATATGCCAGCGATTTTTTCTGCTAGATTCTCTTCCTTTTCCTCTTCAATATTTTGGAATCTTAAATAATAATCAGCCTTGTCTATTTCCCACAGAATATTTATTTTTTCTTGCTTCTTATCTATTGTTGTCAGTCTATAATCCATCTCCTTCATTTTCTTCTCTGTTATTTCCACCTTTTCTTCCACTTTCTGCAGTCTCTGTTCATTTTTTTCCCATTATCTCTTTAACTTCTTTCAGGTCTTCATTCACTTTGTCCATTCTTTTTGAGGTCTTCATGCATAGCCTGTAACATACTCTTTAACTCCATATGAGCTTTATCTTGTTGTCTTGCTGTATTTGATAATTTTTGTACTGTAGGGCTGGAGGTTGTTGCTGTTGATGAGGAATATGCTGTTATCTTCTTCATCTTGTTGATTTATTTTTATAATCCAAATATCAAAAAAGAGAAAAGAGAAAAAAAAAGAGGAAAAAATTCCAAATTTTGAAGATCGTCTCTCCAATTCTGATGGGCCAAGCTTCAGGTTCTTGTTACCTTAATCCAATTGTACTAGTATAGTAAAAAGAAAAAAAAGAAGAAGATGGAAAAAAGAGGACCAAATTCCAACAAAAAGGACAAAAAAAAATAGTAAAAAAAAATGACCACAATTGTAAAATAAAAATGTCTTTAGTCCCCCTTATTTCCTGCAAGCTTCAGGTTCTTGTTACCTTAATCCAATTGCAGTGGAAGGTAGAAAGAGACAAACATAAATAAGAACCAACCAAAAAAAAAAAAACAAATTCCTACAAAGAGAGCAGAGAGAGAAAAAGTAATAAAAAAGAAAAAAAATGACCACAATTGTAAAATAATAATATATCTTTAATCCCCCTTATTCCCTCCAACTCTAACAGTAGGAGAGAAAAGGAGGAAAGAAAAAGGAGAGAGAAAAAATAAAAGTAAAAAGTAAAAATCCAGTAAGTACCTGCTAGGTGGAAAGTTACAAGGAAAAATCAAGAAAAAAGTTGATTTTAAAAGGAAACCAAGTACAGATCTACCTAAAGAAAATAACTTCCATTCTTAATATAAGCAAAAGCTCCATAGTTCCAAACAGTTCCAAAACAATTCCAGAGCTCCAAAGTTATAATCAGAAAAGTGGCAAAACAAAAGCGCCCAAGATGAATCCACAGCTGGTGTTTTGTCTTATGTAGCAGTTTTTATCATCAGTCTGTTTATCAAATCATTTGTTCAAGGTTATTTTTTATGTTGCCACTAGATGGCACTGTTGTTACTACAAAGAGTAGTTAGGGGGGGGGGAAGAGAATTCCAAGAGCAATCTCAGAGATCAATTTCTTCAAATATTATAATTAAATATTATCTTTAAAATTTTAAAATTTCACTGGCAATCAACTCTATCCAGACTGCTCTCTATTTCTCCAGACCATCCTCCCAAAACTATTTGATGAATCCTTAATTTATATTGGTGTTCGCTTCTCCGCTGCTACTTCCTGGAGGGGTAATCCAATCCCCCAACCCTTTTGCCTTCTCTCTTTGTTCTCAGTCAGTTAATCAGGGAGAAAAAAACTAACAAACTTTTGAATACAGTGTACCCCAGGGTTTGCGGAGCCCCCCTTCACCTCTGCCCGTGCTCTCATTCTTCACTGTCCCTTCAAGACAGTTCCAGGCTCAAACAAGCCTCCCAGAGTAGTAGGATATCGCCGCTCCTCCGGAACCCCAAAGTTCGTGTGCGTACCATTGAGATGCTCAATACAGGCTACTTTTGATGGTAGCCCAAGAAGAGTGGCCCTCTTCTTAGGCCAGGTGTTACATCACATGGAACTTTATGGCCATATGTATACGTCGCAGTGGGACATGGTGATGGCCATGATGGCAGTGATGGACGGAGAGGCTGCCGACTGGGTGGCTGATTTGTATGGGGATCATGCTGTGGAACTCAGGGACATTGGTCTGTTCCTGATGGCACTGCAGGAAAGGTTCGAAGATACCACCAGGATCCAGTGGGAAGAAGCAGAATTGCTGGCTGTAATACAAGGGAAGCCAGTAGCCGAATATATCAGAGAGTTCCGGCGTCTGGCCAGCAAAGTGAGGATGTGGCCAGAGAGGTTGGTGGTGCATTACTTCAAGGCTGGTCTTGACCAAACACTACACTGGGCCTGCATCTACAGAGGGTTGCCACCTACACTGACTGCATGGTTCCAGGCCGCCACGGAATTAGCTGTAGAGTTCCGCGAGGATAAGCCAAGAAGGGAGTGTGGTACACGAGGACAAAGACTTCCACAGATGCATCCTATCAGAGTTGCCTCGAAAACCCTGCAACCCACAGCAGTCTCCATGGTGAAACCTCCTTCACCAATGGCAGCTGGACTGACAACACCCATCCGGCCACCCATAACATTTTTTCGATGCAGGAGGCCGGGGCATAGAGTGGCAGTGTGCCATGAGACTGACCCTACAGCATCTGTGAGCACACCAAGAAAAAAAGGGGGACAGCCAAAAAGAGCATGAGAGGTGGCCAGGAGAAGTCACATGGGACGAGTCAACCAGTTCCTACACCAGTTGACTCCAGCCCATCGGGTGATATACTCAATATTGGTGGAAGTGATGGGGAGGAAGGTTCTGACCCGATGATAACTAAGCCCATCAAACCTTTTGTGATAAAGGTAGTGGTGGAAGCGGCCAGGCAACGACAATGTACAGCCCTGATCAATTCAGGGTGTACTCGTTGCTTAATGAACGCCACAATTGCTGATAGTCTGGGGGTGGGCCTCAGGAAGTTGGCTAGGCCAATCCGTTTCGAACAGATGGATGGGTCATTATTGGGGGGGGGACCAGTCACGCATGTAACTGATTGGGTGGTATTGCATATAGGGCCCCATCGGGAGGTCCTGCATTTTGTAGTTGTTCCGCACATTACAGAGGAGATTGTACTAGGCCTGGTGTGGTTGGACAAATGGGGACCCACAATATGGTGTGGTGGTGGTAGTAGGCATCTCAGAATAGGCCTCAGTCCTGGCCCCCCTACTCATTGCAAACCACGACCCAGGGCCTGGTGGGATTCTGAGCTACTGTGCCATTGGTACATACGGCTGGGGAGGAGCGATTCCCTTCGGTATATGCAGACTTAAAAGATGTATGCAGCAAACAGGAATGTGATACTTCGCCCCCTCACTGCCCCACGGAATGTGCCATGGAAGTACTCCCTGGGGCTAAACTGCCAAAGCCCTGAATTTATTCTATGAACCCACAAGAGCTAGCAGAAATGAGGGCATACATAGAAAAGAATTTTAAAAGGGGCTTCATTCAACCAGCTGGATCAAGGGTAGTCACCCCTGTTCTTTTCCGGGAGAAAAAGGATGGCGGCTTACACCTCTGTGTTGACTTCCAGGGCATTAATGCCATCTGTGTGGAACATTTGTACCCTCTTCCTTTAATGAAGGACATGCTGGCCAGGTTAGTGAAGGGATGCATATTCATGAAATTAGATCTCAGGGAGGCGTACTATAGGGTACGCATTCAGGCTGGTGACAAATGGAAGACAGCCTTCAATTGTCCTCTAGGCAGTTACCAGTTCTGGGTTATGCCATTTGGACTGCAAGGAGCCCCAGCGGTGTTCATGCAGATAATTAACAAGGTGCTGCATCAGCATCTGTATCAAGGGGTACTCGACTATTTAGACAATATCCTTATATATACCAAGACCATGTAACTCTTGTACGTCAAGTGCTTAAAAAGCTGCTGGACGCACATTTATACATCAAATTGTCTAAATGTGAATTCCACAGCATGCAACTGGATTACCTTGGGTTCTGTATTTCATCTACAGGGTTGGAGATGGACCCCACAAGGGTAAAGGCGGTGTTGGACTAACAGTTTCCTAAAACACGCAAACAGTTCCAGAGTTTTTTAGGGTTTGCCAATTTCTATCGCCAGTTCACCCCGTTCTTTGCCCAAGTGGCCCTTCCACTAACCGACCTCTTACGTACAAAACATCTCACGACAAACCCAATTGTGTGGACAACAGTGTTTCAGCATGTCACTGTGTTTTTTTGTTTGTCAGCTGTGCTTCAACTCTAAGACATATGGTAGACTGATCTGACTCTTATCACTAAACTCAACTGCACATGTACACACATTCTTCCACATTCCTTCATCATTATTATTTCCTTCTTTGTCTTTTGTTCGTCTGCCAAGGTGGTAGGCAGGAAGTCTGCCAAAATGTAATCATTTAGCTAGTAAGTTTTGTTTTTACTTTCTTTACAATAAAATGTGTTTCTTAGAATATATCTCGGGTTTATTTTGCTTAATTATCAAGTATACTTCAAGGAGAAGCCACGGTTCATCCCTCGTTAAATACAGGGCTGAATTTTACACCCTGACAAGTGGTAGCAGAGGATGGTTCGGATTTATGGCTATTTTGGATTGATTTATGGTTTTTCCTTGCTTGTTACTTTGATGATAAGCGTCTAGGCTAATTAGGCAGATGATTAATTTTGCGACTGAGGAACACTGATTTTAATCACTTCTAAAATGCCGAAAAAGAAGAAAAAACTAAACAAACTTTCTGCAAGAGATATAAAAGCCTCTGATCTCTCTGATGAAGAAGCGAAAGGTATTTTACACAGGTTTTCAACCTTTCAAATGCCGCTTACTTCAGCAACCAGACTGGATGAGGAATCTGCCATGGGAGAACAAAAGGAGGAAATGCTCTTACACAGGTTTCAAGAAAAGGAGGAATACAGAAAAGCTGCTTTTGAAGGTGACGTGCAAAGACCGAGATCAGTGATGCCCCCTTCTAATTATGCATGCTCCCAAACAATTCTCCAAGAACCTTTAGATTTTGAAACACTTGGCGCATTTCATCAGCCGCGGGCCCAGGGTAGGGGTGGCGGGGTAGCGGTTATCGTAAGGGAAGGCCTTGAGCCAAGAGAGTCCACAGTGCCACAGATAACCGGTTGTGAGTCCCTATGTGTGAAATGGGGCCCAGGGAGACAGTTGGGCTTGCTGATTGTATACCTGGCTCCTCACTATGCATCAGTGGCCCTGCCCGAGCTCCTCGAGGTGATCGCCAAGATGGCGGTGGAGACCCCCAGGCTGCTAGTCATGGGGGACTTTAACCTGCCATCGGTAGGGGAAACATCCGAGGCAGTTCGGGAGTTCATGGCTTCCATGACAGCCATGGACCTGACCCAGGTAATTCAGGGCCCCACAAACGAGGGAGGTCACACACTGGACCTTATTTTTGTCTCTGGCCAGTGGAGGAGTGATCTGGGAGTAGGGGATTTAGTTATCACGCCCCTGTAATGGTCAGATCACTCACTTCTCTGGCTCAACTTTCCAACCGCTACCCTCCATCGCGGGGAGGCGGAACCGGAATGTCCTAGATGGTTCCGCCCCAGGCGCTTGATGGAACCTGATAGGTTCCAGATGGAGCTTGGGCCATTCCCTGTAGTCCTGACCCGCACCCGGATGGAGGACCTAGTGGCCGCATGGAATAGTGCGGCCGCCGGGCCTTGGACCGGGTTGCGCCTTTGCGGCCTCTCCTGCGGCATCGAACCACCCAGGCCCCTTGGTTTACCGAGGAGCTGGGGGTGATGAAACGCCGCAAGAGACGCCTAGAGAGCAGATGGAGATCGTCACGCTCCGAGTCTGACCGAGCACAGGTGAGAGCCTATTTACGGACTTACCTTGTGGCATTAAGAATGGCCAAACGACAATATTGTGCCACTCTTATTGCGTCCGCAGATAACCGCCCTGCCGCCCTGTTTAGGGTTACCCGCTCCCTCCTTTCACAGATGCCGCGGGAAGCCCCCTTGCAGGGTAGAGCAGAGGAATTTGGGGAATATCTGCAGGACAAAATCGCTCAGATTCGCAGCAAGTGGGTCTCCGTTAGTGGTCTAGAAGAGAGGTCGGAGGTGGGTCTTGAGGTGCCATCCTGGGAGGAGTTTGACTCTGTTGCTTCCGACAATATGGACAAGTTACGTGGACGACTGCGAGCCACCACATGTTTACTGGACCCGTGTCCCTCCTGGCTTGTACTGGCATCCTGGGAGGTCACACGAGGCTGGCTCCAGGAACTAGTGAACGCTTCACTGAGAGAGGGGTTCTTGCCGGCCGTCTTGAAAGAGGCGGTGCTGAGGCCCCTACTCAAGAAGCCTTCTCTGGACCCAGCTGAGTTAGCAAATTACCGTCCCGTCTCCAACCTTCCCTTTTTGGCGAAGGTTGTAGAGAGTGTGGTGGCGCAACAGTTCCCACGGCACTTGGAGGAAATTGATTATCTGGACCCGCGCCAGTCCGGCTTCCGGCCCGGTCACAGCATGGAGACGGCTTTGGTCGCGCTGGTGGATGATCTCTGGAGGGCCAGAGATGGGGGTTGTTCCTCCATCTTGGTCCTATTAGATCTCTCGGCGGCTTTCGATACCATTGACCATGGTATCCTACTGCGTCGCCTGGAGGGGTTGGGGGTGAGGGGCACCATTCTGCGGTGGTTCTCCTCCTACCTCTCTGGTCGGGCACAATGTGTGTTGACAGGAGGGCAGAGGTCGAGTCTGAGGCTGCTCACCTGCGGGGTGCCGCAGGGGTTGGTCCTCTCGCCTCTCCTGTTCAACACATACATGAAGCCGCTGGGCGAGGTCATTCGTGGGTTCGGGGTAGATTACCACCTGTACGCTGATGACACTCAGCTGTACATCTCTACCCCGGACCACCCCAGCGATGCCTTCGAAGTGATGTCCCGATGTCTGGAAGCCGTACGGATCTGAATGGGAAGTAACAGACTCAAGCTCAACCCGTCCAAGATGGAGTGGCTGTGGCTACCGGCACCCCAGTTCAACCAGTTGCGCCCATCACTGGCCATTGGGGGCGAACAGCTGGCCCCCGTGGATTGGGCACGCAATTTGGGCGTCCTCCTGGATGCCCGGCTGTCAATGGATGACCATGTGACAGCCCTGGCAAGGAGGGCGTTTCACCAGGTTTGCCTGGTGCGCCAATTGCATCTCCTATTGGACCGGAACGCCCTCTGCACAGTCACCCATGCGCTTGTGACGTCCCGACTGGACTACTGCAATGCTCTCTACATGGGGCTCCCCTTGAGATGCACCCGAAGGCTGCAGCTAGTTCAGAATGCAGCCGCGCGGACAATTGTGGGCGCTACAAGATACTCCCACGTAACACCCCTGCTGCGCGGGCTGCACTGGCTACCTGTGGCTTTCCGGGTGCGTTTCAAGGTGTTGGTTATCATCTTTAAAGCGTTCCATGGCACAGGACCTAGCTATTTGCGGGATCGTATCCTGCCCCACACATCCCTTCGGCCGATTCGCTCTCACAGGGAGGGACTCCTCCGGGTGCCGTCCACTAGGCAATGCCAGCGGGCGACGCCCAGGAGTAGGGCCTTCTCTGTGATGGGCCCGACCCTCTGGAATGACCTCCCCCCGGATATCAGAACTACCACCGACCTCCGCTCCTTCCGTAAGAAGCTTAAAACCCACCTGTTCAATTTAGCTGGACTGGCCTAATACCAATTTTAGTCCCTCAAGTCTGTATTTTTAAATTTTTAGGGGTATGTGTTTTAGTGATTTTAACTTTTATTATTCTGTACAGTTGAATTAGGTTTAATTCGCTTTTAAGGGAATATATTTAAGGGTATTTATCTTTTGTCCCTGTTTTTAATGAGATGCCTGTACACCGCCCCGACTCCCTTCGGGGAGAGGGGGCGGTCTATAAATTTTGAAAAAAATAAAATAAATAAATAAAATATTAAGTCCAAAACAGATGAGTGCGTGTTCACAAAAAGATCTAACAATACGTATGAGATAGTTCTTGTTTATGTTGATGATATTGTTTATATTGGTCCAAATAAGAAAATGAGTGGGATTTTTGCTAAAGGTTTGCAGAGATACTTCACATTGAACTCTTTAGGTCATATTAGCACTTATTTAGGTGTTCAGATTGACAAAACACAGAAGGGGTTTAGTCTTTCACAAGAGGAGAAAATTGAACACATTTTGCATCATTGCAATATGAAGGATGCTAACACAACAAAGACACCCATGCAAACAGATTTTCACAACTTGACACATGAATCAAGTCCTAAGTTCGAGGATCAAACACTTTATCGTTCAGTCATTGGGTCACTGTTGTACATTAGTAGTTGGACCAGACCCGACATTGCACTTAGTGTTAATCTCTTGTCTTGACACGTAGGTAAGGCAAAACAGTTTCATTGGACATGCGTTAAGAAGTTATTGAAATACCTAAAACACACTAAACATATGAAGTTATTGTTAGAACCAACACATACTGATTATGCAGAATTATATTGTTATCCAGATTCTGATTGGGCGAGTGATAAGAAATCACGTAAAAGTACTTCAGGTTATATGATGTTCCTAAATGGATGTCCTGTTTACTGGCAAGTGAGGAAACAGTTCACCCCGTCCTTTGCCCAAGTGGCCCTTCCACTAACCGACCTCTTACGTACAAAACATCTCACGCCAAACCCAGTTGTGTGGACAACAGTGTTTCAGCAAGCGTTTGAGCGTCTGAATTCCTTGTTTGCACAAGAGCCAGTACTGAAACATCCAGTACCAACAGACCGATTGGGCTGAACTCCTCCCCTTTGCAGAAGTTGCATATAACAATGCAGTGCACAAATGTACAGGGTTTACCCCATTTCATGTGGCTATTGGGGGGGGGGGGGAAGGAGTTTGTCCCAATTCTGGAGTATCCTCAAGTGCACCCAGATGACACGACCTCACCGGAGTAGATAGCTCGAATGTAAAAAAGTTTTGAAAGTGGTGAGGGATGCATTACGTTACTCTTTTGCCACATATAAAAAGAATGCCGACAAAAGGTGGAAGTTGCAAGGACCTTTCCACGTGGGCCAGAGGGTATACCTCTCCACTAAATATCTCAGGCTGCCGTTGCCATGTAAGAAACTCGAGGGGGTGGGCCACATGGCATCTGCGTGCTCAACCCCAGCCCTGAAACCAAGGCCAGATCCACCACCCAGGGCACGACTACAACGGGGCCACAAAAAGGCCACCCACACATCTCAGGGCCAGGGCCTGCGGCTGATGCTTTGCAACGCAAGGTCTGTTACCAACAAGGCCCCCCTCATTAATGAGTTGATCTCAGAGGGGGAGCTAGACCTTGCTGGGATAACGGAGACCTGGTTGGGCCACGAGGGTGGTTTACCCCTCGTGGAAATGTGCCCACCAGGTTTCCGGGCATTCCATCAGCCCCGGGCCCTGGGTAAGGGTGGTGGGGTGGTGGTGGTTATTCGGGAATGTTTAGAGCTGAGGGAGTTCACTGTCCCTCAGATATCCGGGTGTGAGTCCCTTGGTGTGAACTGGGGCCCAGGGAGGCAGTGGGGCTTGCTGATTGTATACTTGGCTCCTCGCTATGCATCAGCAGCCCTGCCCGAGCTCCTCGAGCTAATCTCAACGACGGCAATTGAGACTCCCAGACTTTTGGTCATGGGGGACTTCAACTTGCCGTCGACGGGAGCGGCTTCTGAGGTGGCTCGGGAGTTCATGGCTTCCATGACAGCCATGGACCTGACCCAATTAGTGCAGGGCCCCACTCACGAAGGGGGCCACACACTGGACCTCATTTTTGTATCTGAACAGTGGACGAGTGATCTGGGAATAGGGGATTTAGTCATCACGCCCCTGTCATGGTCAGACCACTCATCCCTCCGGCTGGACTTCCCTGGCGCTATCCCCCACCACGAGGAGGCGGAACCAGACTCTACAAACTGGTACCGCCCCAGGCACCTGATGGAATCGGATAGATTCCAGACGGAGCTTGGGCCAATACCTGCAGCCTTGTCCCGCTCCCGCTCCGAGGACCTAGTGACTGCCTGGAATAGGGCGACGACTGGGGCCTTGGACCAGGTTGCGCCTTTGCGACCTCTCCTGCGGCATCGACCCACCCGGGCTCCTTGGTTTACTGAGGAGCTTAGGGTGATGAAGCACCACAGGAGACGTCTAGAGAGCAGGTGGAGGTCCTCATGCTCCGAATCTGACCGAACACAGGTAAGAGCCTATTTGCGGACTTACCTTGTGGCAATAAGAGCGGCCAAACGTAGACATTGTGCTGCCCTTATTGCGTCCGCGGATAACCGCCCTGCCGCCCTGTTTCGGGTGACCCGCTCCCTTTTATCGCAGGGGGCGTGGGAGACACCCTTACAGGGTAGAGCAGAGGAGTTTGGGGAATATCTTCAGGACAAAATCAATCAGATCCGGAGCGGGTGGACCTCTGTCAGTGGACCAGACGAGCCGCCAACAGCGAGTCTTGAGAGACCATTCTGGGAGGAGTTTGACTCTGTTGCCCCCGAGGATTTGGACAGGTTGCGTGGACGGCTGCGACCCACCACATGTTTAACGGACCCGTGCCCCTCCTGGCTGGTACTGGCAGCCTGGGAGGTGACACGAGGCTGGCTCCTGGGCCTGGTGAACGCCTCATTGGGTGAGGGATACTTACCAACCGCCTTGAAAGAGGCGGTGGTGAGACCCTTGCTCAAGAGGCCTTCGCTCGACCCAATGGAGCTAGCTAATTATCGTCCAGTCTCCAACCTCCCCTTCTTGGCGAAGGTTGTTGAGAATGTGGTGGCGCAGCAATTTCCACGACACCTAGACGAATCCGACTATCTAGACCCACGCCAGTCCGGCTTCCGACCCGGGCACAGCACTGAGACAGCCTTGGTCGCGTTGGTTGATGATCTCTGGAGGGCCAGAGATAGGGGTTGTTCCTCTATCCTGGTCCTATTAGACCTCTCGGCGGCTTTTGATACCATCGACCATGGTATCCTATTGCGCCGGTTGGAGGTTTTGCGGTGGTTCGGCTCCTACCTCTCCGACCGGAAGCAATGTGTGTTGACAGGGGGGCAGAGGTCGTCCCTGAGGCCACTCACTTGTGGGGTGCCACAGGGGTCGGTCCTCTCGCCTCTCCTGTTCAACGCATATGTGAAGCCGCTGGGTGAGATCATCCGTGGTTTTGGGGTTGAGTACCACCTGTATGCTGATGATACTCAGCTGTACATTTCAACCCCAAACCACCCCAACGAGGCTGTCGAAGTGATGTCCCGGTGTTTGGAAGCCGTCGGGGTCTGGATGGGGGACAACAGACTCAAACTCAACCCCTCCAAGACCGAGTGGCTGTGGGTACCGGCACCTCGGTTCAGCCAGCTGACTCCATCGCTGGCCATAGGGGGCGAACAACTGTCCCCTGTGGAGCGGGCGCGCAATTTGGGCGTCCTCCTTGATGCCCGGCTGTCAATGGAGGACCATGTGGCAGCCGTGGCAAGGGGGGCGTTCCACCAGGTTCGCCTGGTGCGCCAATTGCGCCCCCTACTGGACCGGAGTGCCCTGCGCACGGTCACTCATGCGCTGGTGACGTCTCGCCTGGACTACTGCAATGCCCTCTACATGGGGCTTCCCTTGGGACGCATCCGGAGACTGCAGCTAGTTCAGAACGCAGCCGCGCGGGTTATTATGGGGAGTACACGTTTCTCCCACGTAACACCTCTCCTGCGTGAGCTGCACTGGCTACCTGTGGCCTTTCGGGTGCGTTTCAAGGTATTGATCACCATCTTTAAAGCGCTCCATGGCATAGGACCTAGTTATCTGCAGGATCGCATCCTAGCACACACGTCCCTGCGACCTATTCGCTCACACAGGGAGGGGCTCCTCCTGGTGCCGTCCGCTAGGCAATGCCAGCGGGCGACACCTAGGGGTAGGTCCTTCTCTGTGATGGGCCCAACCCTCTGGAATGACCTCCCCCCAGACATTCGAACTACCACCGACCTCCGTTCCTTCCGTCAAAAGTTAAAGACTCACCTATTTCAATCAGCTGGCCTGGCACTTTCTTAGTTTTTACCTCCCGGGGATTTATTTTATTTTAATTGGGTTTGGGATTTTAATTGGGATGTTTTTAGGGTTAGAATATATTTATTTCTTGTACAGCCTATCTCCCCCTCCAAATGTATTTTAAATGTATTTTATTGTTATGACTGTATTTTGACTGTACACCGCCCCGAGTCCCTTTTTGGGAGAGGGGGCGGTCTAAAAATCTAAGAAATAAATAAAATAAATAAATCTCGAAAGGCCCTCCAGGATGCAGAGGTCCCTCCCCACCCAAATGAAGTGGGGGGGACCCCAGGCAACAATGACCAGTCACCAGAATCCTATGACAGTGATGACAAGGGCAAAAACGACCCAATGGTGAGAGGACCAATTCACCCTTTCCTTTTTCCAATACGCCTCACAGCCCCAAAGACAGAAATAATAAATCTCCAATTTAAATTATCAAAGGCTTTTTTGGCATCCAAAAATATTAAGCCAGCTTGTTTTCCTGGATGTGCTTCATAATATTCTAGTGTGTTTATAATGGTTCTCATGTTGTTTCTTATTTGTCTTCTTGGTAAAAATCTGTTTTGGTCTGGAAGGATATACTTGTTTAGAACCTTTTAAAGTCTTTCTGCAATTATGGATGCAAATATTATATAATCTGCGTTTAGCAGTGAAATGGATCTATAGTTTTTAATCTGATGTGGTTCTGTATCTTCTTTTGGAATAAGTGTAATAAGTGCTTCTGTCCATGAATTTGGTATCTTTGCTTCTACGAGCACCTCGTTGAATACTTCTATCATTAACATATCTAATGGTTCCTGTACCGTCTTGTATAGCTCCACAGGTAATCCATCCTGGCCTGGTGTTTTGTTATTCTTTTGTTTCTTCATTGCCTCCACTAATTCCATCATAGTTATTGGTTCGTTTAATCTTTCTCCTTTTACTTCTGTAATTTTGGCCAAGTTCATCTTATCCAGGTATTATTTGATATTATCCTCTGATGCATGCTCCTGCCGATACAAGCTTTGAAAAAAAATTTGTGTTATATTCTTTTTTTCCCTCTCTTCTATGGTGTGTCATGCCCTCCTTGTCTTGTAAATAGGCTATTATTCTTTTCTCCTTTTCTTTCCTTAATTTATATGCCAGCCAAAGCCCTGGCTTATTTGCGTGCACAAAGACATTTTGCTTTGCCATTCTAACTTTCTGGGCCGTTTCATCTTGTGTAATCAGGTTAAATTTATGTCTTATTAGGTCTATTTTTCCTTTTATCTTGTTGTTTTGGGGCATGGACTATAAATCTACTTCTAATCTTTTAATTTCTTCCTACAACCCTTCTTCTTTTTGTTTCCTTTTCTTGTTTCTTCTTGCCATGTACGCTATAGTAAGTCCTCACATATATGCTTTGGTGGTATCCCACAAATTTTGTAGCGATGTGTCTCATATCGATCCTAGACCACGATTTATGTGGATTAGAATAGAATGTATATTGGTTCTGTCTCCAATGTCAACTTGTAAAGCATTTCCATGACTATTATCAAGTTGACATTGAAAGGAGGAGAATTCCATGCATACCTTCGGCCAGAGTCGGATCTCATATTTCTACAGCAGGCGTTTGAGGTGTGCAAGTTCATAGCCTGCTGCAGCACCTTGTTGGCGGATGTGATTTATGACACAGATGGAGGGGAGGGGAGAAACAGGAAAAAGTTCAGATGCCATTAAGTGGGAATCAGATTTGGCTCCGCAACAGAAGAAAATGCCAAAATGTTGCTCCTAATAAATGACTGGATTTCTTTAGAATTTTGTCTCGAGGCTCATAATTTACTTAGGTCATCTTTTGGAAACTTCACAGAGAGCCAAATCTGACTTTTAAAATATATCAAGATTTCTGGGTTTCTTGAGTCCCAGGCTCTCCAATCACTTCCTGATATTTGGGGTGCTTGGAGGGAAAATCAGGCAACCATGGCAGAAGGTGGATTATTGGAAGAAAGGCTGATTTCAGCTGGAGGAGTTCGGCCAGCAACAGACATCAAAGCTCCAGACAACCAAGCTGCAATGCCTTTCCCAGTAGCAGAAGCAAGAAAGGATGAGTACTGGTGGACATTAGCCCCTAAGGCAGCTGAAGTTGAGTTTCCTTACCCCAATTCCCAGATAAAGGGAAGGGTCTTGAGCAAGCTGGCAAGGGTGGACTGAATGTGGGACTGGGCACAAGGCAGGCTCTCAAAGCCCCAGATGGAATCCCTGGGGAGTGCAATAGAGCAACTGAGGGAGGATTTTGACTGGACCACCCTTCATGATGAGGGGCCATCAAGCCGCCCAAAAGAGAGGGGAGGGACATCTCATCCTGTTGAAGGGAGGAGATGCAGACTGGAGTGCAGCCCCCCTCCTCCACACAATAGAAGGAGCCCAAACTGCAACCAATGCCTCTCCCACACAGTAGGCAGGCTGCCCAAGGCAGGCAACACCCTCCCTCTCTCCGAACTAGAGGTGAAGAAGATGGCCAGCCATATCAGGTGCAAGCATACAGAGGCCAACAGGAGGTAGGAGGAGCAGGCTTGAATGACCTACCCCAAATTCAGGGGAAAGTTTGATTGGGACCCAGACCAGCGAGCTCTATTCCTTGATTCAGCTAATACCCACCTGGAATGCTATGGGCACCTCTACCCATCCCCCAGAGCCATGGTGAATACCATCGCAGAGGGGCTAGAAGGAGAAGCAAGGGAGTGGTTAGCAGCCCTCCACAAGAGGAGAGCCCCCCCCCCATCTGCAAGACATAGATGACTTCCTGCAACTGCTAGAGGCAGATTTGAGGAGGCAGAGGAGGACCCATATGTGGAAGAGGAACTCAGCAACCTAAAGCAGAGGGGCCGCCCCATCAAAGAGCACATCTGTGAATTTAGGAGAGTCATAGGAAGGCTACCCCCTTTACCAGAGTGGGTACTAGTTCATTTTTTCAGAACAAGCCTGGAAAAGCAAATTGCCCAAGGTAACTGCATACCGCGACATCCCAAATCGACTCTCTGAATGGTTCCGAGTAGGAACAAAAGTCAACAGCAGGCTGTGCACCAACAACTAGTAACCGGACACTAGCAACTGGACACAAAAGAGAGAGGTCAACCTGACCTGAAACCACCCAGCCAACGGGGAACCATAGCATCACAGCAGACCCTGAGACCAGCCCTCCCTTGAAGTCCGCTGAGATGCTACAGATGCGGGGGGGATGGGCCACATGGCATCTGCGTGCTCAACCCCAGCCCCGAAACCAAGGCCAGACCCACCACCCAGGGCACAACCAGAACGAGGCCCCAAACGGGCCACCAACACATCCCGGAAAGCCCTCCAGGCTGCAGATGCCACTTCCCCCTCAGGTGGAACCCCAGGCAACGACAACCAGTCGCCCGAATCCTATGACAGCGAGGAAGAGGGAGAAAATGACCCAATGGTGAGTGAACCAATTCACCCTTTTCTTTCTTTTCCAATACGCCTCACAGCCCCAAAAACAGGAAATCAGGGGGATTTTCAAGCTCTAATAGACTCAGACTGCACAAGGTGCTTGATCAACCTAAACACAGTCCTGAAACTGAGGATCAGAGCAGAAAGATTGGCCCACCCAATCCGGTTTGAACAGGTCGATGGGTCCCTAATGGGCAGAGCCGATGCCACGCACCTTACCGAACCAGTGAGGCTAGAGCTAACAGATCACTGGGAAGTAATTCAATTTGTAATAGCCCCCCAAATGACAGATGCAGTCATACTCGGACTTTCCTGGCTAGACAAGTGGGGACCGACCATCTGGTGGCAAGGGGGTACCTGCAGACTTAGGATATCAAGGGGGCCCCAACCCCTCCCATACCAGCAAGCAGAAGCACACAAAACCCCCCAAAAGAGCCCACCAGAACAACTGGCAACCACATCCAACAAAACCCCAGAGGCCAAACTGATTCCGAAGGAATATCAGGACCTCGCAGACGTATTCAGCGAGACTGACTGTGATGTTCTGCCTCCCCACCGTGAGGCAGACTGTGCCATCAAAATCAACTACCCAAAACAACGCAAGCTCAAACTGTGTGCCATGAAGCCCCAGAAAATGCAAGAGATACACAAATACATAGAAATTTTTTTAGCAAGGGGGTTCATTGAGCCAGCCAAGCAACGGGTCATGGCACCAGTACTCTTCAACAAAAAAAAGATGGAACTATGAGATGTGTGTGTGGCCTTTCAAGGGATAAATGCTGTGTGCGTACACAACCTATACCCTTTCCCCCTCATGAAGGACATGCTATCTCATCTGGCCAAGGGAAAAGTCTTCACCAAACTAGACCTCAGAGAAGCATACTACCGAGTACGTATCAGAGAGAGAGATGAGTGGAAAACAGTGTTCAACTGCCCCCTAGGGAGCTTTCAATTCAAAGTGATGTCTTTCAGACTGCAAGGGGACCCAGCCGTATTCATACAGTTAATAAATGGGGTGCTGCATGAGCACCTCTAAAAGGGGGTCCTTGTCTACCTGAGTGACATCCTTATCTACACTGAGACCATGGACGACCACATACCCCTGGTCCGCCAAGTACTGGAAAAACTTCTGGCAGATAACATGTACGTCAAGGTATTAAAATGTGAATACCGGTTAGACTACCTGGGTTACTGAGTGTCAAATGAGGGAATAGAGATGGACCCAGCCAAAGTACAAGCTGTCCTAGGCTGGCAACCCCCTCGCACCCGCAGACAGCTACAAAGCTTCCTAGGGTTCGCGAACTTCTACAGGAAATTCATCCCCTCCTTTGCGAAGATTGCCAAACCCCCGAGAGACCTCAGGAGCCCAGGAACAAAACCTCCTCCGGGACAGCCCCTACAGTGGGACCTAACCTTCCAAGAGACATTCGTAACACTAAAAGAAATGTTTGCAAAGGAGCCGGTGTTGAAGCATCCTGAACCCGAGCCACACTTCGTGATCCAGGCAAACACCAGTGACATGGCAGTGGGAGCGGTGCTACTCTAAAGAAACAACCAAGGAAACTTACAACCCTGCAACTAAACCTCCCGCAAGCTCACAGACACAGAGAGACAATTGGACACATGTGAAAAGGAGGCTTTCATGGTGAGATGGGCACTGCTAACCTGGAGACACCTGTTGGAAGGGGGGCAGAAACCGTTTGAAGTCTGGACTGACCACAAAAATCTGGAGGCGCTCAGGACCCCGCGGAAACTATCACCCAAACAAGTCCGATGGGCTCAATACTTCAATGGTTTCGATTTTGGTTTAAAGCACATTCCAGGGGGGAGGAACTTTCTAGTTGATGCCCTCTCTCGCATGCCCCAGTACAAATGCGAACGGGAGCACGTAGTAGATGCCATCATTTCCTCTACTCAAACAGCTGCCCATGAGACCACCAGGCGGCAACACTGTGACTGGCAAGACCAACCCGCAAGCGACTTAACCACAAGACTCAAAAGCGAACTGCTAGCTGACCCCTGGTTCCGAAACAACCAACACATTTTGACAAAAAGAGATGACTTTGCATGGAAGGGGATGAAACTCTATGTCCTGGAATCCCTACATACCCTAATTCTCCAAGGAAGCCACAGCACCAAACCAGCAGGCCACTTTGGGTTCCTAAAGACTTTACACTTAGCCCAGAGGCAATTCTGGTGGCCTGGCATAAAGAAAGATGTGGATAGTTACGTGAGAAGTTGCACCATCTGTGCCACAATGAAGAGACGACTGGGAAAACAACCGGGCTGCTGCAAACAGTAGCAGAGCCAACGAGGCCGTGGGAGGAGATTGCAATGGACTTTATAGTAGAGTTGCCGAAAAGTGGGGGAAACATGGTGATTTGGACTGTAATAGACCTGTTCTCCAAACAGGCATACTTCATACCCTGCAGCGGACTACCCTCGGGTCACAAATTGGCCAAACTGTTTGTGAAGCACATCTACCACCTGCATGGAGTACCTCGAAGAATTATCTCAGACAGAGCGGTCCAGTTTACGGCTAAGTTCTGGAGGGAGTTCCTGCGGTCCATTGGGTCATCCCAGTGTCTTAGCTCAGCTTTTCATCTGAGCACAAATGGGGCAACAGAGAGACTGAATGCCATGGCTGGGCCACGAGGGTGGTTTACCCCTCGTGGAAATGTGCCCACCGGGCTACCGTGCATTTCATCAGCCACGGGCCCTGGGTAAGGGTGGCGGGGTGGCGGTAATTATACGGGAGATTCTGGAACCGAGGGAGTTCACTGTGCCACAGATATCCGGGTGTGAGTCCCTTGGCGTGAAATGGGGCCCAGGGAGGCAGTTGGGCTTGCTGATTGTATACTTGGCTCCTCGCTATGCATCAGCGGCCCTGCCCGAGCTCCTCGAGCTGATCGCAGAGACGGCGGTTGAGACCCCCAAGCTTCTGGTTATGGGGGATTTCAACCTGCCGTCGACGGGTGAAGCATCCGAGGTGGCTCTGGAGTTCATGGCTCCATGACAGCCATGGACCTGACCCAACTAATTCAGGGCCCCACACACGAGGGTGGCCGCACGCTGGACTTTGTTTTTGTCTCTGAACAGTGGACGAGTGATCTGGGAATAGGGGATTTGGTTATTACACCCCTGTCATGGTCAGATCACTCATCTCTCCGGCTCGACTTCCCTGGCGCTACCCCCCACCGCGGGGAGGCGGAACCAGATTGTCCCAGATGGTTCCGCCCCAGGCGCCTGATGGAACCGGATAGGTTCCAGACGGAGCTTGGCCACTTCCTGTAGCCCTGACCCGCTCCCGGATGGAGGAACTGGTGACCGCATGGAATAGTGCAGCTGCCGGGGCCTTGGACCGGGTTGCGCCTTTGCGGCCTCTCCTGCGGAAACGAACCACCCTGGCCCCTTGGTTTACCGAGGAGCTAAGGGTGATGAGACGCCACAAGAGACGCCTAGAGAGCAGTTGGAGGTCCTCGCACTCCGAATCTGACCGAACACAGGTAAGAGCCTATTTACGGACCTACCTTGTGGCATTGAGTGCGGCCAAACGTCGACATTGTGCCGCTCTTATTGCGTCCGCAGACAACCGCCCTGCCGCCCTGTTTCGGGTGACCCGCTCCCTCCTACTACAGAGGCCGCGGGAAGCCCCCTTGCAGGGTAGGGCAGAGGAGTTTGGGGAATATCTGCAGGACAAAATCGCTCAGATCCGGAGTGAATGGGCCCCCTTCAGTGGACCGGGCGGGACGTCAGAAGCTAGTCTTGAGGGACCACTCTGGGAGGAGTTTGACTCTGTTGCCCCCGAGGATATGGACAGACTGTGTGGGCGACTGCGAGCCACTACATGTTTATTGGACCCGTGTCCCTCCTGGCTTGTACTGGCATCCTGGGAGGTCACACGAGGCTGGCTCCTGGGTCTAGTGAACACTTCATTGGGTGAGGGGTCCTTACCGGCCGCCTTGAAAGAGGCGGTGGTGAGGCCCTTACTCAAGGGGCCTTCTCTGAACCTGGCGGAGCTAGCTAATTATTGTCCCGTCTCCAACCTTCCCTTTTTAGCGAAGGTTGTAGAGAGTGTGGTGGCACAACAGTTCCCACGTCACCTGGAGGAAATTGACTATCTAGACCCGCGCCAGTCCGGTTTCCGGCCCGGTCACAGCACGGAGACGGCCTTGGTCACGTTGTTGGATGATCTCTGGAGGGCCAGAGATAGGGGTTGTTCCTCTATTCTGGTCCTATTAGACCTATCAGCGGCTTTTGATACCATCGACCATGGTATCCTATTGCGCCGGCTGGAGGGGGTGGGGGTGGGGGGCACCGTTTTGCAGTGGTTCTGCTCCTACCTCTCCGACCGGACGCAATGCGTGTTGGCAGGGGAGCAGAGATCGACCCTGAGCCCCCTCACTTGTGGGGTGCCACAGGGGTCGGTCCTCTCGCCCCTCCTGTTCAACACATATATGAAGCCGCTGGGTGAGATCATTCGTGGTTTCGGGGTCGGATACCATCTGTACGCTGATGATACGCAGCTGTACATCTCCACCCCGAACCACCCCAACGAGGCCGTCAAAATGATGTCCCGGTGCTTGGAAGCCGTTCGGGTCTGAATGGGGGACAACAGACTCAAGCTCAACCCCTCCAAGACGGAGTGGCTGTGGCTACCGGCGCCCCAGTTCAACCAGTGGACTCCATCGCTGGCCATTGGGGGCGAGCAACTGGCCCCCGTGGAGCGGGCGCGCAATTTGGGCGTCCTCCTGGATGCCCGGCTGTCAATGGATGACCATGTGACAGCCGTGGCAAGGGGGGCGTTCCACCA
This sequence comes from Natrix helvetica, assembly GCF_964273705.1. Taxonomy (NCBI): domain Eukaryota; kingdom Metazoa; phylum Chordata; class Lepidosauria; order Squamata; family Natricidae; genus Natrix; species Natrix helvetica. Next base: position 45,700 of record NW_028113621.1, on the reverse strand, counting down.
GGTCCGCCTGGTGCACCAATTGCGCCCCTTATTGGACCGGGATGCCCTTCGCACAGTCACTCATGCGCTGGTGATGTCCCGTCTGGACTACTGCAACGCTCTCTACATGGGGCTCCCCTTGAGATGCACCCGAAGACTGCAGCTCGTCCAGAACGCGGCCCCGCGGGCTATCATGGGGAGTAGTAGATACTCCCACATAACACCTCTCCTGCACGAGCTGCACTGGCTACCTGTGGTTTTTCGGGTGCGTTTCAAGGTGTTGATTACCATCTTTAAAGCGCTCCATGGCACAGGACCTAGTTACCTGCGGGATCGCATCCTACCCCATACATCCCTGCGACCAATTCGCTGTCACAGGGAGGGACTCCTCCGGGTGCCGTCCACCAAGCAATGCCAACGGGCGGCGCCCAGGAGTAGGGCCTTCTCTGTGATGGGCCCAACCCTCTGGAATGACCTCCCCCCCGATATTAGAACCACCACTGATCTCCGCTCCTTCCATAAGAAACTCAAGACCCACGTGTTGCAATTAGCCGGCCTGGCCCATTTATAGTCCTATTCCTTATCCTCCTGGCAGTTATTTTTTAATTTTGGGGTAGATTTTGGGGTAGATTTTAATGTGTTTCTAATTTTATTATTGCTGTACAGTTTATATATTGCCTCCTCTATGTATATGCATATGTATGTATATGATGTTTTAACTCTGACTGTTCACCGCCCCGAGTCCCTTCGGGGAGAGGGAGTGGTTTATAAATCTAAATAAAGGAAAGGAAAGGAAAGGAAATAGAAACAAATCTACAAAAAACCCAATGGCTCCCTAGGACACACCATCTACCGGAAAAAAACACACACCAACCGCTACTTAAACGCACAATCCCATCACCACCCTGCACAGATCAACTCTGTAGCCAAGACCCTTATCTCCACAACCAAACGCCTAGCCAACAAAGACCACCTGAAAACTGAATTATACACTCTCACAAATGTATTAATCTCCAACGGATTCCAAAGTAAAACAATTACCAACCTAATCCAAAGGGAGACTCCCCCCAAAAACCGAGACACAGAACAGGACCATGGCATCGCCCTCCTCCCTTACATCAAAGGCACCACAGATAAAATCAGCAAAATTCTCCACAAGCACAATATCAAGACAGCCTTCAACACTGACCAAAAAATAGCCAACATCTTAAGAAACCCCAAAGACAAAATCCAGCTAGAAAACCAAGGAGTCTACGAAATGCCATGCAAAATCTGCCGTGCAACATACATAGGAGAAACTAACAGGAGAATAAATGCACACATCGCAGAACACAAGAAGGCAGTAAGAAAAAAAGAAAAAACTTCCTCCCTTTTCTAGCACCTTAAAGCTACAGGACATGCAAAAGGAACCAAATTAATCTCCAAAACTGAACACTTCAACAAGAGAATAATTTTGGAAGCTATCGAAATAGAGAAACACCCCCACAACATGAATAAACGTGATTATACCTCCCGCCTACCAGACATCTGGAAACCAGCCCTAGTCAACAAACAAGCCCCACCCACCACCCAGGCCGTTACAACACAAAACAACAACGCCAGCACTCCACACACCCCCACCAAGAGTTATAGAAAGACGGCAGCTCCGACCACGCTTTACTCACACAAACACGAAGCCAAAAACATCAGCCTGAAGTTGGCGAGTGACACCTCGCCGAAACGTTGCCAAGACAATCTCAATCTTACAAGGGAAAAGACCCGAATGTAAGATTGAGATTGTCTTGGCAACGTTTTGGCGAGGTCTCACTCGCCATCTTCAGGGTGGTGTTTTCGGCTTAAAGCATGGTCGGAGCTGCCGTCTTTCTATAAATCTTGGTGGGGTGTATGTGGAGTGCTGGTTTTGTTTCAGTAAGTGGATTGATTGGCTGTGTGGTTGTATCATGATTGGTAGATTGGTGCTGATTGGTGCTGGCTGTGTGCCCGTTGTTGTTTTGTGTTGTAACAGCCTGGGTGGTGGTGGGGGCTTGTTTGTTGACTAGGGCTGGTTTCCAGATGTCTGGTAGGCGGGAGGTATCATCACGTTTATTCATGTTGTGGGTATATATGAATATATATGATACGAACATTCTATACACTTGTTAATATAGGGTAATATAGGATATATGAGATATATGCAATTTGTGAAGTTTCCAAAAGATGACCTAATTAACTTGTAAAGCGTTTCCATGACTATTATCAAGTTGACACAATCACTATAATTTCAATATAATTTCTAATGATACTTAAAGCATTTTACAACAAAAAAGAGGTTTTGAAGTATGAGAATAATGCTAAGGTTTTTGTGATGGACATACTGTGTAAAAGCTTTCTCTATTTGCTTGCTGTCACTGGCGGTTGCCATGAGATCGTCTACCACCGCTAAATTGGTTTGATTTGGAGGAAACAAGTCAGTATCTTCAAAAGAGTTGGGAAGACCCTCCATAAACTTAATATTAGGAAATTTATTAATCAATTCTTTGTACAGAGGTTGCCAACAGTTATAAAACGATATAATGTTTTGAGGCATTTCAGATAATACATGTTCACCGTGTTCTAGCATTTGTTTTATAAAATAAGATTTCCCACAATTGGAAGGTCTGCTTATAATACATGAGAAAGGATGTACAAACTGTGCACTGCTTTTCATCATACTTAATAGCCGTAAGGCAGCATACAATAATCCTCTGTTTTGAGCACCCTTTTATTATTGACAACTTTTAGAGTTTTTCTGAGCATCCATGTTTCCAGAGCCCACTGCTTCTTAATCCTAACAATGCCCGGCTGTTGTACCTTGATCTCTTTCTTTTCCTCACTCTCTGTTAGACAATACTCATCAACCAAATCTTTCAAACTTTCAAAATTAACCTTAACACAGTTGGCACTATTTAATTTATTAGACCCTTCACCTTTAATACAGTATCGCCTGTTCACAAAGCATACCCATAGGTTTTGGGGCCCGCAACCACAAACTCGGTGATTGAAGTGTTTGGAGGAACCTTGCTTGTCAGCTGTCCTAAATAATTGCCTAATGCCGGGGACCACGCCCCCTCTCTGCTACTCCACGTTACAACAGCTGCTGCTTGATAATATAACTCCCAATTTGGTAGACCAAATCCACCTCTAATTCTTAAGTCTTGTAACATTTTTATGTTAATTCTTGCTTTCTTTCCTTGCCAAATATATTTTTCCTGTTATTTGATTTAATTTTCCAAAGTACTTTTTTTCAAGCTTTATTGGTATTGTTTGAAACAAAAATAATATTCTTGGTAATATGTTCATTGTAATTACCACTATTCTTCCCATTAATGATAACTGTAAAATGTTCCATTTCTCTACATCTGTTTCAATTTGGTTTCTTAATTTATAGTAATTGCCTTCCTTGATAGTTACACACCTCGAAGTCAGCTGTATACCCAAATATTTCACTTTCTTCACTATTTGAATATCTAATTTCTCCATTATTTACCTTTTCTGTTTTTCTGTTATATTTTTCACTAAGACTTTTGTTTTATCTTTATTAATTTTCAATCTTGCTACTTCTCCATACTCTTCTATTTGCTCAAGTAGTTTTGGTCCTGTTTCTATTGGATCTTCCATAATAAATACTAAGTCATCTACAAATGCTTGTAATTTGTATTCTTCTTTCTTAACTTTCATTCCTTTTATTTCTTTGTCTTGTCTTATCTTTCTATTCAAAACCTCTAATGTCAGTATAAATAATGATGAAGATAGTGGGCACCCTTGCCTGGTTCCTTTTCTAATAGGCACTTTTTCTGTCATATCCCCATTTACCATCACTTTAGCCAGTTGTTCTTTATAGATAGTTTTAACCATATTTATAAATCCCTGCCCAAAATCCATCATTTGCAATTGCATTATCATAAATTGCCAATTTACATTATCAAAAGCTTTCTGTGCATCCAAAAACAACAATGCCATTTGCTTCTCCGAATGTGCTTCATAATATTCTAGTGCGTTCAATATAATCTGCATATTGTCTTTGATCTGTCTCTTGGGTAAAAAACCATTTTGGTCTGAATGTATGAATTCACTTAACAGTCTTTTGAGTCTTTCTGCCATTATCGATGAAAAGATTTTATAATTCACATTTAATAAAGAAATTGGTCTATAGTTCTTTATTTGCTGCAAATCTGATTCTTCTTTTGGGATAAGAGTTATGTAAACCTCCGAACAAGAGTTTGGGATAAGAGTTATGTAAGCCTCCGACCAAGTATTTTTGCTTTCAATAAGAACTCATTAAATACTTCCAGCATTACATTGCTTAGCACATCTTGCAAAGTTTTGTAAAATTCCACTAGCAATCCATCTGGGTCTGGTGGTCTTTTTTGGTCTTTTTATTGCTTCCATTACTTCCATCATTGTTATTCTCTCTTTTAGTGCCTTTTTGAATTTTTCTGGAATCTTGGGTGTTTCCACTTTTTCTAAGTATTGATTTATCTTTTCCTCTGCCACTGTCTCCCATTGGTATAACTCCTTATAATAATTTTCCACTATTTTTTTCCTTTTCTTCATTTGGTAACAAATATTTCCTTCTTGGTTAATTGATTTATAATTTTTTTTCTTTCTCCTTTTTCATCTTGAATGCCAACCACCATCCTGGTTTATTTGCATTTTCAAAAAAGTTTTGCCTTGTTAATTTTATTTTATTTGCCACTTCTTCTTTTTCCATTAAGTTCAGTTTGTGTTTTTACAGGTCCATCAAATTTTTAGTTTTGGTGTTTTGTGGTTTTTTCTGTAATTCTATCTCCAATCTCCTATACTCTTCCTCTATCTTCTTTCGTGTTTGTCTATTCTGTTTGTTCCTTTTTCCTGAGTATGTCATTGCTAGTCCTCTAATATATGCTTTGCTGGTATCTCACACATTCTAATCAAGCAGACTGTTGAAGTCATGGGCATTGTAGCATATAGGGCATCTGTCAGAAAAACAACCATAAAACTCAAATGCAGTGAGGACACCATTTATAACGGCAAACCCATCCAAAAAGTAAGTACCTACTTGCTTTTCACCACTTTGCAGAGCATGTTGGATGTTGATCTTCGCATTATGTGCTATATACAGCAGCCATTGTATAGAGCAAGCAGAATAGCTTTTCTCGCACTTCTGGTAATTGTCCAGAGGAGCTAGTGCAATGGTATCCTTCTTCAAAAACATGAAATGGTACTTTGCCATACAAATAGACCCTAATGTTGCATACTGGAAAGGGTCAATGCAATGAATTTCACTCTCTTCAAGAATCTTGCCCCCGCTTCCCTGTCAAAAACTCCCTCCCTGTCATTTGCATCACTTGCTCCCTAAACCTATTACAGGCCTCTCTCAGTATCTTGACATCTTATTTGCAGTAGTAAGCAAGGTCCTTTTTGAGGTTAAATGCTGTACCTTTATTAGCAGCATGCCATTTCTCAAATTCATCTCTCTCACCGGGCATCATGGTTTCAAGACTATAATACTTGGCATGCTGCATACGGGCCCACATAATCTTGATTCTCTGCAGTATTGAACAAATGAGGAAAATACCCTTTGGATCCTTGAAAGCCCATCGCTTTAGGCATTTTACTCAACTTCATGGGTAAAAAAGAAAGGCTTTCAATAAAACATATATGAAAGATTGGTAGGGATATGCATAACAGTTTATGCCCCTGAGGTAACAATTGCACCTTCACCTTTTCACGAATCAGTTGCCTGGGGATTAGGTATCCATCTTAACTCTTGGAGTTGTGAGCGATGAATGTAGACCCTCTAAACTTAGGCCGTACAAACGTTTTCACAAATTCCACCAGATACTTATCACCATACCATTCCCATTTCCTAACATCACCATCATCCAGCATGTCCATGGCATACAAATAGTTTGGTATGTGTGTCCCTGTTTCTTGACAACATTCAAATTAATAAACAATGTACCTGTAGCTGACATTTGGCTTAAAAATCCTTTTCAGAAAACATAAATGACCTGTCAGGCTATCTACTTTGTTATCACACTGTCCACACTTCGACTTCTTATATTCGTCATGTGGAGCAGGCACATAGATGCCACACCTGAAACAAAATACATTATCCTCACAAACAATTTTTCCTTCCGCAGACAACCATTCGTTTCTTTCAAGACATGCCTTAGAGTGGCAAAGCATCTTGCACTTAGGGCATCTCGCCCTCCCCTCAACCACTTTGCGGCATTCTGACCCTGAGCAGGCTTGACAAAAACATTGAGAATCGTGTCTAAATTCGTGGTGATACTCTGTGTGGCACAGTTTGCAGAAGTAACGTATGCCCATGAAGCCTTTGATGTTTTTTACCCTGTAGTAATGACGGTCATATAACACCATAAACAACACTTTTTCTTGCACGGTCCCTCCAGTTACAAAAAACCTCCATCCCCCTTTATGATAAAACATGATCTTTATCATTATTATGTGGTTCTGTAGAAATACCAAGAGTGTTATGGAACTTTGTGGATCTGGTAATAATTTCTTGTTTAGTAGACACACTGTTATCTAACAATAACAGCAGGCTGTCAGTAAAACACAGAAATATCCCCTCCACATTGAAATCAACCAGGTGTTGCCTTTTCTTCTTCAAAATCTTACTGAATAGAACTGTTCCTAACTTCCTAAACCCTCCCCCCTCGTGGTTTTTCACAATAGTGACTGTTAATTCCAAAGAGTTCCTGCATAAGATTTCCACATTGCTTTGTAATAAACTCTCTACATAACTAAGGAACTGGTCAGCATTTAATTCCTCCAGAGGTCTCCTAACACTAAAGAGTGGTCTACTTAATTCCTCAGCATCCAGCCGCAGTTGCACAAAATAGTTTGGCCTTATCTCCCTGGAAATATGGTTCAAAAGGCTCTGTAACTCATTATGAATAACATCCATAGCTTGTGTGAATGATTGAACATCTTCCATATTTACAAATCTATAATGTTCATAGTACTCTATTGCTCTGTAATGCTGCACGGCCCTCTGCCATGAGAGAATGCTTTCCAGGTACACAGCAGGTGCTTCTGGTGTACTTAGCGAGTCGGAATTTTCCAAGGGGTCCCATTCTTCTGCTGATTGTGTTTCTGACACACTGGTAATGTCACTGTGTATGACAGTAGGATGTTGGTCCTCATTCTCCATTTTTTATTTTTTACAAACAAGTTCTAAATAAAAATAAATAAAAAATATTGAAGAGCTGTCACTGTTTAATAGAATACAAACATCCATATTTAGAAATAATTGTACATTTTAATTAACCTTGTATGTCATGGGATGTGGATGGCTGGGGCTCAATTTCCTGTCCTTGTACATTCTGTGCACTGCATGATGGGGCCTGCTGTGATTCAATACTCTGTCGAACTTGTTGTTGGTACTTCTGCAGAGAACTGTTCACTGCTTCTATCTGTAGGCACGTGAATAATTAATGATTAGTATTCTTACTTACTATAATACAAATAATATATTGACTGCCACCAGGAAATTCATACTAACATGGTTTTCTAAAACATGTATCTAATATCAGTTCATACCTTGCGTTTCCAATTTATTATCCGTGCCACATTTTTTATAAAGGTTAGTACCAATTACAACTTGTTTCATTTAATATATTAATATATATCACAGTGATGATGTATTTTATTATCTCTCATGTAATTTACAAACTTAAAAATGGGAGGTCAAAGGGCCCCATAAGTGGAATAGCCTAGGGCCTCTTTTCATCTAAATCCGGCCCTGGTTCCCACCACCTTGAACAACATGTGAAGCACTGTTCCTTGGGAATTTGTCATGCATCTGACCATTCCACCATTCTGAAAGAAATGTACAGCTATGAGGTACCAGGTTCTCACATTTATTACAATAAATAATACTGACTATAGCTTGAAACCGGAGGGCAGCCTTACAAATTATTGTTTGGTGATAGACCTTCATTGCAAACCCTAAACCCCTTACATCTTTTATACAATAGTTACGACTGCAAAATAAATACCATACCTTCTAATTCACTTTCTTGTGTCTCTCGTAATGTGACTTCCCCATGACCCCTGTAAATGCTGCAAACATCACCACTCTGAAAGAAACACCGAATCATATAGGTACCCTTCTTGCTACAGAAAATTTAGAGAAGGCCCTAAAATACTAACAATCTATAGCTTGAAACAGAATTATTTCTTACATGTTAGTATTTGTTAATAGAACCTTATTACAGACCTTAACAAACAATCCCCCCCCCTCATACAATGGTTATGCCTGCAAATTAAATAACACACCATCTAATTTGCTTTCTTGTGTCCCTCGTAAAGGAGGAGCACTGTAACCTCTGTTATACCATGCGCCATTGCGAATCTGTGGGCATTGTAAATGTGGCAAACAGCTCGTCTTCCTCACACTCTGAAAGAAAAATTGAAACAGACCAGAATCTGTATTGCTACACAAAAGGCCAACCCATCCCTCTAATATTTGCTTGGTAAAAGGAAAAAGAATACCTTCACATGCTTTAGCACACTGCAAATCTGTAGCCTCATCCTAATAAACACAAAACAGCTGCTATAAATATTATGTACTGAATTGTTGCAGAAAATGACAGGCATTAGACTTCTCAGGATACAGGAAAAGTTTATTTGGCAGCCAGGTTCAGAAACGTTAGCCCATGGCTAACATTGCAAATTCTGAACAATCTTTATTATTGATGCACGCATTCTTATACATTCTCAAAGACAGTGTAACACGGAAACACTTAACTCATTTCTTATTGGTTACCTTGAGGAAAAAGCCTTATAAGGAGATGGGGGTCTTACTTCTCCTTTTGTTACAGGTATGGACTACATGCCATTAACAAACTTTAATTGAACCTTGGGGTTTTGGACTTTTGACATAGGGACATTTGCTGGAACATGTTGTGGTTGAAGGCTGATGACATTTCCCTGTCCCTTTAAGCAAGCTTCTAACTGTCCCTTTTATGCCACATCTTCATTCTTATATTTTAATCCATATTTTATTCTACTTTATTTCCCCCCTTCTAGACTCTATTGAGGCCCACAATTGAGTCTAGCCTGTTAGATTAACAATATAAGCATGCAGGATACAGAATAGCAAAAAAGCAAGGATACAAGCAATACACATCTTAGGGCTTATCTTCCAAAATCACTTTCTCTACTTCTAAGAGTGCAATTCGAATATCATCTTCTTTAAGGATATGTGGGATTAGGCTTTTTTTTTTTACATTAACTACTTTTTACCCTGTGTTTCCTTTACAGACCTCATAACGAGTTGTTTAAGCAAGGGTATTATGCAAGGGAGGAAGGCTAAACTTGCGATTCCACATAATAAAAGAAATAGCATTTGCTTGATCCAACCTGTTCCCGGTAGCCAAGAGAACCACACATCTGTTCCTTGTACTTTTTGACCAATAGAGGAAGCTCAAACTCGTAGTTCTTGGACCACCCCCCAGACTTTCCCTGATCTATTCATATGGAAACAGCAAGCTTTTCCCACATAAGAAGAAGACTCCATTTTCCCCTACACACACTCCTATGTTCATAGAAAAGGCATGGGCTTGGAGGTTCTTTTCATTAGTCCAGACCTGTAAGGTTCCTGCCAAGTACATACCAGTTAGGGGCTGTAATGGAACTTCTTGGTTAGGGTCCATTTGCCTATCCCTGAGAACTGGTCCTTCAAAGAGATAGTGGGAACTGGTGTTTCCAGGGGGGGAATGAACACAAAATCCCATGGAAGCAGACCTGTACCACATCCTGTAACTTGATTCCACCCTGTTCTTCGGGATTTATAGCATCCACAGATCTTTCTTCAAGAGCAAGGGGGGTTGCTCGGGTATTTTCGCAACATTCAAGATGTTATCACTTAACAAGCTCATTGCCAATAACAGCCAGAGCCACAAAAGGCTCATAATTGTCCCTCACACAATAATAAATAATAATAAATTTAATTTGTTAGCCGCTCCCTCTCCAAAAGGACTCGGGGCGGCGTACAATAAAAAACCCATACATATATACATATACATACAATACATATACACATACATACAAACACATACATGTATCCGGAGGAGGTAACACTCGTTAAAAGCATACAATAGTAATAATAGAATTAAAATTAACAATTAAAATACCCTCAGTTAAAATTACAAATTTAAAAAGATTGTCAGGAGCAATGGGATAAAACTATGGTTGAGCCAGGCCAGCTAATTGGAAAAGGTGGGTATTGAGCTTTACACGGAAGGAGCGGAGATCGGAGGTAATCCTGATGTCAGGGGGGAGGTCATTCCACAGGGCTGGGCCCATCACAGAGAAGGCTCTGCTCCTAGGTGTCGCCCCCCGACACTGTTTAGTGGACGGCACCTGGAGAAGTCCCTCTCTGTGCGAGCGGATTGGTCGCAGGGATGTATGGGGCAGGATGCGATCCCGCAGGTAACTAGGTCCTGTGCCATGGAGCGCTTTAAAGATCGTAATCAAAACCTTGAAACGCACCCGATAGACCACAGGAAGCCAGTGCAGCTCGCACAGGAGAGGTGTTACATGGGAGTATCTGGTACTCCCCATAATCACCCGCGCGGCCGCATTCTGGACCAACTGCAGTCTCCGAGTGCATCTCAAGGGAAGCCCCATGTAGATAGCATTGCAGTAGTCTAGGCGAGACGTCACCAGCGCATGAGTGACTGTGCGTAAGGCATCCCGGTCCAATAGGGGGCGCAATTGGCCCACCAGGCGAACCTGGTGGAACGCCCCCCTTGCCAAGGCTGTTACATGGTCGTCCATGGACAGCCGGGCATCCAGGAGGACGCCCAAATTGCGCGCCCGCTCCATGGGGGCCAGTTGCACGCCCCCGATGGCCAGAGATGGAAGCAACTGGTTGAACCGGGGGGCCGGAAGCCACAGCCACTCCGTCTTGGAGGGGTTGAGTTTGAGTCGGTTGTCATCCATCCAGACCCGTACGGCTTCCAAGCACCGGGACATCATTTCGACGGCCTCGTTGGCGTGGTTCGGGGTGGAAATGTACAGCTGAGTATCATCAGCGTACAGGTGATATCCCACCCCGAAACCACGAATGATCTCGCCCAGTGGCTTCATATATGTGTTGAACAGGAGTGGCGAGAGGACCGACCCCTGTGGCACCCCACAAGTGAGGGGGCTCAGGGTCGATCTCTGCTCCCCTGCCAACACACGTTGCGTCCGGCCGGAGAGGTAGGAGCCGAACCACCGTAAAACGGTGCCCCGAACCCCCAACCCCTCCAGCCGGTGCAACAGGATACCATGGTCGATGGTATCAAAAGCCGCCGAGAGGTCTAATAGGGCCAGGACAGAGGAACAACCCCTATCTCTGGCCCTCCAGAGATCATCAACCAACGCGACCAAGGCCGTCTCCGTGCTGTGCCCGGGTCGGAAGCCGGACTGGCGTGGGTCTAGATAATCATTTTCCTCCAGGTGTCATGGAAACTGATAGGCCACCACACTCTCTACAACCTTCGCTAAAAAGGGAAGGTTGGAGACAGGACGATAATTGGCTAGCTCCGTTGGGTCCAGGGAAGGCTTCTTGAGTAAGGGTCTCACCACCGCCTCTTTCAAGGCGGCTGGCAGAGACCCCTCGCCCAACGAAGCATTCACTAGGCCCAGGAGCCAGTCGTGTGTAACCTCCCAGGATGCCAGTACAAGCCAGGAGGGGCACGGGTCCAATAAACATGTGGTAGGTCGCAGACGTCCACGTAACCTGTCCAAATCTTCGATGGCAACCGAGTCAAACTCCTCCCAGAGTGGTCTCTCAAGACTCGCCTCGGACGTCTCCACTAGACCACTGAAAGGGACCCATTCCCTCCGGATTTGAGCGATTTTATCCTGCAGATATTTCCCAAATTCCTCTGCCCTGCCCTGTAAAGGGGCTTCCCGCGGCCTCTGAAACAGAAGGGAGCGGGTCACCCGGAACAGGGCGGCAGGGCGGTTATCTGCGGATGCAATAAGAGAGGCACAATGTCGACGTTTGGCTGCTCTCAATGCCACAAGGTACGTCCTTAAGTGGGTTCGTACCTGTGCTCGGTCAAATTCGGAGCGGGAGGATCTCCAACGACTCTCTAGGCGTCTCTTGTGGCGTTTCATCACCCTTAGCTCCTCGGTAAACCAAGGGGCCTGGGTGGTTCGTTGCCGCAGGAGAGGCCGCAAAGGCGCCACTCGGTCTAGGGCCCCGGCAGTCGCATTATTCCATGCGGCTACCAGGTCCTCTACCCGGGGGCGGGTCAGGTCTACAGGAGGTGGCCCAAGCTCCATCTGGAACCTATCTGGTTCCATCAGGCGCTTGGGGCGGAACCATCTAATATCTTCCGGCTCCGCCTCCCCACAGCGGGGGGGTAGCACCAGGGAAGTCAAGTCGGAGAAGTGAGTGATCTGACCATGACAGGGGAGTGATAGTTAAATCCCCTATTCCCAGATCACTCATCCACTGGCCAGAGACAAAAGCAAGGTCCAGTGTGTGGCCTCCCTCGTGTGTAGGGCCCTGAATCAATTGAGTCAGGTCCATGGCTGTCATGGAAGCCATGAACTCCCGAACCCCCTCGGACGCTTCTCCCACCGACGGCAGGTTGAAATCCCCCATCACTAGAAGTTTGGGGGTCTCAACCGCCACCGATGCGATCAGCTCGAGGAGTTCAGGCAGGGCCGCTGATGTATAGCGAGGAGCCAGGTATACTATCAGCAGGCCCAGCTGTCTCCCTGGGCCCCACCTCACGACAAGGGACTCACACCCGGATGTCTGCGGCACAGTGGACTCCCTCGGCTCTAAGTCTTCCCGGATAATCACTGCTACCCCACCGCCCCTTCCCTGGGCCCGAGGCTGGTGGAATGCTCGATAACCTGGTGGGCACATTTCCACGAGGGGTAGACCTCCCTCGTGGCCCAACCAGGTCTCAGTTATTCCTGCGAGGTCCGGCTCCCCCTCCAGAATTAGATCATTGATGAGGGGGACCTTATTGACAACGGACCTCGCATTGCATAACAACAGCCTCAGGCCCTGGGTCTGTAGATCCTGACCACCTAGTGTGCGGGGGTTGGTACAAGCGACCGGGTGTGACCAACAACCACGGTCTCCCAACCGACTACGGGTTCTTAATCTGTCCTCGCACCTGCCCCTCCCTACGACCGTTGGTATCAAAAAGCCCTGTATAGGAATGATATCTTCCCTCTCCTCCCCCCTTCCACTCCTTCCTCTCTCGACCACACCTGGTGGCCTGGCTCTATCATCACTCCTGAACTGATCTACCCACCCCCCATCCCTGGAGCCCCTACAAATTCTTTAAAAACGATGAATTAAAAAACCCCTTAATTTACGCTTCCTCCACCTCTCTGGGTTAATAAACCCGTCCTCAAGGTGGGCCCTCAAAAGGGCTGGAGGCCAAACCTGCGAGAGGGGGGACTCCCGCAGCCGCAGTAAATCGGACCTCGTGTGCGTGAGAATCATATAAAATCATACAGTTAAAACATAGGGGCAAGATGAATTACAGGTGCTGAAGATGGATCATGGTTTGTCGAAGAATTGTCCTTACCCTGGGTGGAAAGGGTAAGTTGGTGGGCTAGTCGACTAGCTGGATTTCTCTAGGGAGGGTCACGAAATGGTATAGGAGTCGATAAAGCAAGATGTTAAAAGGCAAAGCCATAGACACGATGCTAGAAAAAAAAATAGATGAAGTTTGAAGTAATGGCAAGGGAGTCAGTACTCAATAAGGGTGGAAGGGAAAAAGTCACGCCTTCAGCAAATGTCCACCTATCCTCCTGGTATCTCTCCTCCATGACCAGGCCCAGGAAAAAATGGACATTTGCCTCCTCGGGAGCCCTGCAGCTCATCTTCCCGGGGGCTATTGTTCTCAAAACCGAGCCCGGTTTTGAGAACAAAACTTCTCCTAACACAATTCTTCTATCCTACTGAATCACCGCATCAGGGAGGGGTTATATATAGTTTGAGGAATGGCAATATCAGCTTTGGGCAATCCACAAAACCAAATCTTATTTGCTAAACATATCACCCACAATCCAAAAACTCCTATTATACTGCAAAGAACACATTCCCACAGTTCCTCAAACATAAGTGTCATCAGATGATTCATTTTCCTCTTGATTACAATTAATCATCTTAGCCTCAGCACCTGTCTTCCTCTGGAGGGGACAATTCCTGAGGGATGAATATGCAATACAACAAATAAGTACATTCACTAAAGCGAGAGATAGTACAGTTATGACTATGAATACTTGGCTTGCCATTTCCTGACAGGTGCTCAACCTTTCTAATACATCTTATATCTAATAAATGGAACGTTGTCTTCCTCCTCCAAATCTTCAGCCATACATCGAGAAGTCAGCTTCCAAGTGTGACTTCAGTAGGGCCTCTTCTGCCCCATAATTCTGCCAATTGCCGGTAGGGCAGTTTTTAGGGGGTGTTTCTTTAAGCATATCACTAGAGGACGGGCTTCTTCCTGGTCTGCCTCCCAATACTCATCAGCAGCTGGCTCAACTCGAGTCTAGTGAATCCAAAACTTGGATTCCAACACTGTTACTGCTAGTGGAGAACACATGACCACAGTATATGGGCCCTTCCATCTAGGTTTCAAATTCTTCCCTTTCCAGTGTTTTACTACACTCTGTCCCCCATCTGAATATTATGACTGGAAGTTGTTAAAATGGTGGGGGTAAGGGAGACACAATACTGTTGGATTACTTGTATTTATTTATTCAATTATCCCACCATTTGATTCACCCATGAGGACCCCAGCTGTCCTAGGTCCCTTATATGATTTTTCAAATTATGGCTTACAACCGGTGGCCGTCCAAACATCATTTCAAAAGGAGATAAATTAAGTTCTTTACATGGAGTACATCTCACAGAGCAGAGAGCTAAGGGTAAGTCATCAAAACACACCTTATCTTTTCCTTAACAGCGCAATTCACACATTTGCTTAATTTCTTTCCTGAGGCAGTTAAAAGACCTCTTTCCCTATAATCAGCAGTATTGATATGCAAAGTAAGGAAGGCATACAGAGTCAGTTCAGATGTTCACCCTTTCATTCTTTGTCCTCTCTAATGCACGGATTAAAGTCCATAATTGTGCTACTTGGGCACTAGTGCCTTTTGGGAGAGGTCCACTCTCAAAGACTTGGGCAAGGGAGACTACTGCATAGCCTGCATAATGTTCTCCCATAGTAATGAAGCTTGATCCATCAGTGAACAAGTTATAGTCTGCATATTTCAACGGCAGGTCAGTTAAGTCTGGTCTGCATGAAAACTGATTCTCAATGATTCTCATACAATTATACTCAATTTCGGGTCCTGGTATTGGCAAAAGGGTGGCAGGGTTTAGGGCATTTGTTTGCTTCAAGGTCACTTGTGGATTTTGAGTCAGGAGTGCCTGATATTTGTAAATGTCCCTTCATTTCTAAAATTCCTTGAATTGCGTGGCTAGTGTAGATATTGGTAGGCTGTCTAAAAGTTAATTTATTAGCTTCCTCCATTAGGAGAGCCGTGGCGGCTAGAATTTTAGGCAATGTGGCCAGCCTTTTGCAACAGTCCAGTTGTTTGGATAGATAAGCCACAGGTTGTTGCCAACTTCCTTTTTCTTATCAGAGCCTGAGATAATTCTGACTTTAGGGCTTTGTACGCCTGTTTCTGCTTTAAACCTCAAGCAAGGGTTCTTCTTCTTTTTTTTTTCCACCCCCCTTCGTAGATGCGTAAGGAGGTTTGGCTAGAAGCGCGAAATTTGAAATCCTCATTCTGCAATATCCTGCTGCACCTAAGAATTCTCGCAACTCTTTCTGTTCATGGGTTTGCAATTTGGCATACAGCTTCTTTTCACTCACATCCTATTACTCTTAAGTATTTAACTTGGGGCTTTTTGTCCCTGCCTTCCAGCTTTTTGCCTTGGGGCACGGGGTCCCTTGTCCATTAACAGATGAATCAATTGATTGATTGGCATTTTTTTTCAACAAATCTCCTTCGTCTGTTCGGTTACTGGGATATTATCTACATATTGGAGTAGCACATCTCCATCTTCGCAAGGCTGGAAATTTTCTAGTTCTGAGCCAAAGGCTTCACCAAAAAGGTAGGTGAATTTTTAAATCCTTGGAGAAACCTAGTCCAAGCAAACAGTTTTTAGTTGTTTCTATGTATTTGAGATGGTGAAGAAGGCATAGGCAAACAGGCATGGCTAGAGGCTTCACTTGTATAATTATTGGTGCATGATGATACGCATGGCCTGGTGGATTCTTGAACCACCATTGCCATATCTCATCTGGGGGAGTGCCTCATCATTAGAGCCATTTTATCTTCCTCAAAGGACAGTGTAGCTCCCATTTTGCATAGGATATCATGACCCAAAAGAGGAACTGGGCATTCAAGCATGTCTTGGGACATTCTTATAGCCAGTGGCCTTTTTTTTTCATACACCAATTACATCGACCTCTGCTTTGGGCTTTGGAATTATTTGACAATGCAACTTTCAGCAATTCAGCTTTACTTTGCATCCTGTCATCTCTCTTTCTTTCGTCTACTTTTCACAAAGAACTTTCATGCAATTTCCATTTTATTCAATCCACACAGACCTACATGCACAAATACCCTGAAACAACACTTTCAGACCTGGGGGAGGTTCCGTCCCTTTAAATCTCCAATTTTCTTTCCTTGGGAAACATGTGGGTCATTCTCCAAGCATGGGAAAACTTAGAGAGCAGTTTAAATCCTCACTACACTACCGTTCCCCACAACTTCAAATCCAAGCTGAGAAGCTTAGTTATTTTGCCCGCTGGTCAAACATATCAAAATCAATTGAACGCCATTCAATTCTACATGTTATTAGTATAGATACACACCTAAGAATTACATCAAATTAATCAAGTCCAATTGCCTAGATCTTCCTATTCAATAGGCTTTACCTTTTTATGACCTGCTAAATTTCTTACTTTTGCTCGAAGTTATGCCCGTTGTTCTATGTCCTTAAGCACTAGATTGTTAATACCTGTCTCTGCCCTGGGTGTTCCGTTTCTAATTTGGATCTTTAATTTTTAAAGATCCAAACCTTTCTATCTTGACTTCCCAGCTGCGTTGGCATATTTTTAAAGATCAAGATGTATAGAGACAATGTATAGAGATGTTTGTCCACACATTGTTTGCATTCGGCCAGGGTTCTAGGTTGGATCTCCCAGCAGCGCTGGCATATTTTTAAAGATCCAGATATATGGAGACTTTCATTAACACATCGTTTGCATCTGGGTGGGGCTCTTGATTCATCTGATGGTGGCCAGAATCTGAGGCCCTATTCAAAGGCACCCCAAACCTTGGCACAATGTCTTTTAGTACACACAAAACCAAGAGATCTCTAAATCTCACTTTCTGGGGAAATTGTGGGGACATCTATTTGCCACACAGCAACTGGGAGACCTGTAGAAGGACTTCAAAGGAAGTTTCCATCCTGTCTTTGGGTTGTTTTGTTACAACAGAGACAGGCTGCAGCAACCTGATTAACAACAGCATGTGTGCCTCTAACTACCGATCCCCGCAAACAACCTCCTCGACAATTCTTCCGGCAGGTCCCCTTGCCTCCCACTCTATCTAAGAGCCTTGGTGAGAAAAAAATGTGTTTCCTCTTGCCTTTTGAAGTTCCTTCTTTTCTGAGGTTTTGAGCCCTAATTAATCTACGCTTTGTATGCTCATTCCACAAGTTCAGAGATGCCTTTCCTGGCCCCCCTTTTTTCCCTAATGTCATCTGCAGAGTGACCAATGAAGATACAATACAATACAATAGCAGAGTTGGAAGGGACCTTGGAGGTCTTCTAGTCCAACCCCCTGCCTAGGCAGGAAACCCTATACCATTTCAGACAAATGACTATCCAACATCTTAAAGACTTCCAGTGTTGGGGCATTCACAACTTCTGGAGGCAAGCTGTTCCACTGATTAATTGTTCTAACTGTCAGGAAATTTCTCCTCAGTTCTAAGTTGCTTCTCTCCTTGATTAGTTTCCACCTATTGCTTCTTGTTCTACCCTCAGGTGCCTTGGAGAATAGTTTGACTCCCTCTTCTTTGTGGCAACCCCTGAGATATTGGAACACTGCTATCATGTCTCCCCTAGTCCTTCTTTCTCTGAAACTAAACATACCCAGTTCCTGCAACCGTTCTTCATATGTTTTACTCTCCAGTCCCCTAATCATCTTTGTTGCTCTTCTCTGCACTCTCTCCAGAGTCTCCACATCTTTTCTACATCGTGGAGACCAAAACTGAATGCAGTATTCCAAGTGTGGCCTTACCAAGGCATTATAAAGTGGTATTAACACTTCACGTGATCTTGATTCTATCCCTCTATTTATGCAGCCTAGAACTGTGTTGGCTTTTTTGGCAGCTGCTGCACACTGCTGGCTCATATTTAAATGGTTGTCCACTAGGACTCCAAGATCCCTTTCACAGTTACTACTACTGAGCAAGGTACCATCTATACTGTACCTGTGCATTCCGTTTTTGTTGCCTAAATGTAGAACCTTACTCTTTTCACCATTGAATTTCATTTTATTAGATAGTGCCCAATGTTCAAGTTTGTCAAGATCCTTCTGTATCTTAAGCCTATCTTCTGGAGTGTTAGCTATTCCTACCAGCTTGGTGTCATCTGCAAATTTGATGAGTTCCCCATTTATTCCCTCATCCAAATCATTGATGAAGATGTTGAAGAGTACTGGGCCTAAAATAGAGCCTTGGGGTACTCCACTGCATACTTCCCTCCATGTAGATGCAGTTCCATTGAGGACTACACATTGAGTGCGGTTGGTCAGCCAGTTACGAATCCATCTGGTGGTGATGCTGTCTAACCCACATTCTTCTACTTTATCTAGTAGTAGGTTATGGTCTACCTTATCAAAAGCCTTACTGAAGTCCAAGTAAACTATATCGACGGCATTCCTCTGGTCCACTAATTTTGTCACATTATCAAAGAATGCAATAAGATTAGTCTGGCATGATCTGTTTTTGACAAACCCATGTTGGCTTTTGGCTATTACTTTGTTTGCTTCTAGGTGTTCGCAAATTCGTTGCTTGATTATTTTTTCCAGAATCTTTCCTGGTATTGAGGTCAGGCTGATAGGTCTGTAGTTTCCTGGATCTATTTTTTTCCCTTTTTTGAAGATGGGAACCACATCAGCTCTTTTTCAGTCCTCTGGTAGTTCCCCGGTGTTCCAGGATCTCTGAAAGATATAATTCAGTGGTTTTGAGATCTCGTCTGCCAGTTCCTTCAGAACCCTGGGGTGTAATCCATCCGGTCCTGGTGATTTGAACTCGTCTAGGGTAGAAAGGTGCTCACTTACCATTTTCTTCCCTATTTCAATTTGTGTTCCTAATCTGATTTTTGTGGTGCTGGTGAAGTCTCAATTTTGATTCAAACAATGGGAAGCTGCTCTGAGGCAAAACTTCAATGTCATAGGCTTCTGCTACCAATCACAGCCTCTACAGATACGGGCCAATGAGAAAGCTCTCTGATGAATAATTGATACAATACAGTACTTCTGGATGATAGGTGTTGCTGGACAGGGTGGTGCAGAATGCCTGCTGTTACAAAACGTCCAGGTGAAAGGAGAGATGATGGCACACTACTTCTGGTAAAAGGGGTTGAGGGTCAGGCTGGGGGGGTGAGGGGTTATGATGTCACAGTCCTCCAAGGATGGGTGTGTGTGAGGGGTTATGATGTCACAGTCCTCCAAGGGAGGGGGAGCAGAAGTGATGTCACAAAGGGGTGGGGCTAAACTATCTTTTAAAAATGGTATATACTCCTTACTACTGGGGTCAACCTATTTTCCAAAGCACCAGAAAGCAAGGAAGAAGCAATGGTTGGAAACTAATCAAGGAGAGAAGCAACCTAGAACTAAGGAGAAATTTCCTGACAGAACAATAAACCATTGGAAGGGCTTGCCTTCAGAAATTGTGGGTGCTTCATCACTGGAGGCTTTTAAGAAGAGACTGGACAGCTACTTGTCTAAAATGGTATAGGGTCCCCTGCTTGAGCAGGTGGTTGGAGTAGAAGATCTCCAAGGTCCCTTCCAACTCTGTTATTCTGTTATTCTACTATTCAATATAGGAGAGTTCTCTGCTGCTTACTTAGGCTAACCCTGGTGGGTTCAACTCCCAATAAAAGATAATAATGTTAGGCTACCAGCAATCGGGCTGAACCTCCTGACACACTGAAGTCTCTGTAGTTGGGGAGTCCATTTTTCCATGTTTTATCCCTTTTGCTCAGTACTTTTAGGAGATACTTGTAGGGGGAGGGGGTCACATGCATCATACGTCATGAGTCCCTGCATACCAGCAAGAGACCTAAGTCCAGCCCACCTTGAATGCCTTTTATTCCCACTCATTTCCTTTGACCATTAGTAGCTCAGATTTTTGTAGAGAATTTAAGCTTGCAATAAATATTTTTACTCATTAGAACTGACTGAAACTCCTGATTTCCCAGGTGCCTGGCAGTTCTAGGATGACTAGAAAAGGAGGTGATTCAGAACTTCTTATCTAAAGTGGAGAACATAAAAGCTTTGGGCCAATCCTTGTTGGGAGGAAAGCCCATAAGAGGTGTGTAACTGTGTACCTGGGAAGCTTTTTAATGAGAAATTGCCTTTTTAAACCAATAAAAATCCACATCTATAAAAGGATTTATTAGGAAAGGAGGCATACAGAAAAAAGTACTAATAGCAATAGCAATAGCACTTAGACTTCTAGACTACTTCATAGGGCAGCGATGGCGAACCTTTTTTGCCTTGGGTGCCAAAAGCCAGTGGGTGCGCACTATCGGGAACGGACTTCTGGGTTGCCCATTGGGCCATTTTTATCCCTCCAGAGGGCGAAAAACAGGCCAAAGTGCAAACCTAGTTATTTGCGGGATCGTATCCTGCTCCATACATCCCTTCGGCCGATTCGCTCACACAGAGAGGGACTCCTCCGGGTGCTGTCCACTAGGCTGTGCCAGCGGGTGACGCCTAGGGGAAGGGCCTTCTCTGTGATGGGCCTGACCCTCTGGAATGACCTTCCCCCCGACATTAGAATGGCTACGGATCTCCGCTCCTTCCGTCAGAAACTTAAAACCCACCTATTCCAGCTAGCCGGCTTGGCCTAATTCCATCTTTCCCACCTCAGTTTTATTTCTAAATTTTTAGGATTGGTTTTAGGGTCTGGTTTTAATGTTTTTAATTTTTATAAATTCGTACAGGGGTTGTTTAATTTGATTTTTAGCTATGTATATGATTGTTTGTATGTTTTTAAATTTATTCCTGTACACCGCCCCGAGTCCCTCCGGGGAGAGGGGGCGGTCTAGAAATGTAATAAATTAATTAATTAAAAAATTAAACCGGAAGTCCGTTCATCTCCAGAGGGCGAAAAATGCCCAAAAATCAAGGCCGAAAATCAGCTGGCCAGCGCATGCATGCATGCTGGAGCTGACAGAGCAATGCCTCATGTGCTCTCAGAAATGGCTCAGCGTGCCACCTGTGGCACACGTGCCATAGGTTCGCCATCACGGTCATAGGGCATTACAGCCCTCTTTAAGCAGTTTACAGTGTCAGCATATTGCCCCCAACAATCTGGTTCCTCATTTTACCAACCTCGAAAGGATGGAAGACTGAGTCAACCTTGAGCTGGTCAGGATTGAACTGGTGGCAGTCAGCAGAATTAACCTGTAATACTGCATTCTAACCACTGCACCACTACAGCTCTTTCACAGATAGAGTGAGAATTCCAACTAAAATCAATACAATTAGCTTACCTGAACTCCTTACTTACTGTCTCCTTTAATAAGCTTTTGGATTTCAGGATGTGCTCTCTTACTCTTACTTTTTCTAAATGCCCAAAACAGAGAAGATGGAACCTAAGTGGGCAGTCCTTTGAACAGGTTAAGATTTTTAGATACTGTATCTAGGAATAGTTTTTCAATCTCAGGAAGCAGAAATCCCGCAATGCAGAGATCTGCATCAGCTATACAAACATTATTTTTCCAGAGGAGCAGTTTATCCCTGCTGTAACTAAAGCCTCAGCACAATTGCTGCATGAGGCCCAATTAGGAACATATGACAGCATGATCAGCTTAGAAAATGTTAAAAGTTAATGATGTAAGCTACCTTGAATGAATGAACTATTCAACTTCTAGCAGCTGCCATTTGTGTTTATTCATGACCTAGCTCAGCAAGTCAGACCAAGAAAACTATTTTAACAATTTGACAATCCATATGGGACCCTTCAGCTAACCTGGTTGGCAGACTGAGTCCAGGTAACTTCATCCAGCTGGCACCTGACCATTTTGTCTGGAGGGTGCTGCCCTGAACTCTGCCCATCCCAACACAGATAGTAAAGGCAGTTTGGGGCTTTGAGCCGAACAGCTCCTTGAACCAGAGGCTGAATAGTTGGTAAGTACCCTGTAAATTTTTGTGCCCACTATGTGTGGATCCCTGCTGTCACTTCAAAGCGGCATCCTGTGTCTGTCGCAGCCACATTCAGCCCTCCTGCTAGCCTGTATCAGACAGTGACAAAGAGGACCAGAAAAGCAAGGGTGTTAGATTTTGGGTTGAATGAAACGACAGAGTGATCTTCACTAAAGCTCTTTATTGCAATTCAGTAATAACACCAGCAAACAGTCTGGCTGACAGCTCTCCTTTTATAGGCAGACTGTCAGCCAGGCAACCAATCAATTTAAACCAATTCTCCCACTTAAACAGCAGACCTGACTGAAGACTTCAGGATAGGTCATTACTAGTTTGAACAAATGTAATC
The DNA here is from genome assembly GCF_964273705.1 of Natrix helvetica. Classification (NCBI taxonomy): domain Eukaryota; kingdom Metazoa; phylum Chordata; class Lepidosauria; order Squamata; family Natricidae; genus Natrix; species Natrix helvetica. The sequence continues at coordinate 22,911 of NW_028113621.1, read as the reverse complement.
ACACAGGTAGGTGGGACGACGGGGCAACTGCCCCAACCTGCGCAGTTCATTTGGAGTGGCATTTTGACCAGGCAGGTCGGCTGCTGCTGCTCTTAGATTTTCCTGTGGCTTTGTTGGGAACTTGACCTCTGGCACCTCCGGCACGGTTGGAACCAGTTCAACCTGGACCTCACTCTGATCGGCTCCTGGTTCTCCGGGTACCCGTGTCGTCGTGTCGTCATGGGTCGTTGTGGGCTCTGGTTTTGGTGGAGCCACAAAGTCTTTGTTTGTCTCTGGCAGAGAGTTTGTTTTGGGTTGAACCCATTCTGGCTGTTGATAGACAGAGGAGCACAAGTGGCCTCATAGCTGGTCGATGTGCTGACGCCATAGGCGGCCGTCCTCCAGTTCGACTCTATATGACTGTGGTCCAGTGACTGCTACAATTTAGCCAGGGATCCAAAGGGCACCCCCAGCATAGTTGTGGGCATAGACTTCATCTCCCACAGGAAACAACCAGAGCTGGCTGGTCAAGTTGGGGGGCATCTCCAAAGAGTATTCAGGGTGCAGTCTATCTAAGTCCGTTCATAGATAGTGACCCATTAGCAGTTTGGCTGGGCTTCTGTTAGTTGTGGCACTTGGTGTTACATGCTGGAGTAACAAGTATTTGACACTTCGAGCTTGCCAGTCCCCAGGGCCAATTCGAGCAAGAGTCACTTTGGCTGATGGCACCATTCTTTTGGCCTGTCCATTGCTGGCCGGATGGAACGATGTAACCAGAGCGTGACGGATGCCATGGCTAGCCAGTAATGTTTCGAACTGGTTAGTCATGAATTGCGGGCTGTTGTTGGACACCAGGATGTCTGTAAGTCCATGGGTCATGAACAGTCTTAATAATGCCTTAATGACGGTGTCAGAGGTTGTTGATGGCATCAAGACCACCTCCAACCATTTAGAATAGGTGTTGACAACGACTATAAAGGTTTGGCCCTGGAAAGGTCCCACAAAGTCAATGTGGACTCGCGACCAGGGTGCCTTTGGTGTCTTTCTGGGGCAGAGGATGGCACCAGTCTCGTCTCCTGGCACGGTTTGCAGGAAGCGACCAACTCTGCGATGGCCTTGTCCATGCTAGGCCACCAGACATAACTGCGGGCTAGGGATTTCATCCTAATGATGCCTGGATGACCTACATGTAAGGCCTCCAGGAAAGGTCACTGCAGCTTGGGTGGGACGATTACCCAGTTGCCCCACAGTAAACAGCCTTTCGGCGTGGACAGTTTGTGTTTCCAGGCATGGAAAGGTGCAAATTCAGTTCTGACGGGCCCCTTTGGCCACCCCCTCCACACCCAGTTAAGTACTTGGGTGACGGTCAGGTCTTTTGCCGAATGTTTAGCAATCTCGATGGCCATTATGGGGCCAGATGGCCATTCCTCTATTACCAGGACAGGGATGACTGGGGCCGGGTCGTCTAGGATGGCCGGTAGGGGGCAGCAGCTAAGGGCGTCCACATGGCTTAGGGACTTATCCAGTTGGTGGATGAGTTTGTAGTTATAAGCCACTAAGAACACAGTCCATCTTAACATGCGTGGTGACAGGATGGTCAGCATTTGTCTGTCACTGGCAAGCAGGCCCAACAGTAGTTTGTGATCAGTGATCAGTTCAAAATACCTGCCATACAAATACTCATGGAATCTCCTTATTCTGGTGACTGCTGCCAAAGCCTCCTTATCCAGCTGGCTGTAATTTCTCTCAGTGGCTGATAGTGTCCTGCAATAAAAGGTGATGGGAGCCTCAGTCCCATTTGGGATTCGATGGCTCAGGACGGCCCCCACTCCAAATGGTGAGGCGTCACAAATGAGAACCAGTGGGAGGTTCTCATTGTACTGGATAAGGATGCTTTTGGATGACATCAGGTTTTTTACAGCAGTGCTTGTGGTAGCTTCTCTCTGGCCCCAGGTCCATGGTGTCTGATTGTCCAGTAGCCAGTGCAGGGGTTCGACTACTGATGCCTTGTGCGGTAGGAACACACTATAGAAATTTAGCAGTCCCAGAAATATGTGAAACTCTGTCTTAGTCTTTGGCATTGGGGCTTCCTGGATTGGTTGGATTTTCACCTTCATGGGGTGCAGCCCTGAGGCATCAATCAGGTAGCCTAAGAATTCTACCTGAGGTACTGCTATTTGGCACTTTTCTCTCTTGACCTTGAAGCCCACCTCTTGAAATCAGCTAACACCGCTCTCAGATGGTCAAAAAGTTATTTGTTGTCAGTTGCCGATATTAAGATGTCATCAAAATATGGCACAATGCCTGGAATGCCTTGCAGAAGGCGTTGCATGAGGCTTTGAAAAAGTCCTGGTGCCACACTCACTCCGAATTGTAGCCAGTTGCATTTGAAGGCTCCGCGATGAGTGACAATGGTTTGCGCCTCTGCTGTGGCTTTGTCAACAGGCAATTGTTGGTATGCCTGGGCAAGGTCTAATTTTGCAAAAGTCTTTCCTTCTCCCAGGGAGTGCAAAAAGTGTAGAACGACCAGTACTGGAAAAGCGTTCTGTTAAATTGCTTTGTTTAGCGTGCACTTATAGTCCGCACAAATATGGAATGATCTGTCTAGCTTGACCGGCGTCACTATGGGTGTCTCCCATTTCGCATGGTCGACAGGTTCCAAGATCCCTTGGGCAATTAGTTTATCTAATTGCTTATCAACCTTGGATCGTAGAGCAAATGGGACCCTGAGCGGCTTCATGCAAATAGGGGCAATTTGAGGGTCCAGATTGAAGGAGATGGGCATCCCAGTGTATTTGCCCAGATCTCCATTGAAGACATCTGTGAACTCCCTGGTCAGGGCTTCGACATTGAAGCTACTGACGGAGTTGATGCCAGTAACTCCCAGGCCCAGAGAGGAAAACCAGTCCAGCCCCAACAGACTAGGTAGAGAACCATTTACTATAGTCAGCCGCAGGGGACCTTCAAATTTTTAAAATGATACTTGAAAGGTTCCGCTTCTGATGACTGGAATGCTATTGCCTTGATAGTCTCTCAGGTGAAGGTGTTGATGTTTCAGTTGGCTCTTGGAGAACCTCGGCACCAGTCTCTTAATTGTGTTCCACGAGATTATTGTCCTAGATGACCCAGTATCTACTTCCATTCGACATGGGGCACCCTCAATTAAGATGGTTATGTTTATTTTCTTGGTGTACTTGGTGTTCGCTTGCCTGATGCAGGTCTCTGTGCAGCAGGCACTCCTGGAAACAGTGTAGCATTCTTCCCCTTTTCTCTGTGATTTCTGTGGTGCCCTTCAATAGTAGGATTGGCTGACAGGTTGGCTGGCACAACAGACTTTAGCTAAGTGTCCTTTTCTGTCGTAATGCTGACAAATGGCCTTTTTGAATCTGCACGTTGCTCTTGGGTGGTTGCCTCCACATGCAGGCTGCCTGCTTCTTTTCATTTGTTGTGCCTTGCTTCCTTGCTGTCTTTAGGCAGCAGACTTCATCATCATCCGTGGCCTTGTCCTCATCTAGGTCATCATGGTGAATGGTAACTGCCTTTTGTGCAGTTGGCAGGCTGTTAGTCTTTTGCATCTATGCTGTGGATTGGCTTGACATCCTTGTGGCTTGGGCTTCGTCGAGCGCCATCTGTACATTTACAGTAGATTCAGCTTAGCCAGGAGACGCCATTGCAATTTAATGTCTCTTACACTGAAAACTATTCTGTCTAATGAAACATCGTCCAAATCTCTAAATGTACAATATAATGCAGCTTTTCTAATGGCGGCAACATATTGGTTAATTGTCTCTCCTTACCCTTAGTTTCATTGGTGAAACGCGTATTGGAGGGTGATTCTCGATGGTTTGGGCACGTAATGTGCTCTCAATGTATTTTGCAGCATGTCCCATGCCATGGTTTGGATGGCCACTGGAGCAAGGAGTAGTCTGGCCATTTTGAAAATGTTCAAGCTGCAGTAACTGAGAAATAAAGCCCTCTTCCAGTTGTCTGAAATGCCGGTGAACTCGTTGGCTTCGAGGAAACACTCGAAGCGTATGATATACGAGTCTCATGTTTCAGAGGCTGGATGAAATGGGGAGAACAGCATTAGAGAAGCCATTTCTAGTAAACCGATGCAGCTAGGTGAGGAACTGGTGAGTGGGTGGTCGATAATGGTGCTGCAGCTAAGGGTGGATTGTCCACGATGTTGCTCTCTTTGCTGGAACAGCGATCAGCTCTTTTTGGTCTCAGATTTCATTCATATCCCACCTTCGCCACCAGTGTTAGATTTTGGGTTGAATGAAACGACACAGAGTGATCTCCACTAAAGCTCTTTATTGCAATTCAGTAATAACACCAGCAAACAGTCTGGCTGACAGCTCTCCTTTTGTAGGCAGACTGTCAGCCAGGCAACCGATCAATTTAAACCAATTATCTTGCTTAAACAGAGGACCTGACTGAATTACAATATGTAACAAAGGGGGACTGAACAAAATACAAAGAATACTTCAGCCTGATTGCATGAAGTTGAGCACTTGATTTCTTTTGAACAATTACCAGTCTACTTTATGTCTTAGCTTGGGACCAAAGTGCCGGGGGGCGGCGCCTAGGAGCAGAGCCTTCTCTGTGGCGGGCCCAGCCCTGTGGAATGACCTCCCCCCGGATATTAGGATTACCTCTTACCTCCGCTCCTTCCGTGTAAAGCTCAAGACCCACCTATTCCAAGTAGCTGGCCTGGCTCAACCATAGTTTGATGATATCGCTCCTGACGGGTTTTTTAATTTTGTGATTTTATTTAGGGGATTTTAAACTGTGATTTTAATTGTTTCCATCCATCTGTCTACCTCCTCCATGTATATGTATATGTCTATTTTGTGCATGTATTCTCCATATTTGTATTTTATATATTTTTCATTGTACGCCGCCCCGAGTCCTTCGGGAGAGGGTGTGGCTAACAAATAAATTTTATTATTATTATTATTATTATTATTAAAGTGGGTGTCAGGCCTGCCTCTGTTCAAAACCCAAGAAAGAAAACCTCTGACTCCATTAAAGTAGAGAAGAAGTACTTTTACTGTTAGATACTCCCCGCTCTAGTTTTACTAAGGACAATAGTAGTTTCCACTCAGGTCCTCTCTTTTCAGGTGGGAAAAGAGAGACTCCTGATTGGCTGAAGCGCTGGACAGCTCCCCTTTAAAAAGGGAGCTGTCCGACCATGCAGCCAGTGGATGCCTGCACGTTTACCAATAAAGAGCTGCTGTTATCTCTAGCCTTTTGTGCCTTTCATTACCCGATCTAACATTGGCGACGAAGGTGGGATTGGAAGGCAATTAGGCAGACAAAGAGCGAAGCTTCACTGACAAAGGGCTTGGTCACATGGCAGCATTCCACCCGGAGCGCAGGAAAGGCAACAGCAGGCCATCACGAACCCAGAGAGAATCAGGATGGCCACCTACGCCCAACTGCCTCCGTTCAACCCAGCCACGGACTACTGGGACACGTATCCGCTGCGTTTTGAGGTCTTCCTGGAGGCGAACGATCTTGGCGGCATCCTGGAGCCCCAGAAAAAGAACCTGTTCCTGGGTTACTGTGGCTCCGAAGTCCTGGAGACCGCCAAGAACCTCTCCGAACCGATGCCGCTACACGCCGTCTCCTGGTCTGCCTTACAACAAACATTGAAGACCCACTACACCCCAAAGCCGTCCAAGTACGTTCGGCGCTACCACTTCAACATGAGGAACCAGATGGAAGGCGAGTCGATAAATGGATACATCGCAGCACTCCGGAAAGCCACAGCCCATTGCAAATTCCATGAACTGGACAACGTCATCTTAGAGCGGATCATAATGGGGGTCCGAGACCGGAGTCTACAGGCAAGATTGCTGGCGAGAAACAACCTCTCCCTCCAGATCGCTCTCGACGAGGCAAGGGCCGCCGAGTCAGTGAACAAGTCCGTGGAAACCCTCCAGCGCCTCCACGCACACAAAGAGGCACCCAAGAGTGCCCGCGTCCACCCGAGAGCTCCGAAAGCGATGAAGAGAGCAGTCACCTCATGTGCAGTAGCCGCGAGACGCCGGCACGAAAATTCAAGTTGCCCAGCCTGCTGTGTGCTAGCTGTGGAGGCGATCACGCCAGAGCAACCTGCCGTTTTTGAGGCGCGACGTGCCGGCGGTGCGAGCAGAAGGGACACATCGCCAGAGTATTCCGCAGCGAGTTCCCCGCGACAACCGGTCACCCTGAAAGGGCGGACAAAGGACTGAACCGGAGACCGCGACCCAACCAGAGGCAACCCAGGTGGGCAGAAACTGGCGATCAAGTAGCCAACCTCAGGGCGACGACCCGGGAACACCAGAATCGCACCAGGAAGCCAAACATCACGGTTCCAGTACGGCACATCTGAACCAGCTGCCCGAAAAAACTAAAGATCACCGTTTTCCTCGAGGGTGCCCCTTGCGAGATGGAGATCGACACCGGGTCGTCTCTCACCATCATCTCATGGCCTGCCCTGAAGCAAACGATCCCGACCATACAGAAGGAGGACCTCAGACGCCCAGACGCCCGCCTTCGTGATTACCAGGTGCAGAATAAACGTAGCCAGGGTAGAATTTCTAGGCTATATGATCGATGGCTCAGGGATCCACCTGACCAACCAAAAAATCAGAGCTATTAGGGAAGTCCCCACTCCCAAGAATCAGACTGAACTCCAGGCGTTCCTCGGGCTCCTTATTCCTAAAGCAGAAAGAGACGGTTGCTGAATCGCTTCACCACCTGCTAGTGAAGAACGCGGAGTGGACATGGGGAAGACCGAGGCCAAGGCATTCGCTGCCGTGAAGGGACTGTTATCAGCGGACTCTTTCTTGGTGCAATTCAGCCAGACCCTGCCCCTGGTGCTGACCTGCGATGCCTCCCCCTTCGGCGTTGGCGCAGTCCTGAGCCACCGGTTACCGAATGGCACGGAAGCCCCCATCGCCTTCTACTCGAGGACATTATCCGCCGCCGAATGGAACTACAGCCAGTTGGACTGCGAGGCCCTGGCTGCAGTGGCCGGAGTCAAGCGTTTCCATGAGAACCTGTACGGCAGGGACTTCGAATTGGTGACCGACCACAAGCCGCTGCTGGGACTATTGGCTGGGGACTGCCCCACACCAGTGTCACTCTCCCCACGCATGACCCGATGGACGATCTTCCTGGAGGCTTACTCCTACAGACTCGTCCACCGGCCAGGCACTACACTGGGGCATGACGACGCATTGAGCCAATGCCCCCTACCAGAGCTGCTCAACCCCCTGACACCCGAGACCGTGCTCCTGTTGATTGACTGCCTAGACTTGGGCCCCGTGTCCTCCAGGGACGTCGCATGCCACTCCGAAAGGGACCCCATCATCAAGCAAACATTGAACTGGGTGTGGAGGGGGTGGCCCAAGGGGCCAGTTGGGACTGAATTCAACCCGTACGTCACAAAACTGGACAAACTGTCAGCCATCAGAGGTTGCCTACTGTGGGGGGACCGGGTAGTCATTCCCAAGCAACTGCGAGTAGCCATGCTAGAGGCTCTTCACATGGGTCACCCGGGAATAGTGTGGATGAAAGCACTGGCAAGGAGTTACGTGTGATGGCCCAATTTGGACAGAGACATACAGGAGTGGGTCGCCACATGCACACCCTGCCAAGAGTCCAGGCCGGGTCCCCCAGAGACACCCGCAAATGAATGGTAACGTCCACAAGCACCGTGGTCCAGAGTCCACATAGACTTCGCGGGGCCAGTTCATGGACAAACATTCTTTGTAGTCGTGGACGCTTCCTCAAAGTGGCTGGAAGTGACCCTGATGACATCCACCACCACGGACGCGGTCATCAAAGCACTACGCAGGCTATTCGCGACCCACGGATTCCCCGACGTGCTCGTTTCAGACAATGGCCCACAATTCACGGCCAAGTCGTTCGAAGAATTCTTAGCAGCGCAGGGAATCCGGCATGCCCTAGTCGCCTCATTCCACCCGGCGTCGAATGGTCAGGTGGAACGAATGGTAAGGTCTACCAAGGAAGCCCTCAGCAGAATGGGCCCGGGCGACTGGCAAACGCGAATAGACCATTACCTACTGATCCAGCATATCACGCCCAGTGCCTCCATGGGCAGAAGCCCAGCTGAACTCCTCATGTGGCGCCGACTCAGGTCTCACCTAGACCGGCTACACCCCAACTACTCATCAGAGACACCCCCTGACTCCACAGGCAAAATCCGGACATTTGACATCGGCGACCCGGTCTACGCCCACAATTACTCAGGGGGGACCTTGTGGGTACCCGCAACCATCGTCAGAATCTTGGGCCGGCGCTCCTATGCCGTCAGGCTCGAGGATGGGCAGCACTGGAGGAGGCACATCGACCAACTCCGGGGACGGGTGGCGAACTCCACACTCCGGAAAACACCAATGACACCATCGCAGCCCGAGCCGCACCACCCACAAATCGTTGCGGAAGCACCAAGGGACTTATCTGACTCCGATGGGGCACGGGCGAGTCCTCCACCGACAATGCCAACTGAAGCCTCCGAAAGTTTCCAGGAGGTTCCATCCGATGAGTCCGGAGAGGCAACAGGTCCGACCGACCAGCAGGAAGGAACCCAACTGACTGAACTGCGCAGGTCCAGCAGGTCGAGCCAAAGACCCGCCTACCTGCGTGACTACGTCACTCGTTAGGATGTTACCAATAAAGAGCTGTTGTTATCTCTAGCCTTTTGTGCCTTTCATTACCCGATCTAACATTTACTGAGTTTGAAATGATAGCAGCAAAAGAAAAGCAAGGTCTGAGCCAAAAGGCACAAAACTTACATATTGAAAGTTTCCCCAAATCCCTCCCCCCAGGGACCCAGGCTGAATGTCCAATCCCCATCCCATATAGTGTCATGTGGGGCACATCTTCAGGTGTTTTTGTCCATCTGGAGTTCCAGGACAGTTGACCTTGACTGAATGTAAAAAACTCCATTCAGCAGCGCAGTAATTTGTGAGAGCAATCCTCCCTTTTTATTCACATGGGCCTTCTTCACACCAGCTCACTTCCCAAACCCTAATGCCATGACCACCCTCCCCATTACTATGGCAGCCGATAGCAAGCAAGCATCAAAGGGAAAACCCATGCTGGAGATCCAGCTGACATAGAGTTTTAATAAAGGAAGGGTCAGTAATTTGTTCGGGAGACCTTCTGGGTGTGTGGCGCACTCAAAAGCTAGGTGGACACGTGTTGTATTTGGTTAGGGTCCATGGGAAACGTTTCCCTAGGTTCATGGGAAACGTTTCCCTAAGGTTTCCCTAGCTTCCACTTGGGAAGGTAGTTTTCCACCTGCGATGAGGGAAAATTGCCCATCCAGGCTGGGATGAAAAAGAATTGTGCATGTGGGTTATGTCCCAAGTGGGCTAGGTTCAGAGATGGGGCTGGTAATCCAATTTGGTCAGACAAGGGTACTTTCAACTATGTCATATTAAAATTCTCTAAGGCTGAAAGCTAAAACCTTCTCTGCTTTATACAGTAAGTACTTTTGAGCGGGAACCATTTTTCTGAAAAGTCAGGTTACAATTGTGTGTATGAATGTTTCATTAGGCACAAATTGGGAAAGCAAGAGAAGGAAAGAGGGAGTCAGCCAGCCTTATTCAGTGAAGATGCACTTAACAACACAGAAGCTGGCCTCATTAGTGCTTTTGGCTCTCTACCAAGGAAAGAACAAGCCAATATACTATTCAAGTTAGAAAATTTAAAGAAATCCTTGTTGGTCACAATTGACATAGCTGAGCCGCTTATAGATCTGGTCTCCCCAATAATTGAGCCTCTTACCTCCCCCCCCCCCCCCACACACACACCCCAGAGGGCAAGGGATTACATGAATATGAGATCATGGAAAACAAAAGCCAAGATCCACAGGGGCCAATAGAGGTCCCGGTAGAGATGGAGATGCTATCATTCTTATATGAACATTCTATGATACTTTCAGCACCAAACCAAGAGGCTGAGAGAGGACCCACATTAGTGCCACCATTCCAAAAGTCGAATGCAGCATGACTTAATAACTTTGCCCTACACCTTGAGAGGCGGCACCTGAAAGACAAGCTCTGTTAGCTGGTGTTAAAGCCTCTTACTCTGAACAAGTTCCTCAGGAGTCTACACAGGACTTAGATGAGACCCCCCTCCTTTTAGAGAAGGCCAATTTCATTTGTGATGATATCCCAATCCAATGTAACAACCTTACAACTTTCCTTTGTATATATCATATTTCCTGATGAGTTGCAAATGGTGACCCTCTTACCCTTATAACCTGGAATATAGTGGGTTGGACTGTCCCATCAAAAGACCGACTTTTTTTTTACTATATATCACAATTTGACATCATCTTCTTACAAGAAACCAGGGCTTCTGCAGAGATACAGTTAGATGGTTATTGGGCTAACTCTATCCCGGCTGTCCCAAGTAAGGTGGGTGGGAGAACCAAAGGGGGTATTGTGACACTAGTTAATACATCCCTGCAATTTAAATTTGTATTACTGCCACCTTTTCAGCCATGGGTTGTGACTACCTTACTCTTATATAAACAGGTAGAGATCTTGCTTTTTAATATCTATATTCCTCTACTTAATAAAAATAATGTCAGGTTTCCAAAAAATGCCCTAATTGATTCATGAGTCTAGAGCCAAATTTCAAAAGAAAATTTGTCATTTATTGGGAGCATTTATTTTGGCAAGACCTTTTTGCAGTCAGATCTGAGCCTTATTTGAATTATAGCTGAACTATATCCCTGTTCCTTCCCTCCCCTCAGTTTGTGTAATAAATCACATTCCCCAATGAGGTGCACCCCTCCCAAGTCTGCTGCGGTAATCTGAGATCCGACTCTAGCCTAAAGTATGCTTAGAATGCACTCCCCCCCTTTCCTCACCATGGCAACTTAAGTAGTTGACATTCGACTCCCCTCACTTTCCAAAAGCAACCTGTGTGAAGCAAAAACAATTTGAGTACAGGTATAGGATTTATGGCTACAGCCTCCCCCCAAGCTTGTTTGGATTTTCTGCATGGAATTTTGCTATAAGGCGATCAGCCTGGATATTTCTACTCTTTCCCCAAGATGCCTCTGACAAGGGGTAGCCCTTCCACTTGATTAAGTATTGGAGTTGTCTCCTGTGCCACCTTGAATCAAGGATTTGTTGCACCTCATAATGGGTTTGGCCTCCTATGACCACAGGGCCCGGGGTCTCCCGGGGTAGTGGTCTCAGAGTGGACCCGACCACGGGTTTTAATAAGCTACTATGGAATACCGGGTGTATCTTTCCTAGCAGTCGAGGCAGTTTCAATTGCACTGTGACTGGGTTGATGATCTTTACTATGGGGAATGGTCCCATAAACTTTGGTCCCAGTTTCTTGCTAGGGAGTTGCAACCTCAAATATTTTGTGGAGAGGTAAACCTTCTCTCCCACCAAGAATGGTCGTTGCGGAGCTTGGTGTTTATCTGCCTGTTTCTTACAGGTTTGTGCCGCTTTATCAAACACTTTTTTGACATTTTCCCAGGTTGCTTTTAGCATCGACATACTATCAGTCAAGTTGACTGAGGAGGGGGGGATCCCTTGGAGACTCAGGCATTGGGACAGAGTCCATGCCGCTCACTACTTTGAATGGTGTTAGTCCTGTGCTACTGTGAAAAGCATTATTGTATGCGACCTCAGCAAAAGACAGAATGTCTGCCCAATTGGACTGCTGATAGTTCACGTAGCACCTCAGGTACTGCTCTACCATAGCTTTCAGTCTCTCTGCCCCCCCATTGGTGCTCGGGTGAAAAGCCAAGCTAAGCCCTGGGATCACCCAATGGAGCACAGGAACTCCCTCCAGGATGTAGCCGTAAATGGGACCCCTCTGTCTGAGATAATTCTTCAAGGTACTCCATGCAGGTGGTAGATGTGCTTCAGGAACAGTTTGGCCAGCTTGTGAACTGAGGGTAGTCCACTGCAGGGTGTGCCTGTTTGGAGAACAGGTCTATTACAGTCCAAATCACCGTGTTTCCCCCACTTTTCAGCAACTCTACTATAAAGTGCATTACGATCTCCTCCCACAGCCTCGTTGTCTCTGCTACTGGTTGCAGCAGTCCGGGGTTTTTTTCCCGGTCGCCTCTTCATTGTGGTGCAGATGGTGCAACTTTTCATGTAACTGTCCACATCTTTCTTTGTTTCGTGCCACCAGAACTGCCTCCAGGCTAAGCGTAAAGTCTTTAGGAATCCAAAGTGGCCTGCCGGTTTGGTGTCATGGCTCCTCTGGGGAATTAGGGTGCGTAGGGATTCCAGGACGTACAGTTTCATCCCCTTCCATGTGAGGTAATCTCTTTTTGTCAAGATGTGTTGGTTATTTCAGAACCAACCGGTTCCTTTGCAAACATTTCTTTTAGTGTCTCAAATGCCTTTTGACAGGTTAGGTCCTCTGTAGAGGTTGTCCTGGGTGAGGTTTTGTTCCTGGGCTCCCTGTCTTTAAGAGGTCTGTCATGGGTTTTGCAATCTTCGCAAAGGAGGGGATGAATTGCCTATAGAGGTTCACGAACCCTAGGAAGCTTTGTAGCTGTTTGCGGGTGTGAGGGCATTGCCTAGGACGACTTGTACTTTGGTTGGGTCCATCTCTATTCCCTCATTTGACACTCGGTAGCCCAGGTAGTCTAGCTGTGCATGGTGGAATTCACATTTTGATAGCTTGACATACAGGTTGGCTGCCAGAAGTTTTTCCAGTACTTGGCAGACCAGGGGTATGTGGTCATTCATGGTCTCTGTGTAGATGAGGATGTCAATCAGGTAGACGAGAACACCCTTGTAGAGGTGCTCGTGCAGCACCTCATTTATTAACTGCATGAACACTGCTAGGGCTTCCTGCAGTCCGAAAGGCATCACTTTGAATTGGAAGCTCCCTAGGGGGGCAGTTGAACGCTGCTTTCCACTCATCTCCCTCTCTGATACGTACTCGGTAGTATGCTTCTCTGAGGTCTAATTTGGTGAAGACTTTTCCCTTGACCAGGTGAGATAGCATGTCCTTCATGAGGGGGAGTGGGCATAGGTTGTGTATGAACACTGCATTGATTCCTCTAAAGTCCACACAGTCTCATAGTTCCATCTTTTTTTTCTTTAAAGAGGACTGGCGCCACAACCTGTGGCTTGGCTGGCTCGATGAACCCTCGTGCTAGGTTTTTGTCTGTGTACTTGTGCATTTCTTGCATTTCCCGGGGCGTTATGGCGTTTTGCCCCGGGGATGATTTCGATGGCACAATCTGCCTCACAGTGTGTGTGTGTGTTGGGGGGGGGGGTGTTCTGAATACTTCTGCAAGGTCCTGATAATCCGCTGGGATATGTTCAGTCTCTGGGGTTTCATCAGTTGTGGCTCCCAGATGTTCCGGTGAGCTCTTTTGTGGGGGGGGGGGGATTCCCTGCTTGGGTGGTGTTTCTGCTTGCTGGTGTGCAAGGGGTTGGGGGCCCTTTTCTATCCTAAGTCTGCAGGTACCCCCTTGCCACCAGATGTTCGGTCCCCCCTTGTCTAGCCAGGACAGTGTCAGTATGACTGCATCTGTCATTTTGGGGGCTATTATGAATTGAATTACTTCCCAGTTATCCACCAGCTCTAGTCTCACTGGTTCAGTCAGCTGGGAGGCATAGGCTCCCCCCATTAGGGACCCATCGACCTGTTCGAACCGGATTTGGTGGCCCAGTCTTTTTGCTCTGATCCCCAGTTTCAGGACTGTGGTCAGGTTGATGAAGCATCTAGTGCAGCCTGAGTCTATCAGGGTTTGAAAATCCCCCTGATTTCCTGTTTTTGGGGCTGTGAGGCGTATTGGAAAAGAAAGAAAAGGGTGAATTGGTTCACTCACCATTGGGTCATTTTCTCCCTCTTCCTCGCTGTCATAGGATTCGGGCGACTGGTTGTCGTTGCCTGGGGTTCCACCTGAGGGGGAAGTGGCATCTGCAGCCTGGAGGGCTTTCCGGGATGTGTTGGTGGCCCGTTTGGGGCCTCGTTCTGGTTGTGCCCTGGGTGGTGGGTCTGGCCTTGGTTTCGGGGCTGGGGTTGAGCACGCAGATGCCATGTGGCCCATCCCCCCCCCGCATCTGTAGCATCTCAGCGGACTTCAAGGGAGGGCTGGTCTCAGGGTCTGCTGTGATGCTATGGTTCCCCGTTGGCTGGGTGGTTTCAGGTCAGGTTGACCTCTCTCTTTTGTGTCCAGTTGCTAGTGTCCGGTTACTAGTTGTTGGTGCACAGCCTGCTGTTGACTTTTGTTCCTACTCGGAACCATTCAGAGAGTCGATTTGGGATGTCGCGGTATGCAGTTACCTTGGGCAATTTGCTTCTCCAGGCTTGTTCTGAAAAAATGAACTAGTACCCACTCTGGTAAAGGGGGTAGCCTTCCTATGACTCTCCTAAATTCACAGATGTGCTCTTTGATGGGGCGGCCCCTCTGCTTTAGGTTGCTGAGTTCCTCTTCCACATATGGGTCCTCCTCTGCCTCCTCAAATCTGCCTCTAGCAGTTGCAGGAAGTCATCTATGTCTTGCAGATGGGAGGGGGGGGCTCTCCTCTTGTGGAGGGCTGCTAACCACTCCCTTGCTTCTCCTTCTAGCCCCTCTGCGATGGTATTCACCATGGCTCTGGGGGATGGGTAGAGGTGCCCATAGCATTCCAGGTGGGTATTAGCTGAATCAAGGAATAGAGCTCGCTGGTCTGGGTCCCAATCAAACTTTCCCCTGAATTTGGGGTAGGTCATTCAAGCCTGCTCCTCCTACCTCCTGTTGGCCTCTGTATGCTTGCACCTGATATGGCTGGCCATCTTCTTCACCTCTAGTTCGGAGAGAGGGAGGGTGCTGCCTGCCTTGGGCAGCCTGCCTACTGTGTGGGAGAGGCATTGGTTGCAGTTTGGGCTCCTTCTATTGTGTGGAGGAGGGGGGCTGCACTCCAGTCTGCATCTCCTCCCTTCAACAGGATGAGATGTCCCTCCCCTCTCTTTTGGGCGGCTTGATGGCCCCTCATCATGAAGGGTGGTCCAGTCAAAATCCTCCCTCAGTTGCTCTATTGCACTCCCCAGGGATTCCATCTGGGGCTTTGAGAGCCTGCCTTGTGCCCAGTCCCACATTCAGTCCACCCTTGCCAGCTTGCTCAAGACCCTTCCCTTTATCTGGGAATTGGGGTAAGGAAACTCAACTTCAGCTGCCTTAGGGGCTAATGTCCACCAGTACTCATCCTTTCTTGCTTCTGCTACTGGGAAAGGCATTGCAGCTTGGTTGTCTGGAGCTTTGATGTCTGTTGCTGGCCGAACTCCTCCAGCTGAAATCAGCCTTTCTTCCAATAATCCACCTTCTGCCATGGTTGCCTGATTTTCCCTCCAAGCACCCCAAATATCAGGAAGTGATTGGAGAGCCTGGGACTCAAGAAACCCAGAAATCTTGATATATTTTAAAAGTCAGATTTGGCTCTCTGTGAAGTTTCCAAAAGATGACCTAAGTAAATTATGAGCCTCGAGACAAAATTCTAAAGAAATCCAGTCATTTATTAGGAGCAACATTTTGGCATTTTCTTCTGTTGCGGAGCCAAATCTGATTCCCACTTAATGGCATCTGAACTTTTTCCTGTTTCTCCCCTCCCCTCCGTCTGTGTCATAAATCACATCCGCCAACAAGGTGCTGCAGCAGGCTATGAACTTGCACACCTCAAACGCCTGCTGTAGAAATATGAGATCCGACTCTGGCCGAAGGTATGCATGGAATTCTCCTCCTTTCAATGTCAACTTGATAATAGTCATGGAAATGCTTTACAAGTTGACATTGGAGACAGAACCAATATACATTCTATTCTAATCCACATAAATCGTGGTCTAGGATCGATATGAGACACATCGCTACAAAATTTGTGGGATACCACCAAAGCATATATGTGAGGACTTACTATAGCGTACATGGCAAGAAGAAACAAGAAAAGGAAACAAAAAGAAGAAGGGTTGTAGGAAGAAATTAAAAGATTAGAAGTAGATTTATAGTCCATGCCCCAAAACAACAAGATAAAAGGAAAAATAGACCTAATAAGACATAAATTTAACCTGATTACACAAGATGAAACGGCCCAGAAAGTTAGAATGGCAAAGCAAAATGTCTTTGTGCACGCAAATAAGCCAGGGCTTTGGCTGGCATATAAATTAAGGAAAGAAAAGGAGAAAAGAATAATAGCCTATTTACAAGACAAGGAGGGCATGACACACCATAGAAGAGAGGGAAAAAAAGAATATAACACAAATTTTTTTTCAAAGCTTGTATCGGCAGGAGCATGCATCAGAGGATAATATCAAATAATACCTGGATAAGATGAACTTGGCCAAAATTACAGAAGTAAAAGGAGAAAGATTAAACGAACCAATAACTATGATGGAATTAGTGGAGGCAATGAAGAAACAAAAGAATAACAAAACACCAGGCCAGGATGGATTACCTGTGGAGCTATACAAGACGGTACAGGAACCATTAGATATGTTAATGATAGAAGTATTCAACGAGGTGCTCGTAGAAGCAAAGATACCAAATTCATGGACAGAAGCACTTATTACACTTATTCCAAAAGAAGATACAGAACCACATCAGATTAAAAACTATAGATCCATTTCACTGCTAAACGCAGATTATATAATATTTGCATCCATAATTGCAGAAAGACTTTAAAAGGTTCTAAACAAGTATATCCTTCCAGACCAAAACAGATTTTTACCAAGAAGACAAATAAGAAACAACATGAGAACCATTATAAACACACTAGAATATTATGAAGCACATCCAGGAAAACAAGCTGGCTTAATATTTTTGGATGCCAAAAAAGCCTTTGATAATTTAAATTGGAGATTTATTATTTTACAATTGGAAACTTTGAATTTTGGGGAGAAATTTGTAAAGATGGTGGAAAAAATATACACAACCGAAATAGCTAAAGTAATAATAAATGGTGATACTACCAAAAAATTTATTACTGAGAAGGGGGTAAGACAAGGATGTCCACTATCACCTTTATTATTCATATTAAGCTTGGAGGTATTGCTAATAAAAATCAGAGGAGATCAGGAACTGAAGGGTTTGAAAATAAGGAAAGAAGAATACAAAGTCCAAGCATTTGCGGATGACTTAGTATTTATATTGTACCAACCACTAGAGACAGGACCCGAACTGGTGCAACACTTAGAAGAATATAGTAGAGTAGCAGGACTTAAAATTAACAAATATAAAATAAGGCAATAATGAAAAATCTTACTAAAAAAGGAAAGAGAATTGGAAGAAAGAATGGGCATACAAGTTACCCAAAAAAGTAAAATAACTGGGAATTTGGCTATCAGCCAGATGTTCTTCAATCAAAGAAGATAACTACACTAAATTAATACAACAGATTAAAAAGATTTGGAAATATTGAAGAAACTACAACTGTCCCTTATAGGAAGGATAGCTGCCATCAAAATGAACATTTTACCAAAAATACTGTTCCTCTTTCAAGTAACACCAATAAAATTAGGTAAAAGCTTTTTTAAAGAGTTAAATAAGCTAACTATGAAATAAATTTGGCTGGGGGAAAAAGCACAAATTAAAATAAAACTATTGCAGGATTGTAGAGAAAGAGGAGGATTCGGGCTCCCGAATTGGGAGACTTACTATCAGGCAGTGGCATTTACATGGCTCAAAGATTGGATTGAGTTAAAAAATAAAAGAATGCTGATTTTAGAAGGCCATGACTTACAGTTAGGATGGCACGTGTTTATATGGGATGGCAAAAATAAAACCCACAGTTATTTTCAGAAACATTTAATTAGGGATGGTTTGCTACAAGTATGGCAAAAAACTAAAAAAACCACTATATTAAAATTCTGAATTGGCTATCAATGATGGAAGCGTTAATCTACCCAAATGTATTAGAGACAGATTAAATAAAAAGATATAAAGATTTACAAAACAATCAGGGGGAATTAAATACAAGATTAGAACTAAAAGAACAGGGCATAGACATCGATTGGTGGCCATATATGCAGATACAGGCTAGTTATAAGAAAGATAAAGAACAGTACGGATTCCAAACAGAACCGCAAGATCTAGATAATATTTTACAAGGTACAGAGGATAAATTGATCAAGAAATTATATAACTACTTATTGAATTACAGAATGGAGGAGGAGGTAGTTAAAGAAACTATGATAACTTGGGCCAAAAATTTTGGCTACAGTATTGATTTGGAGAAATGGGGAAAAAATTGGAATGAAAATTGTAAATTGACAATGGCAGTAGCGTACAAGGAAAATATGTATAAAATGTTCTATAGATGGCATCTCCCACCAGCGAGACTGGCTAAAATGTACCCAAACTTATCACTGGACTGTTGGAAATGTAGGTAAAATCAAGGAACGTATTACCACATGTGGTGGTTATGCCCAAAGGCTAAACAATATTGGAATAGAATAAGAAAATGGCTCGAAGAAATTACTAAACAGCAAATAGATATGAAACTGGAATTATTTCTATTGGGAATACCTACAAGGAAATATGACAAAAACACAATATTTAATTATAGATATCATAACAGCAGCGAGAATAATATATGCACAAAATTGGAACATTAATAATATACCATCAGAGGGGAATGTTATAATAAAAGTGTTAAGAGTGTGCAGTGGTGGACAAACTTATAAAAGAAATAAAAGGAGGAAACAGAATATTATATGGTATGGAACGAGTGGTACAGATGGCTAGAGGACAGGTGTAAAGCTTAAGGAATGACTAAATGAAGAAGACACAGGAGTTAGAAATTAGCAATGTATAGGTAGTGTTCTGTCCCATGATTCTAATGAATATGCAGACACAGGCTTGGCTGTCTGCCATGACTAATGACGGAGATAAAGCCACCCCTTGGCTAGGAGCCTAGAATGCTATCTTCAAGAAACCAAGATTAGATTTATGGAATGCTTTCTCAACGGTTAGTAAACTGGACTGTTGTTTCCTGCAAAGATTCCCCTCCCGTCGCTCCACCTATAAGCTCTTTGGGAGGGGCCAAAAACAGTAGCCACCTGTCCCTATTTCCTTCTATGACGTCTTCTCCACAGCTGCTCCCTTCTCTTCTCAGCTCTATGCACACGCATATCAGGGACAACCTCCCTCTGTTCCTCCTCACTGCTCCCTCACTCAGATGCCACCTGGTGGCCAACAGGCCTCTCTAGTCCCTGCTCTGACTCCAAACACCCTCCAGGGTCTTCTTCATCCTCCAGAGCAGTCCCATAATGTTCATCGCTGTCAGAGTCCACCAACAGCTCAGCCGGCCGCTGCTGGGCCACAATACTATCCCTCACCGAAGGGTCCTTCCCCCGGGTCTGACGCTCAGGGTGTGGCTTAGCTGGGAATTGTTCATGGAAGGCCTGCACCAAAGCAGGTGCGTGCACCGAGGTTGCATCCTCCCAGGTAACATCCTCCGGCTCACAGCCTTTCCATTCCACCAGGTATTGGAACCGTCCTTTCAGCCATCGGGAATCCTGGATCCTGGCAACTTCATACTTGGCTGGCTCCTCATCGGCACAGGGTTCTGGCTGGGGATGATCAAGTTGGTGAAGAGGACAAGCCGGCTGTTCAGGAACAAGAAGAGATCGATGAAAGACCGGATGGACTCGCATCGAACGTGGTAAAGTCAGGCAATAGACGACCGGATTGATGACTGCTTCAACAGGAAACAGGCCAAGGTAACGGTGGTCTAACTTCTTGACCGGCCGGTTTGATGGAAGGTGTCTAGTCAACACGGGCGTCGCACGCCGAGACCTGTCTGCGACTCTCTTATAGTCCTCCTTGGCTTTATCCAGATATCGCCACACCACTTGATGGACCGCCTGTAGTTCTGACAGGAAGTCCTTAGCTGCGGGGACCGCTGAGCCGATGGGTATGAGGGGAAGGAACCGAGGATGATACCCCACATTGGCCAAGAAGGGCGTCGTCTGCGTGGATGTGTGCTGTGAGTTATTGAACGCAAACTCCGCTATTGCCAGGTAGTCCGCCCAATCATTTTGATGCTGGTTCACAAAACAGCACAGGTACTGCTCCAAGATCCCGATCACTTTCTCCGTCCCTCCGTCGGTTTTGGGATGGTGCGCTGAGGACAAGCAGATCTTGACATCCAAGGCCATCACCCTTTCCAAAACTGGGCTGTGAATTGCATTCCTCTGTCCGTCATGACCCTGTCAGGTAGGCCGTGCAGCCTGAAAACATAGTGAATAAACATGCGGGCGGTGGCGCGGGCTGTTGGTAATCTCTGACACGGGATAAAATGAGCCATCTTCGTCAGCATTGTGAAGGAATATAATTTAAACCTTTGTAATTAATGATGATAGATCGTGGCTTTTCCTGGCAGTATACTTCTGAATAAGCAAAAATAAACCCAAAGCATGATCTAATAAAAACATTTTCAATATAAAAGAAAGTAAAAATACAAACTTGCTAACTGAATTAATTACCTCTTGGCAGCGCTATGTGCCTGCCTCTCTTGGCAGGCGAACAGAAGATCAGAAGAGAAAGTTAAGAAGGAATGTGAAAGTGCATGCACAGTAAATCATTGTAAATCATCAAAGGTACCCATTGTATGGTGTTTAATCCTCCTGCCCAACCATGGACTCCTGCAATAAGAGACCTAGAGACTAGGGCTTGCACAACGTTATTGATGTCCATGGATACTGAATTGCAGGTTACTTTTCCACCTGATGCAACAGCCCAGCACATTTGGGCTATTTTGGAAGATTGCTACAGGCCCGTTTCAATTGAATCTTCATGTTTGCTCATGTCTGAGTTGCATGGTTCGAAGTTGGAACCTGGTGACCAAATTGGTGGACATTTGACCAAACTGAAAGGAATGAGAAGTGAACTGAGAGAAAGAGGCCATGTTATTGATGATATCCAAATGATCAGCATCATCATTAACTCATTGAATTATGAATGGAAAGATGCCATTGCAAAGATTAACCACGTGCCTATTGCTCAATGCACTGTTAATAATGTATGCAGACTTTTAATTAAGGAGGAAGCTATCAAATTAGCCACACCTCATCTGCAACGACTCCCAGCGTCAAGAGGTCCAGCTAGACGTCCCTTCCGAGGAAGAGTCTACACTCCAAGGATGCCAAGATGCTACATCTGCAACCGTATGGGACATGACACCTGGGATTGTCCCCAACGAGTTCCAGCTCCCATCACATACCAGCCCAGAGGAACAGAATCCAGAGGCAAAGGTAGAGGCGGAAGACAAGGTCGTCGTGGTCCAAGGCGTGATCCACAAGCTCCACTCGCAACATTGGCCATAACCAACGTTCCACAACCTGATCCAGAGTACGACAGACGTCTTTTGTGGACTTTGGACAGTGGCGCAGCTTTACACGTTACCTACAGAAAGGAACTTTTCACAGAGATGGGCAACCTGGAGCCCGAATATCGAGAACTGTACTCCTTCTCCAACCACACTTGTAAGGTCATGGGAAAAAGAACTGTTTACGTTGAAGAGCTCGATACATTCATCCCTGATGTTTATTACATACCTTCAGCAACCAGTAATTTGCTTAGTCAGAGTCAATTGTCTAGAGTGTTAAAGTTCCAGGTTCACCACCTCGAGAAAGCAAGTTACATAGTTAAAAATGGAGTTATTGTTGCTGAAACCATGTTGATTGGTGGTGTTTATTACTTAAAGCCAAGAGCACAGGCAAGTATGCAAACTCCAAAAAGGGACAGCACGGGCCCAGAGAGAGTTGGTTCAGAGAGAGAACCCGTTGCTACTCCAAAGGCTCCTAAAGCCAACAAACAGAGAAAAAAGAAGCAGGTTGCTCAGAGCAAGCCTGAGGTTCCTCATGAAACTGTTAATGTTGAAAATTCACTAACTGGTAAACCTTTGCATTCCAGGTGTATCCACAAGTGGCATAGAAGATGGGGGCACGCCAGTTTCTGT
This sequence comes from Natrix helvetica, assembly GCF_964273705.1. Lineage (NCBI taxonomy): Eukaryota > Metazoa > Chordata > Lepidosauria > Squamata > Natricidae > Natrix > Natrix helvetica. The sequence goes on along the minus strand of NW_028113621.1, from coordinate 976 downwards.
GTTCTTAGAAAAATGCCAGAGTTCGCAAAAGGTTTGGATCTAAAGGGGTGTAAGGTGTTTTTGGATTGTGCAGTTTGCAGGAAAGCTAAATCCAAGGCAGCTGCCATTCCCAAACACGCTACACGCCTGTCAACACGCATGTTTGATTTGGTTCACACTGACATAGTGGGTCCTTTCCCACCAACAATTGGTGGTAGAAAGTATTTTCTAACAATTGTAGATAACCATTCTAGATATGGATTTGTATATCCTATGAGAGAGAAATCTGAGACCTTTCAGATCTTTAAAGACTTTGCAGCTTTTGTTTCTACCCAATACCAAGTTCGCATTGCCAGAATCCAGAGCGACCGTGGTGCCGAATTCATGTCTCAGCGTTTCCAGGACTGGATGCGTAAGAATGGAATTCTTGAGCTTCCGGTTGTTCCTGGTGCCGATGGCAGGCTTTTTTTTGAGCCTGTCAGATCAAGAGACAGTTAGAGGTGTTTTTTTACGATCTTTAACACCTCGGACACTCGTAAATTCTTGGAATTTATGAGGGAGAGATTCAGCTGCTGGGTTGAGCCCTCGTGTACCCTCCGGAGTCCGGAGTCCGACGAGGTTTGCCCCCCTTCGCAGTTGTTGTATGCTCCTGCCTTTTTGATAACCTCTGCTAATTTGCAGAACCAGTCGCCGGGAACAGCCTTAACATCTTAACATCTTAACATCCCAAGAAGGAAGCAAGACTTTTGCAAGTATTTTAAGTTTTAATTGGGGGAAGAAAAAAAAAATCTCTTTAAAAAGAACGCTACTGCTGAGTTCGAGAGGCGTGGGCTTAGAACAAAGGATTCAAAATGGCGTTGATTTATAGCTGAAAACCTACAGAAAACGAAAGCTAATTACCTGCTGATAGCCGGGGCAGTAAAGGCGGAACGGCTGAAACAACCCTAACTATTAACAATCTTTAAGCCAGTTTACATAACCTGAACTACTTAAATGT
>NW_028113622.1:0-214572 GCF_964273705.1 Natrix helvetica | reverse complement strand
TATCTGCAAAGCTGCAATGCATTCACACTCTGTAACAGATTGAGAAGTCTGAAAAATCAGCACTTTAGTTTAAATTCTGGAATTTCACGAAATTAACTGATACAGTGGCAAGTTTTAACTATGTTCTGAATCTTTATGTTTGGAATCAAGGCTCATCTTTCAGTCTTAGGTCTCCATCTGCATATATTATATGTCCAAAGTGTTGTGAGGATTGCTAGAAAAATATTTTAAGTATTTTGACTGTTCTGGGTATGTTTGACCATTAAGTATTGTTAGAGTTTGAATTCTGCTTTTCATTTTGAGTTTGCATTAAGGTGAACAGAATAAAATTATCTGTATGCAATGAGAAAGATCATTTGGGGAGGGGAAATCTTTTGGAGATATCACCAAGAAAATTAGGCTGAGACTATGACACAAACAGTTGATTTTTTATTTTTCCCAATTGAAAAAATTATAATTTTGACATTGGCTACTGACTTTTCAAAATTATAGACGAGTATTTTTTTTTTTTTAGAAGCAAGATGGAGATCCTGCTGCTTATATCTATTAACCTATAATGGGAGAATTTGAATGATTTGGCGATATTGAAATTAAAATCTATCTTGCACTAGTTATGCATATCATCTATTTTAAGTAAATTTCTGTTATGTGCTATGCAGTTATTGTGATTGAAAATATTACAGGTTTGGCTGAGCTGATCGGAATTTCTGGAAATTGTATTTATAAGCTTTAGGAAGTTTGAACTGTTAATTTATTACAGACTATTGTTTTTCCTTATTACCCATATTTAACATTAAGTATGTGACTTATCATGGGCAATCATGGTTTCTGAAATCAAGAAATTATTGGTTCCCCAATAGGCTCTTCCTAGGAAATTCAGAAAAGGCTTGGGGGGGGGGGAGATTGGTCTGCTATTCAACTATACAGTTTTGAAAGATTGGATCAAGTCTACCATGTAGACTACCTAGAGCTGAGTGATAAGCCATATGTCTTGCATGGATTATATTCAGTTCTCAGTATCTTCCAGCTAAAAGGCTTTCAAGATTACAAAGCTTGGAATGAAAAGAATTCCTTGAAATCTGAGGGAGCACATTTGGAAAATATATTGTGACTATGTGAGGGAATTTTCTAGTTCAGACCTTGGCAGAGATTTACAACATTAATTCACTGAGCCCAAACTATTTCTGAATCCATTGAAAACTTCTTGCTCATCTCTGGCTTGTATAGATACAGCGATGCAACATTTTCTTTAAATGGCAATTCCTGTTATCTCCAAACCAGCAAGACACTCACCCACATTGGCTGGAGATGATAGGAATGGCAATCCCAGAAACCTGAACAATGCCAGATCAAAAATTGGGATCAGTTGAGAAGCCTCATCTAAAATTAAATTAGAAGTAAAACTCACCAAGTATATTTGAATGTAATTAGCATATCTGTGTGTCTCAACAGATGATTTGTTATTACTGCAGAGGTATAATGTGGATAAAAACCAATGTGTTTCAATCTTAGCAAAGATGGAACTCATATTTGATTGTTTTCTGATGAGGAGATACAGAAGAGATAATGTGGTTTCTTCCACTGGTCCCAGATGAGCTGGCCTCAGTAATAGTTGTGGCTTATATTTAAAGTTTTGCTGTGCTTAGCTTATCTTTCTGTCTTGAAGTGACTGAAAATATAGTAGCCATCTTTGTTCAGCAGAGTTCTGCATCATCTGTTCCACTCCATGTCTTCTGCAGAGTTTAAGAATCTTGCATATTTATTTTCTGTCATTTGTATCACTTGAAGAAGTAGCATGGCTGACATTTGCAGTAGCTCTGAGGCTCAGTTTGTACCTGTCATTTTTAACAAATTAGATTTGCCTCTAGGTGGTCTCTCTGCACCATTCTTCTATGATTATATACATAATCACCTGTGGTACAGTTCTGTGTAAAATCTGATTCTCTCTCTCTCTCTCTCATATATATATTTTACTCCCTACTCACTACTCCCCCTTTCTGTCTATCAGCTCACTGCAGGAGACTATCCAGGCAGAAAACCATATTTTTAATGTTACCTTTTTACATTTGTGTTGTATTTGTGCTGATAAATAAATAAGAGCTTAAGGAAACTTTACTTGGTAACAAACCAGCAGAAGTAGAACATGCTAGCAGAGGTAGGACATTTAAATCCATCAGGCCAATGTAGGAGTGCTCTAGTTTATCCCATTTCCCTGAAAGTGTAAAAGAGAATTAGCAGGGAATGTGTGCTGTATTTTTGCTTCTTTACATCTGTGGCACTTTATTTTTAAAGAACAGGTCTGTACTAGGCCAGATGCAAGTTGTTCTATTTCTTGAAAGTCCAAGTCTTGTGAAAGCTTCACTATAGAACAGAATCTCAGAAAAGGTATCTCATTTTATTTTACCTCATATTGGCCTGGAAGATTGGTCAAGATTTTAAGTGCAAGGAAAATATCCTCTGTTTTTATAATGTTGATTTTTCTGAGACCTGTTCAATAGAATTAAAATGGAAGAGATATCACTTCAATATTTCCCACATTGAGAGATGGTACATTTAAAAAAAGGGAGAGGGGTTGCTTACCCCCAGGGCTTTTTTGATGCTCAAACAAGGAAAGTAGGGCATATATTATAAAAGAAGCGATGAAATGGGTAGTCCTAAACCAGTGTTCTTCAAACTTGGCCTCTTTGCATCATGTGGTTAAAAAGTAACATATAGTATATAAAAAAAGTTCGTTGTGGCAAGTGTGAAGGACGATTCTGGTCAGCCAGTTGATCCCCTGCCTGTGATTTGAATGACTGAGTTTCCATTCCTCTCACTGTTAGCAACAATTGGTATACCATACTTGAAGCTGAAGCCTTTAACAATTTCATACGCAGTTACTGCCATCAAAATGATTTGTCCTTACTGCATTGGTACGAGTTTATATAATGTGATATTTCTGGGAAATAGAAGTTGAGCAGAGACATAATTCAAGATAGTTATTAGAGGGAGGTAACAAAATATTGGTTGAAATTCCTTGCTCAAACATATCTTTAAATTATTTCCAAGAGTAATTGCCTCTATGTTCCTATGTAAAACCCAAGCAACAATTGCCCTCAGAGTGTAGCTTATGCTTATTTTGATTCCTTTCCCTCAAGTGGAGCCTTTAGCAAACCAAAACTCAAAAACGAATTACCCAAGTCTCCATCAGCTGATCTATAGGCTACTCTTCCTGTAAATGTTGATATTCCCCAACTATCCACTGGGCAGTTGAACTGTTGACCAGACTTTTCTGAAATACAGAGCGGATTATGTTCTGCCGAGCAAAAGCCAGAAATGAGCATCTGGGGGGAAAAGGAAGGACCTTGCCGAAGAATCTTAAATCACTCCCCATAGGAACATAAAGAGGCAAACCAAAACCTCCTTTTATCATACAATTAGCCAAAGGATCTAAAAACCTTTTCATACAGTAAATACACTTCTGTTTTTGGACTACGGGAAAATACATAGTCCAGTCTGAAGGGCATCAGGTTGGGATAGGCTGCCCTGTCACTATCACAGAATTTCCCTTGAAATCGTTATTCCCTTTTTTTCAGGTACTGCAAAGGCAATTTCACATTAAATGAAGGCACTTAGAGAGCTCCTTCACTATATGGAAGAAGGACTCTCACTTATGTGGATATTGTTTTTATATATCATTGAAATAATATTTTTGAGATTAAGTTTACATTTGTTTTTGTTTTCTTCTGTACATACAGTAAATACATGTTTCTATTTTACCATTGCTAGAGTTAACCCTCTACAGTCTGTGGACAATTTGCTAGAAAAGCTGTGAGATACTATACTCTCTTCTCATCCCCTTTTGTGTGTGTTCATATTCATAATGATTACTATCTTTCTTTTTAATAAGTTGACATAATGTTGTTTTGGCACAACAAAGCCTAAAGTCTTCTAAATGGATTTTTATGTTTCTGACAATGAACAAACCAGTGAAGGATTTCACATATGTATATGATATATGTATATGTAAAAAAAATAGAAAAGAAATAAACCAAATGTATTCAACTGCTGAAGCTGATTGCACTTATTTGGAATCACAGTTTATTATTGCTTACAAAAATGGCAACAGTGTCTCGTGGTGTCACTTACTTTGATCATTCTCAGATGGAAAATCGTGGACAACAATAAAGCACAAACCCAGAGTTTAAATACAGGAAACAAAGCCATTATTCATTTATTTATTGCTATACATCTCCTCCCAATTTTTCTGTGTTCAGTACCTCTGGGGGGTTTTCTCTGGAAGATAAGAAATATTTTATATTTTCCCATACAGAATATCTGCTGGAATCTGGTTGAAAAAGCCATTTTAGTTTTCTTGATTTCCACAATAATCAATATATCTTACGGGCTCCACTTTATTCCAATCAATGTTAATGCTGTTTGGATTCTGGTGCAAGATATTCAAAGCTACCAGGTGCTGTGGAAGTTTGCTTATATCATAAAGACAACTGAAAGCAAGAACAACTGGACAAAGTACTACAGATAATGGTGACAAAATGTTTACATATGTTTGTGTGACTATTGAAAATCCCACACATATTCATTCATTCATGATTAACTATTGACTAACCAAGCATTTACTCATTAGATCTTAAAGCTGAAGTGTTATACAACATAAAACACACACACACACACACACACACACACTTTAATGGAGACTTTCTAATTTCCACCATAGCTGTTGTGGGAAAGTAACAAATGCTGTAAAAACAATAGAGGCAGTTCTGTAAGGCCATACCGATGATGAAGTTACAGAAAAATAACCACTTACCGTATATACTTGAGTATAAGCCGAATTTTTCAGCCCACTTTTTGGGCTGAAAAATCCACTTCGGCTTATACTCCAGTGAACAAAAAAAAGGAGGGAAGCTTCTGCAAAGGCGAGTGACAAGAAGTCTCCCAGGCTTTAATTTGCCGAGCTGTGCGCACGCGCCTGTTTTCCACGGCGTGGAGCAGCGGCGAGATTCTGGGCGGCGAGCGATGATTCCGGGGGCCATCAGTGGGGGGGGCAGGGTCCCCCCTCGCATTCCTCATCTTCCCGGATGGCCCCTGGAATCATCGCTCACCACGCAGAATTTTGCCGCTGCTCCACGCCGTGGAAAACAGGCGCGTGCGCACAGCTCGGCAAATTAAAGCCTGGGAGACTTCTTGTCACTCGCCTTTGCAGAAGCTTCCCTCCGAAGCGTTCCGAGGGAGGGCTGTAAACTTCCCTCTGAAGTCATGGGATGTTCTGAGGAGCCCCCCAAGGCAAAACGCCGCTGCCAGGTAGTTAAAAGTACGTCTCTGATTCGTCTCTGTCAGTCTCTCTCTGATTCCCTCTGAATGAGACAGACAGACAGAGGAACAGAGAGAGGGAGTGAGGGAGGGAATCAGAGAGAGACTGACACACACACACACACAATTAAAGCAATTTTATTGTTATCTACCTGTATTTTTATTTTTGAAATTTACCGTGAGCTGCTGCATTTCCCAGCCTCGGCTTATATTCGAGTCAATAACTTTTTCCAGTTTTGGGGGGTAAAATTAGGGGTCTCGGCTTATACTTGAGTCGGCTTATACTCAAGTATATACGGTACATTGGTTTAAGCACCCATACTACGGTAGTTTAGCAGGGAGGGGGACAACAATAATTCTTTACAGGAAAATACTTTATGTACAGGGCACTGAAGTAATATGTACTGTATTGCCAATCTGCTATGATGCCCATATTAAAAACATTTCTTGGGAAAAGCTGTCCTATCAAAACATGTTCTTTGGGATATGTCGTGATGGAATATGATGGAGTTGACTTGGTAACACATTCCATAATTGACGGGTTCCTGCAGAAAAGAATCACTCCTTTAAATCTACAAAACTGATTGGGAATCAGTTATGTACCTCTCATAAAAGAGCAAGCAGGCTGGACGGGCAAAAGTACTCTATAACCCCCAAATCTTTAATTATTTAAATAAATCATGCCAGAAAGGGAACATTATGTTTAAAGAATTTTACAGTGTTCCTGCCAAAAGTCACCTGTTCTTGCTATTACAATCTAAAAGACATAACACACTTTAAAATGAAATTCTGATCCCCATTCTCAAAAGAAAAAATATTCCCATACCCATACATACACATATGCACATATATTGTACACAGATTATATATATATATATATATATATATATATATATATATATATATATATATATATATATATATATATATATGTGTGTGTGTGTGTGTGTGTGTGTGTGTGTGTGTGTGTGTGTGTGTGTGTGTCTGTCTGTCTGTCTGTCTTTGTGTCTGTGTGTGTTGTATTTGTGCTAATAAATAAATAAACACAAACACAGCAAAGGCAACATTAAAAACAAAAATATGGTTTTCTGCCTGGATGGTCTTCTGTAATGAGCCGAAGGACAGAAAGGGGGAGTAGTGATCTACCTCCCATATTTGGGCATACCATGGGTTGTAACACAAATACACACACAGACACACCTCATGATGTGCCCAAATATGGGAGGAAGCCATATTTATTTATCAGTACAAACGCAACACAAATAACAAAGGCAACATTAAAAATAGCTTTCTGTCTGGATGGTCTCTTGTGATGAGCCGATAGACAGAGAAAGGAAGCAGTATGCTTCCTCCCATATTTGCGCATACCAGGAGTTGTAACTCAATACATACCTATTTCCCTGACCTAGCTGATAAGGAAGAGAGCCCGTGGCTTAGTGGCAATTACATCGGCCTAATATGCAATACAGCCCTGGTTCGATTCCCAGTAAGGGTATGGCTAGCTGATGAAACCTAAATAGGTAGAAATAGATCTATACTAGTCTCCCTTTATTTATTTACCAGCACAAACGCAACACAAATAACAAAGGCAACATTAAAAATAATAGCTTTCTGTCTGGATGGTCTCTTGTGATGAGCCGATAGACACAGAAAGGAAGCAGTATGCTTCCTCCCATATTTGGGCATACCAGGGTTGTAACTCAATACATACATACATACATACATACATACATACATACATACATACATACATACATATATATTAATCACAGTCTATTTTGAATACATAGTGGAAAAAAGAATCTTGAGTTTTAACAAGGTTGATACTATATGGTACAAAAATATTACAGAATCTAGTTGTTCTCCCTTGGATATCCCAAGGCACTAACTTTAAACTTCATGGATTTTTTGGGTTAGAAAGAAAATACACACCCTAATTTCTTTCTCTGGCTGATGTATGAGGCTAGGTTAGTCTCCCCTTTGTCATGATTTTCTGTCTGAAAAACAGCATCACAGTAGCATTTGGTCTCCCAACAGAAAGGTTACAAAAGAATTGTCTGCTAGGTATTTATTTATTTATTTATTTTATCAGACTTATTAGTCGCCCCCTCTCCCCACAGGGACTCGGGGCGACGTACACAAGCAACGGTCTACGGACTACAAAGGAGGAGGTAAAATTAAATAAATACAATAATCAGAGAAGTTAAAACCCCAATAAGAATAAAAGTTTAAAAGCTAACATTGACAATTAAAATTAACCAAGGGGTGGAACAGTTGTCGAGATTATGCCAGGCCGGCTAGCTGAAACAGGTGGGTCTTCAGTTTACTGCGGAAGGAGCGGAGATCGGTTGTTGTCCTGATGTCTGGGGGGAGGTCGTTCCAAAGGGTGGGACCCGCCACAGAGAAGGACCTACTCCTGGGCACCGCCCTCTGACAGTCTTTAGAGGATGGCACCCGGAGAAGGCCCTCTCTGTGTGAGCGAATGGGCCGCAGGGATGTATGGGGCAGGACACGATCCCGCAGATAACTAGGCCCTATGCCATGGAGCGCTTTAAAGATGGTGACTAACACCTTGAAGCGCACCCGGTAGGCCACAGGAAGCCAGTGCAGCTCGCGCAGGAGAGGTGTTATATGGGAGAACCTCGATCTCCCCATGATTACCCGCACGGCTGCATTCTGGACCAACTGCAGTCTCCGGGTGCACCTCAAGGGGAGCCCCATGTAGAGAGCATTACAGTAGTCCAGACGAGACGTCACCAGCGCGTGAGTGACTGTGCGCAGGGCCCCCCGGTCCAAAAGGGGACGCAATTGGCGCACCAGGCGAACCTGTATAGTCAGCCGGGCATCAAGGAGGACGCCCAAATTGCGTGATTAATACGTTGCGAATAGGCACTGAAGGCAATTTGCAAAAATGTCATTTGCTCAAGATTTTAAATAATTCAAAAAGTTGATTTTCCCAAAATATTTATGCGTTGTTCATTCTCAACACCCAAGGTATACATTCCATATGCTGGAACAACATTTAGGTAGTGTCAAACCAACTCTAATTAAGCATATAATACTTTGTTCCAGAGATACAAAAAAATGGCAAAGAAATAGACTGGCAATGTTCTAATATATTTTAAAAATGATTTGGAATTACAGCTAGTTTTGAAATTGCTGCTGCATATTACATTTTTCCAAACAAAATTTAAGTTCACAACTAATAACCTAATAGTTTATTTCTCTGGCAGAGAGAAACTAATCATTGCTCCTTTAATATTCAGTAAGCATGTAATATGGACAAAAATACACAGGGAAGTGTTGAAGAGTCAAGGGAAACCATTTTGCACATGTATTAATCACTTAGATTCCATAAGTTTGGCATTAAGGCCATAAAAGGATCTAGGTCAGCCTTCTATAGTCACAATGACGCTAATGTTATTTCAGCTACATGGATCTAATTATACACAAATAGATTGAGCTCTAAAGGGTGATGCAAAATTCCCCCCAGTCCATTAATTGTGGTCAGAATGTTTTGCATTTTTTAAAATTATCCCTGCCAAATCAGTAAGCAGCTCACAAAACAATAATCGAAACTCTCAGAGTCTGAGAAGGCTACAACAGCAAATAAAAGAGAAATTAAATAGAACAAAACCAGAATTAAACAGAATATAATTAGAATTCCAACATATTCCAGAATAGAATGGGATACAATGGAACCAAGAGATTAAAGAGAGAAAGAAAAGCAGATTTTTAAACTGGCAAACTTGGGATATTTAGATTGCATTCATTCAGTTGCCTCAGAAGCAAGCCATTCAAGGTCTGAGTGGGATTAATTTTTGAAAAGATGGATTTAGCAAATGTCTCTAAGGCTGATGCAAAAGTGGCCATTCAAAAGAAAAGGGCTGTTGAAGAAGGGGACATAATAATAACTGCTGGTGCTGAAAAAACAATTTGTTGATTAATAATATGAAAAATGAGTTATGTGAAGTTGTTATTTGTGCCATTTTCTTTTAGGCCTCAGCAGAAGGAAAACAGCCAATGTATGCCCTTTCTCTCCACTCATTTTGAACATTCTAATGATCAGCCTCAAGCACTTCAATATCACCAAACATTTAACATCACGGTGTCTCCAAACTTGAGCTGGGTTCAGTCTCATCTGATCCTTTGTTACTGTAAAGAACAGGTTTATCTATCATGCCATACATATTGGATCATATTGCAAAGAATCCGGAGAGCTTGAAGTCAAGGTAGATGGATTAGTAACTTTAATAATAGTGCGGAAGTCATAGCTTTTCTCTCCGACATAAATCTCTTAATGATAACTATGAAGGCTTCGTTTCTACAATCATCCTCAATGTCATCCTCATGGCCATTGTCACTCTTTCCCTGCCAGACTCCTGCTCACCTTACAGAGAGGACACTTTTAAAGTAACCAGCTACAATCCAGACATCGTGCTTCTTTTTAAAATAATGTTGGCCCAGTGAAATATGATGCTGTCGCTGAAGCAATTCCCCAATGTGTAGATAAAATGACAAAACTGCCAATTAGATTCTTGCAAACATAGCCCTGGTTTTAGGCAAATTGGATTGGGCTGTAAACTATCCCCAAATACTGGTATTACCCTTCACATGAGTGCTAATGTCACAACTATTGACTCTTTGTTTTCTCACTGCATCCACGACCAGCTCCAAAAAATGGTTTGTTTGTTTTTTCATGCTGCCTCTTTGCCTGGGTAAATATCTACATTTAGAAATACAATGTGTGTTCTGCTTTTCAAGGCAGTCACTTCCCGATCATGGCTTTTAAAACTAGAACAATGATTTAAATATAATTAAATCGTGATAAGGACAAGTGCAGCTAAATGCTACTATGCAAAATACTGTATATGAAAAATATAATACATGTTGTATATGGAACAGTTCACAAGTATTGGCAAAACTCAGCCAGCCCAAGAGGGGAGCCAAAAGGAGGGAAGTAGAGAGGAAGGTTAGAAAATGTGCATAACCTTAACTTTTTGTTAAACTGGCCTGTGACTGCAATAATAGTTGATTTCATTTCATTTGATTTGATTTGACTTTCTGATTTCTCTGTGTGCTCAGCTGCCTTTGTGGTATTTGCATGTCCAATAAGAAGAGCAGACAAAGATTTTGCAAGTGTATTTTGTAAATATAAGATTTGAGAAGGCAGAAGACAGATGAACAGAGTTGGAAGATGGCCTTGTGGGTCATCTAGTTCAGCCCCGTACTCAAGCAGGAGACATCAAGACAGCCAAATGTGGGGATATGCGTAAGGCTTACACATCCTGCCCCCCTTTTAGTCCCAGTTCTATACAGGCAATCCCTATTTTAGGGCTCAAGAGACAATTTTCAGGTTAAATGCCTGAAGAGATCCCCCAAACCATTATCACAGAAAGGGCTTTCATGGATTCTCTCAAATCTGATCCTTTTACAGCCATTATCTGCAGCTCCTCATTACCAGAACACAAAACAAATAGAGGATGATTCATCTGCAGATGAATCCCTTGATACATTAAAAAAAAAGAGAATGTACTATTGTACATAGATAAGCAGGACTTCCCTCCTTTCAGTAGCACTTGATGTAGTTGTGAAGTTGCTGGCCTGGAAACCAGGAGACTGAGAGTTCTAGGCCTGCCTTAGTCATGAAAGCTGTCAGGGTGACTTGGGGCCCCTAATTCTCTTTTGGCCCATTCCAATTCCAGTCTGGAAACATTTCAAGGATATCTTAACAGGTGTGAAGAAAGTGGCAGATGGTTCCCATAACAAAGAGAACTTGTTCACATGATCTACGTGGAAGCCCAGGGGTTTGGCTGTGAAAATCATTGTTTAATACTGTGAACTTCTGCCTGAGAATTTCAGAGTTAGTTTTACCTCACCATCACCATACAATGTATTCAACGAACAGTAAGCTTTTCAGAAAAGAAATGATCCTGGACTTTTATTGGGATACTCAAGCTGGATGTTGATAGTTGGCTTTCCCAGATAGCTCAGAGGAAGCTTCCTTCCCAGTCCTAGATATCAGCAATGGGATCATCAGTCTCATCTTGCTGTTCCGGGGGAAATAAAACCCATCTCTTCCAAGCTCTCTCAAGTGAGCTGGGAGCATGTTTTCTGGAGCCAAAGAGTAAAACAAATGTTGCACTATACATCTGATTAAAAAGAAAAAAAGAGTGGGAGGCAACTGAGCGCAACATGAGATCAGCTGAAAGGAAAAAGAAGGTGATCTCAGTCCATGAGCAAACGATGCTTTATCTGAAGCAATGCATGCTATCCTGTTCTTTCCTATGGCAGGAATTTGGGATAATTATCAGCAGATTTGGGGCTGCAGAAATACAACAATTCAGAAGCCTTGTTGAGAAAAGGGAGGGGGGGAAATTAATTTGTCTTATTCCCTAATGCTTCATGGCAGTTGCTTTCCCAATTCCCCCATCATTGATGGAATGGTGAAATTAGCTGGATCAAATCATTCATCACTTCTGGTATAATCAATTTCAATCCTAAGGATTATGTTGATTTCTAAAGGGAAAAAAATGAGTGGAAAGAACTTCTATCTGAATTACATTTCTATCCTTTCAGATAGCATGTCTTAAAAAATGAAATTCTCAACTTTAAATTGGAAATGTGCTGTGAATCTGGGCATGGCAGGGGAGAATTTCACAGTGAGATTTGTCAAGTGATTTCATCAGCATTCTGTCAAGTTCCTGGCGCAATCATGCCTATTCAGTCATTATAAAAATGCATCATCAGTTGTTGAGCTGAATTGGTTAGTCTCGGTTTTTATACCATTAACAGAACTTTCATCCCTCATCCTATACCCAATGCATTTGTCTACTCTGTCCATATGGTCTGTGGGATCCTCTCAAATGATTGCTACAATTGGGGATCAAAAAACATGCCCCAAATATACACCAACATAATTCTTGCTATGGTTCTAATTGAGCTTCTGCACTGTTCTCCAGTTCCTTGAAAATAACTTGAAGGGTTACACAATAGTGCAATTTGGAGGATTCGTGGTTTATGGAGGCATGTGAAAGGCAACAGTCAAAGAGAGCCTTTTCTTCTCCCTCCCAAACTCCCAATGGCTATGAGTATGAGTAGCTGGACTATACCTTTGCTTCAGCTATAAGATGAACAAGCAATTGGATGTGGATGTTGTAAGAGATGTATGGAATAATGAAACAAGACCATTGTGTTACTTAGCTTGATTCTGGTAGTTATCCTGTGCAAGGATTTGGTGAAAGTGAGGGTTATGAAGTATGAAACTAGGGCAAAGACAAAGGCACAAGAGATTGTGTGGGAGAGCAGAAGAAGAGAAGGTTGCAGGTGAGCAAGAAAGAAATGTCAAGTGCAGCAAACTAGCGGTGTGGAAAAAGGGGGTGCAGAATTCAGACACAAAAGCAGTTTGAAAGCTGAGTTGAGCAGCAGAACCAACTACCCATGCCAATTCCTGCAGTTCTGCTAACAGCCAACCTGCAGCTGGTAACAAATCTTCCCTCTCCCAGCCAAAGACAGAGAGAGATAGTGCTGTGCTAAGATCCCTGCAGGGGTTTAGGATGGACAGTAACCAGTCTTTAGCTGAAAATACTGAAATGCTAGCCAATAACAAAGCCAGCCAAAATTAAGATGGCTAAAGGACTCCCCCTCCCAAAATCCACAGCTGAGTGGGCAGGCAAAGCCAGTGCTGATTAACCTTTCTACTGTATACATGTGTAGGCAATTCAAGATGAGGAAAAGGGATAAAATGAGTTTATGAAAAGTTATAATAACTCCAGAATAGATACATAGAACATATAGTAACAGGTACATTCATTTTAAGTATAATGATTAGAAATATGTAGGTATCATAAATCTTAAGAGTTGTTATTTTTGATAATAATTTCACTGTAAGGAAAGGAAAGGAAAAATACATTTTTTTCCTGAGGTCGAAAACATTCTCCCCAAAGAATCCATCACAAGTTCCCTTCTTTACACAGTAATCTATTGAAATTCTTGATAAGTAAGAGATTGGACAACCATTTGTCTGAAATAGTACAGGGTTTCCTGCTTAAGCAGGGGGTTGGAATAGAAGACCTCCAAGGTCCGGTCCAACTCTGTTATTTTGTTACTCTGGTATGTTTTTGAAGTGATCAACTCCTGTAACTCCCAACCAGGATTATAGATTCTTTTCTATAGTGTTGTGGTACTCTGGATCCAGTATGCATTTTGTATCTGTAATAAGAACTCATTAAGTTTATTGCAATAAAATGTAACCATCCAAGAAGACTAAAACTGATTTAGAGAGGGCCTAAGCCAGGGGTGTGAAACTTACGGTCCGGGGCCTGGATGAGTCATGCGCTGGCCACTCCCATTCCCGTTTTAGCGAAGGGGGAAAAGTTGCAAGACGTCACATGACGACATGTTGTTGTGAGTTTGACACCGCTGGCCTAAGCAATTTGTAGTCATCCCTGTAAAGATAGCTACTACTTTTAGAAGTTGGTAATTTACTTTGCAACATGATAGCTTTCTGTTGTTTTTAATTAAGGGGGGGGGTCTTAAAGAATAAAATAAATCAGCTGGGGATACAGAACAAATAGAGAGCCAGTTTGGTCTAATGGTTAAGGTACCAGGCTAGAAACCAAGAGACTGTGAATTCTAGTCCCATATTAGCCATGAAAGCCAGCTAGGTGATTGTGAGACAGTCCTTCTCTCTCAGCCCATGACACCAGGCTTGGACTACAAGCTACCGGTACTTGGCAAATTCCTATTGCAACCATTGGACCACCTGTGGGAAAATGCAGGGGTACAGAATAGAGTAAACGTCCAGGAAGTTTTCCAGAGGCATTATGCTGGCTGAAGGCTCTACCTTACATACTCTTTATCCCTTGTTTTAAGACTAAGGCCTGGCCTTTGAAATGCGAAAGGTCCATCTTTTCCCCCAGGACCAAAATAGCATTATGTTCTGCAGCTACATTTAAAGGACTAATTTCAAATCTTGAAAGAAAGTTGAAATAGTTACTGAAGCAAATGTCGAAGAGACAAGGTCCAGGTCTGACGTTGTTAGAATGAAAGCCAGCCCCAAAGTCTAACTATGATGTCTCCCCTGGATAGCCTTGGTGAGTTAACGCAGCAGCAGTCGAGATGCCAGAGGCTTGTGAAGGTAATAAGCTTTCTTGCCGCAGGGGCTATAAAAATGTGTACCAGGTTGAGGAATTGAAGCAGAAGATCATGGGAAGAAACACAAAAAGCCAACCTTTTAAAGATGGGGGAATGATGGCAAGCAAGCATGTTTCCGAACATGGTGCTTGGGTGCATAGCGTCTTTAATTGGACCCAGTGCCAAGCTAGTAAGTTCTAAGCATTCTTTTCTGACGATGCCAAGGATCTGTCCCTTGAACACTTAGGGAATTGGCTGGGAATTCTGGGAGTTGAAGTCCACAAGTCTTAACATTGTCAAGGTTGGATACCCCTGGCTTAGATCAATGGGATGGGGGTAGTTAGAGACAACAGAATCCTGTACGACATTCCTGTTTTCAGACACTCAGATAGAGCATTTATTTAGATATTAAGCTGAAGATATGGAGGCCAAACAATGGAAAGGATCTTCAGAAGTTCACATATCTCATCTTATTTATTTAATGATGTGTGTGTGTGTAAGAGGAAGATGTTTTTGTCAGCAAATGGCGATATACTGGAAGAAAGGATTGTAGCGAGGTGATTTAACACAACAACTAACACAACCATCGTTGAATAGAATACAGTACTCCTCAACCTATGACCACAATTGAGCCCAGAATTTATGTGGCTAAGTGAGAAATTTGTTAAGTGAGTTTTGCTCCATTTTACGACTTTTCTTGCCACATTGATTCAATGAATCGCTGCAGTTGTTTAATTAGTAACATGGTTATTAAGTGAACCGGGCTCCCCCATTGATTTTGCTTGTCAAAACATCGTAAAAAATGATCACATGACCCCGGAACATTGCAACCATCATAAATATGAACCAGTTGTCAAGCATCCAACTGTAATTCACTTGACTGTAGGGATGCTGCAACAGTCATAAGTGCAAAAAATGGCCATACGTCACTTTTTCAGTGCCATTGTAACTTTGAACGGTCGCTAAATGAATTGTATTAAGTCTAGGACTACTTGTAATACCACCAACTGAGGGATGTGGCTGTAGAACCCCCAGAAGCAGAACTCTGCATGCAGAATAGGGTCTTCAGCAGGAATCCAGAAAGATTGTTTGCATAAATGAGTGCCCCTGCTTTAGCTGTGGTTCTTGAGCCATCTCAACTCCAGTTACATTCCTCTTTCAGCAGCTGTCCTATCTCAAGGGGACCAGAAATATTTCAAAGCAAGAGAAGGTGGTTGCGTTGGGAAAAGGAACTGGAGCAACAACTATTTTCAGTGCTCAATCAGGCTGAAAAGGCCTGTTGTGATTTCTTTCAATCCACAAAAGTGTAGTCTCCCTCCTAGTGCAGGCAGCGCTGAATTGAAATGATGCTGGAAACTGTCATGGGGACTAAATAAAAGGATGTATTTGCTGTACTGTAACCTTATTAGGCAGGCAGCTACTCACATAGCAGCTGAAACAAAAAGTACATATGGCCAGATTAAGTACAGATTCATTCATCATACAATGCACATTTTTCATCTCATGTAGCAAGGAAAATCCATACTTGCAAATAATGCCGAAACAGAACTGCATGCATGAATGGGTAGAGAGATGGATAGGTGCGCGATTGATAAATACATTGATTTTCGTTAAAAAGAACAAATTCTCCATTTTGTGGGTGCATGAACGTACAGACAAAATATATTAGTAGCAGAGGTAAGTCAAATGTGGTCAGCCAAGGCAAGGATTTAAAAAAATGCCTCAAACACTATCATTAATGGTTCCAAGTGCTATTCTGAACATTCATGTAACAATAGAAGAAGGCAGTAGCCATTCTTCTATTGAATGACCTTGATTATTCCTCAAAAGAGTGCTCCGAGATTTTCTAGCGGCCCTTTATGGGAGTGAAATTGTTTCTTTTGGGGGGTGGTGAGAGTTTGTTCAACTGTGATATGTCTGTTTTATGAATTAATAGTTTCTTTGTTTCCCATCAGAAATGGGAATTATATATTTGGTTTTCAACAAACTTGTTGAGAAAGATTTCTACAGGTTACAAAATGTACTATCAGGTGCTGCATCTGTTTTGAAGCCCATAAATTACCTATCTCTGGATTAAATGTAGTCTCTCCCCCCCCCCCTAACAGTACATCAGCATTCAGGCAATGAAGTCCATTTAAAAGGCACCATGGTTAGGAAAGACTACACTTGGAAGCCAACTAAATGACCTTCTAAAAAGTAAGGTAAGTTCCTTAAGATTGTTAGCTATTTTCTTCTGAAAACTGTTCCAATATTGCTTAAAAGGCCATTGCCTGATTTTGCAGACTTCTATAGAACTGGAATTATGGAGTTTCAAAATAAACAACAGCAAATATACATATTTTGATCAAGTGTTTCCTGAAGAATTTTTTTTATCTCGATGAAAAAGTTTGAATCGTGTCTTTCTCAGTTTTCTGCTGCTGAAGGTAAGTAGATCATGAAAGTACCCAAGGTGTCCCTCACTTGAGGCATCATTGGTGGAAGGTAGACCCTATGAACATTCTCCAACATTCCCACAATTTAGTGTGGAATGTTTTTTTGGGGAGGGAATATATTTTTATAGGTCTGATGTTTGTCAAGATACCACATAGAGCCAAAGCTTTCTATGCATAAAGCAACAGGAGTGATGCTGTACAGAGATGCTTCTTCTGACCTGACACAAGGCAGCTGTTTGTTGTCATTATGGTTTAATGGCCCAAATGGGATCAGTTAACAGATGGAGATAATTCATTTCCTCCACTCAAGAAGGGCAGGCGCAAGGGAGAACAGTCTATATAGTAGAAGGCAGTTTGTGCCAGAGCTGCGTTTGAAAAGGAGGCCGACACCTTGTTTTTCTAACCTCAAAGAAAAGGGGAGATTGTGTAAACATTGTCTTGGCGATGAAAGGAAGGAGGAACAGTATTTGAGGGTCAGAGTTTAAAGCAATGGGCAAGTGTGTGTGTGTGTATTAACCTTTGAGTCAGTCTTGACTCTTACAACTGCTTGGACAAGTCCTTGAAGTTTATGTGACAAGATTTCAAAAGTGGGCTACCCTTGCCTTCTTTTAGGGCTGAAAGAAGGACTGGCCCAAAGTCACCCAGCTGCCTAAAGCAGGACTAAATCTCACATCTCTCAGCTTCTAGTCTTGAACCTTACCACCCCACCAACCTGGTTGTCCAGTGGGCAAACAAAGAGCCTCAATTCAAATGTTTATTTATTTATTTATTTATTTAGATTTCTAGACCGCCCCCCTCTCCCCGGAGGGACTCGGGGCAGTGTACAGGTATAAATTTAAAAAACCCATCCAAACAATAATATACATTGTTAAAATTAGATTAAATAACCCCTGTACAATTTATAAAAATTAAAACTAACCCATAAAACCAATCATAAAATTTAAAAACCAAAACTGAGGTGGGAAGGCTGGAATTAGGCCAGGCCGGCGAGCTGGAACAGGTGGGTTTTAAGTTTCTGACGGAAGGAGCGGAGATCTGTAGTCATTCTAATGTCAGGGGGAAGGTCATTCCAGAGGGTCGGGCCCATCACAGAGAAGGCTCTTCCCCTAGGTGTAAGCTGTTATGTAAGCTGTTATAAGAACATGAAGAAAGTCCATATTCTGTTTAGTAGTATGTTGGAAGAGTCATTTCCTATTAATCATTGAATGATAAATGGATATTTATTTCCATGTGTCTTAATTGAACCCAACTAGATTGTAATACATTCTTCAGCTTAACAGACTCACAGAATGGTTTACCTCCTCCTCCTCCTCCTATTACTACTACTATTACTTACTTTACTTTACTTTATTTGCGCTTATAGACCGCCCCCTCTCCCAAAAGGGACTCGGGGCGGTGTACAGTCCATACATAAAAATACATAACATGAATAATTAAATAATTAAATAATTAAATAGTTAAAAAGTGATGGAGGAGGTTAAAAGAAGAACTGTACATCTAAGTAAAGTATCTAAAATATAGTTTAAAAAACCCTTAAAAATATCCCATAAGTTAAATTTAAAAACAGTTTCCCTAAAATACCAGTAAATATATCTGCCAGGAGGTAGAAGTTATGAATGTGCCAGGCCAGCTAATCGGAACAGGTGAGTCTTCAATTACCCAAAACAATCTCCAAACATCTGGAGCACCATGTGAACACAATCAGCATTGACAAAATCACCATCAGTGAATTGCAAAAGATGCTTTACTTGGAATAACATGATGATACATTTAGCATCATCAGACATACATATCTACCTATTCCAGGTTGTAGGGAAGGACTTGATAGGTAGATCAAAGTGCCAAACTCAGCCTGAAGATCTGGCTGACTATGTGATGAATGGTAGTAATAGCCTAGAAAGGTCATGTCCTCGGAAGAAGAGGAGGAAGAGGGGAAAGATAAGGTAAACAAGGTAAAACAATTATTTCTAGTGTTTCCTTCATGCTCATTATTGAGAAGCAGGCTATTCAGGAAGACTGAATGGTCACAGTTGGTGACTACAAGAACTGATGACTAAAACTACGGTGGCCCTTTTGCCCTTTCTCACAAGTTAGTTACTGAAAGTTGTTGAAAGGAAAATGTGCTCCAGCCCAAAAAAGGCACTGAAGAAAACTGAGATTATATCCCTTAAGAAAGAGGTTTATTATAAAAGAAAGGCAAACAAAAACTGTGATGTAAAAAATGGCAGTAGGGAACTGGATTGGACAGGCAATGTTTTAAGCTTCTATGATAGCTCAACGTCTCTTGAGTGAAAACTCAGTCAGTCAAATGCTTACCAAGATTTGATAGACAAAATCATATCCATTTTCCCCTTCAAGGTTTGGACAATATAATCTACTATAAAGGGGGGAAAGTCCTATTTAAAATAGGACACAGCCAAAGTTCTTTATTAGCCAGTATCAAATATCTTACATTTAACAACATTATATAAGCCTACATAAAAAAAATTAAGTCAACACTGTAAATATGTTTTTTTTTAAAAAAAAAAAAACATGGTGGAATATTGCTGCCAAGTTTGTAAAGTCACAATTTGAGGAATTAACACGCTGTGCCTAAATATCAGAATGTACTTGCTTTCCTTCTTTTCGCCGAACCTAATTTGTGCCAGGAAACCGAGGAACTATGTGACTCTTGCTGAGATAGTTGGGGTCACAGTCTCCTCTGAGAACATTGCCTTCTTAATGCTACCAGTCATTTGGGCATATTTTTTTCATCTAAATTGTTTGTTATTTTAAGAATGTCAGGCTCAAAACAGCCCAGAGGTGCAGGAAGGTTATTTTCAATTTGGTCCTTCTTGGGTGGTTTGAGTTCTTTGATGGTTCCTTGGAGAAATAGCCTTTGTTTATGAGTTATGTAAGAACTATAATGTTTTGCTTGATCAAACTAAGGTCCACCTAGTCAAGGATCTATTATAAAGGAAACAAAATGTATCTGGAAAGACAAAAAGGGGTGGAAATAGAGCATTATTTAGTGAGCAATTAACTGTCATGTTCATCACGATTAATATTTCCAATTAATTTGGAGGTGGGAACTAGATTTGCCTGGATCTTGCTCCCATCTGCCCAAAAAGTCTAGATAATGTTAATGAGCAAGTCTTGTCGAAAGCTGCAAAAGCAAATAGATGACACCATCTGTTTCTCCATGAAATATAGGAAGCCATTGCTTCCCATCTTGTCCTGTCTGCAAGGCTGGTTCTGACCAATCTCAAGTGTTTTGTCTTTCCCCTAACAATCTCCAGGACAAAGAGGGACTGGTAGATCCTTGAGCAGAATGGCTCTGAATGTCAGTGGTGGTGACCTTGGGTTCTTTGTGTTTCCTTTAAGGAAGATGTAGAAGGATTTATTCAAGATGGACATCTCTCACTTACCAATGTGATTCTGGAGATGTTGGCTGCCTTAATTTCCCCTTTGAGGAAAAAAATGACAATCATTACAGCTGACAGGAAATAGACTGAGAGGCTAAACTTTGTGGAGAACAAGAGGTCTCACTTGAGATTGTATGGACCAGATTGGCCAACCTGAAGCACCAGATCTGTTTATCATGTCGATGTATCTCCTGCCTATAGGGAACTCATTAGGGGTGCAGGCTGAAGGTTTTCCATTCCTGTATTAATGAATCTGTGTACAATCTCAGTGGTTTGTCAGGCCTGCAGCCATGTTCCCTTTGGATCTTTGGCCTGCCACACGTCTATGTTACTATGCTGTTTCTATAGTGGGGAAATGGGAGGGGGGATAGTATGGAGTAGAATGTTATGTAGCCACAATAAAATTCCTTTCTAGATTGCCAAGGTCATCCTTTGTCTTGGTACCTCTGCACCTGATCTGAACTGGATGGGTGGAACTGCCAGCATGGTAGTGGAAGATTGGACCATGTGATGGACTTGTGGGCGTGGAGGCAAGATCATGAACTTTAACTTGGGGAGAGGAATGGAAGAAGCTTCAGATTCGGGTTTTTCCCCAGATGTGCCAGCATGGCTCTCTTAATAAATTGGAACTTGGAGCAGCACGTTGCCTTGGACTCTAATTTAATTTTGGATGCTATCAGGAACGCTGACACGGTTACTGACTTTATATAATTAGTTAGTGACACTCTGCTTCCACAAATATGGGCAAACTCAGATTTGTGATTTTGTTTTTTAGCTGGGATTTATTTGGGACTTTAGACTTTAGTTGACTCTTACTTGGGACTAGCAGAATTTTGTAAACTTTCATCATATTCTTTAACATTTCATGGTTGAAAATAGGAACTCTTCTATGAAGGAGAATCAGGAAATAAGAGAATCATTTCACTGAGCCCAAAGTTCACTCTATGTGAGTTAGGACTTGAAAAGCAGCTTATAATACATAAACCCCAGCTTCCATATTTTTGCTGTCCTGATAAAGTAGCGAAAACAGAAAGGAAACTATTCTACATTGTGTGCAGTTAGAAGGTCATAAATATCTCAGGCCCAAGTTAAATCCTAGTTTGACCAAAAAAGGCCAGGAGGGAAGGAAGGAGAGCCGAATTCAGTCAATCACCACAACCCATGCCCACGTTGTGTTTCTCAGGCAACACAGACACTTGAGCTGTGGGCGGCAGTTAGCAACTGCAATTGTTTCTAAGAAACCAGAAAAAAACCCACCCTGAGATTAGCTGAGATTTGTGACTATACTTAAGACAAGCTGGTGGACAAGCTGGCTGTTTGAAAAGCAACATTTTAAAAAAAAATTGGTGAGGGAACGTTGAGAGAATCTGTTGGTCTGGAGCTGAATTGTGGTGTAGTGGTTAAAATGGTGGACTAGGAACAAAGTACGAAGTCTGTGTTTGGTCCACCACCCTTCAGCTCTGGAACCCTTCAGCTTTGGAGAAGGGCGGCATATAAATCCAAACAAACAAACAAACAACTTTACTAGCTGACTTTGAGGCATCCACTTTCTCTCAGGCTAACCTACCTCACAGGGTGTTTTTGGTTTATGATGTCTTGAGTTCCTAAAGGACAGCTGGGATGGAACAATAAACAAACAATTAATTAAATAAGTAAATATTCTGTTTTATATAAAGCACCACAGAGCAAACAAAGAGAAAAAAAAAGAACAAGAACCATAAGAAACAGGAAACAGAACTAAGAACAGAAATGGGACTATTATAAGGAGTAGTTGTTGAGTGGAGGTGTTGGAAGACATGTATTCCAACATAAAAACACATACATACATACATACCACATATACCATACATTACATACATTACATACATAAAACTTCTGGTGAAATGAAACTTTGTGCCAGGGTAAGCCCCCATCCTTATTGAGCCTGGCATCTTATGACACTTTTTTTTTGTTCTATCTTGTGTGTATAATATTATTTCTCTGCTTTCTCCTGCCCCAGAACTGGTTGCTATTACAATGAATGGTGTGAAGTTTAATTAATTATCTGACATATAAACCTCGAGGCTGATCTAAAAGCAGGAACTCCATTGCACTACATTCATTCTGGATGCAGGCCATGCTGTTTCAACCAGCTGGTGAAAAATGAATTAATATTTTTTGGTAAGCTTCAAGCTAATTAGCAAAAACTCTGGCAGAGATGATTTACATCCTTCCTTTCTCCACCTTCATCCACACACTGACTTGATTTTTTAAAATGATTATTAGTTGAAGGGGAAGAAAAGCAATATGTGCTTGAAATTACAGAAGGGAGGTCAGAAACTAGAGTTGTTCTCTGGTTAGATTTTGCCCAATCTAGTAAATAAAAAACTGAATTAACAACTAGCTGCAAGAGCTTAGAAGCCCCACTTAAAGCAAGCCAATGGGAAATGCTTTGGATTAAGAATGAGGAGAATGAAGATAGTTATGGAGACCTCTCATGTTAGCTTAATAAATGTAGAATAAAATGTAAATCAAAAGAAATTTGTGCAACAAGTTTTGGTATCCTGGCTTCCTTTTCCTCCACCTTGGCAACTGGCATTTATCTATGAAGGTGGCAGTCCTGGGTTATGCAACTATCTTTTGTGACCTTTTGACAAGCAAAGTCGGTTGGGAATCCAGATTCACTTAACAACCATGTTAATAACCTAACTAACTACAGTGATTCACTTAATGACTGTGGCAAGAAAGATTATAAAATGGAGCAAAACTCACAATAACTATCTTATTTAGCAATGGGATTTTTGGGCTCAATTGTGATCCTAAGTCAAATATTACCTGCTGTAGATCATACATTAGAGACAACAGTTGTACAAAAGCCTGAGAATTAATGTGTTAAACAAATATTTTTTTCAAACCAGAGCAGAGGCTTCAAACCAGATGATGTGAAGTTGCCTCATTTGCACAGCATAGTATCTGTTTTCCAGGTGGGTAAAGCAGCAACTGCTTTCAAATGAAACTGGATTGTGTATCATGTATGTATGCTAAGCCTCAGTTTATTGAAATATACAATATAAAGGCCCTGGTTTTGGCATTCTAGATAAAAAGCAAAACAAACTATGATATTCAGGCCTAGATAAAAACAATGTCGCATTAGATAGGAAACAATGATGGCACACATAAAAATGGAAATTGTAGAAGGGATGAGAAGATCCTATTGAGCGAACCTGGTTTTTTTTTAGAACTGCCTGTGATTAATCTGTAGCAATGAACAAAAGCATTAAACTCTTCTCCAATCAAAAGAGAGATATGATTTGGAATACAGAATATAGAAATGTATTCTTTACGAAAATCAGCTTGTTGTTTATGTAATGCTTATGTTGTACATTATGTCAAGGTGTAGTGTCCATAAGGCATGAACAATTTAGTGACAGTGTTGGGTTTGATGTTATGATTCTATCACTCATCACTCAATGGGTGTTTATTGTGCACTCCTAAACTCATTTGATGGACTTCGAAGAGCAAGATGGAAAGAATATTGATGCTTTGAACTTTGGTGTTAGAGAACATTCTGAGAATACCATGGGCAGTCAAGAAAACAAACCAATTGATCATTGTGGAAATCAACCAAGAATTATCACTCAAAGCAACAGATTCCAGGAATTACTTCGAAAATGTTATGCAAAGATCCAGCTCTGTGCTGGAAGGAAAGAGAAGAAGACAACCAGGAGCAAGAAAATTATAGTGGTGATTAGTGCACCTTTGGAAGATCTAAAAGACCATATCAGAGCTAGATTGTCATAGACAAAATCTGTGTGGTTTCTAGGTGACAGAAGCAACATTAGCACATAATCAATCAAAGTCATTTGAATAGTAATATTGTTATTCACATGCCCATTCTATCAATGTTGCTTATTGCAAGCCAAAGGGGGGGGGGGATCTCAAAGAAAGAACAATGATAACATTTCACAGAACCACAGTGTTTCAAGAGCAAAATTTTCAAGAATGAATTCCTTGAGGATAGTGAAATGAATAGGACTATAGTTATGACATTTTCATCAATCCTTTTCATCTATAAATATATAAAGTGGTGCTAGGCAAATGAACTCATGCTGGTGTCATTTGACATGTGTTTTGCCCCAAATATTAGCCCCATGCCGTTTTTATTTGAATCTCATTCTTTCTCCTGTTGTTAAATTTGCATGACAAATCACCTCTGTCCAATTAATAACAAAACTTCCAAAGCAGACATTTTAAAATGCAATGCAAAAGTTTTCTGAGCAGAACTGTGTCAGAGCATTCAAACATGGGCGGCTAATTAGGTGCCGATCTGTTCATCAGGTCAGACAATCTACATCACTTCCATTCATACGAAGAGTTTGTAATGGCTGCATTGCTTTTTCCAAAGCTAGTTCAAGCTGAGCAAATTGGTAAAGCAAATCCCAGCACAAATAATAGTCAGTTCTGTTCTTCACTCAACGTAAGCAGGAGGTACTTGGAGTCTTCTCCCAGCTGCAAAATTCTGGTTCATGCTTTCCCTTTGCTAATTGCATCCTAGTAACCAAATCCTTGTCCCATCCCTATCTGGGCAGATAAGTGTTTGCCCAATAGTAACCATCCATTAAGTGGTTTTTAACCATCCGTAAATGGTTTGCTCACCTGGAGAGGATGTCTTGTGATTCTATACCATATAAGACCATGATGGTGAACCTATGGCATGCAGAGCCATTTGTTAGGGCAAGCAAGGCTGGATTCCCTTCCTGTGAGCTCCAGCATGCATGTGCGTGCTGGCCAGCTAACTTAGCCTTCTTTTTCAGTCGTTTTTCACCCTCTGGAGGCTTCAGGAAAGCCTCCTGAAGCCTCTGGAGGGCCTCCGGGGGTGGTGGGGAGGCTGTTTTTGCCCTCCCCAAGCTCCTAGAAAGCCTCTGGAGCCTGGGGAGGGCAATGACTGGGTCCATCGCATGCCAAAAGTGGGAGGGGATGGCAGGGTTTGCCCGCGCATGTGGGGGGACGGTCACACAGGCATGCACTCTAGGTCACATGTGCATGTGGTCTGGGTTGCTCGTGCATGCGGTCTGGGTCGCACACATAGCATTATGGGTGTGGGCACGCCCATGCACGACCCCCTGCGCTCCCCCCACTTTTGGCACGTGATGGGAAAAAGGTTAGCCATACACTCATTTTGTATATAGGCATATACAAAAAGAGGAGAAGGTCAATTAACAAGAGGCAGACCCAGAAGAAGATGGAGAGACAGCATCAAAGACACAGTACAACAGCATCAGATAACAATGGTTGAGGCTGCCAGAAGAGCAAAACCCAGAACATTGTATCTCCTGAGGAGGAGGAAGATTATTTTCTATCAATTTGAAGTTAACTAGATTTGATTAGATCTAGCCCACGGGTGTCAAACTCACGGTGTCACGTTGCTGTCATGTGACGTATCAAGACGTTCCTTTCTTTTGCAGAACTGGGGTGGGCATGGCCTGCATGTGATGCATCCGGCCTTCGTGCCACCAATTTGACATTCCTGATTAGCCCATATTTGCCCACGAAGTCTCAGTAATGTTGATCAGCAAAAGCAAATAAATGACACTCTCTAAGCCAAGGGGGAAAAAGTCTAACATGTAGATTACAACTAAGAGAAAAAGAATATGAATTTGGAGTCCAGCGTGATCTATTCCAAATAAGTATTACTTTGAGATATAAAATTATCCATTGTGTGTGATATTTCTAAAAGTTTGTAAAACTTCTCAGCATTTTGAATTTACCCAAATAAGTTTACCCAAATAATTTACCCAAAAAATAAGCCATTTTTTATGTTGCCTTGTTACATTTGTGTTGCATTTGTGCTAATAAATAAATAAAGGGAGACTAGTATAGATCCTCGGCTGTATTACATATCAGGCAGTTGTATTAGCCACTAAGCCACAGACTCTCCTCCTTTATTTATTTATCAGCACAAATGCAACATGTGTGTGTGTGTTGGGTTCCTACTGGTTCAGCCCGGTTCGGCTGAACTGGTAGTGGTATGGCGGACTGGGTCGCTGAAACTGGCAGTGACCCAGGTCTGCCACGCCCCCGAACTGGTTCCCCAATTGCTGCCATTGCCACTGCCATCTTGTCTTTGAATTTTGCGCATGAGCAGAACAATTTTAATTGAACTGCGCATGCACACACATGTGCGCAAAGCATGCGCATGAGCGAACCGGCAGTAAAGCTGGCCAGAACCCACCCCTCACACACACACACACACACACACACACACACACACACACATGCTCTTAATGCACGCATTTCTGTGTGGGTTCTTGTCAAGAATCCTTTGTTGGGATGAAGGGGTAATTACATCTGATTGTTCTCTTATGATTATTGCTGTATTCTTTTTCTCAGAACACATTTGACCGTGCTGCATCAACCACATGGCCTCCAAGACTCTTGGGAATTATAATTTGAGATTTCAAATTCTATAATATATAAATATTCAACCCTTACACCCGACCTTCTGCCCATCAGTGATTGTTCAAACAGCCTAAGTAGCTATTAATATCTCAGCAGGGCATAGCAAAGGTTTAGCTTGATTTAAAAAAAAAATGTTTTCAAACAGCAGGACTTATTTTTATTATTGTTGACATTTTCTGAGGTCTAAAAGCCGATTACAGCTCTTTTGGACCCAACAAGAAACTTAACATTTTGTTACAGCAAGTAAGAATATTTGTCTATCTTGCACACCATTTTTAATTTTGATTGAAAGAGAATCCTAGGTAGGATCTTTTCCTTGATTAGTTGATACTCTTCACTGGCTAAGGCAACAGGCTAAAGTCAGTCAGGTGCCTGTGAGTTCTAGTCCCACCTCAAGCATGAAAGCCAATTGGATGGTTTGGGGCCAGTAATTCTCTCTCAGCCAAACTCACCTCACAGGGTTGTTGTTGTGGACAAAATAGGAGAATGAAGTATTGTATTTTTTACAAGCCTATTTGTCAAAATAATAAAGGTGGGATATAAATTACTTATACAATTAAGTAATATTAAAACTGAGAATTTCTGTAGATCAATTTGGAACCCGCTCTAAGCTTCAATCTCTTCCTGAAACCTTGATAGTTTTCTAAGATGTGGGCTTGCTAACAATAATTGTGATGGCTTGTAAATTTTATACATGCATACATAGAGAGCAATTCTCTCTCTCTTTCAACTGGAAAGAGTGTAGGATGAAATTGAAGTCTTGTTTCAATTGGGAAATAGAAGGGGAGGCAGCATGCCATGCCTGTCTGCTTTGAGGACCTAATAATGTTAGTCAATTATTCTGACCCCCCTCAGTCCAGTAATGAATGCCGACACAGGCTTAGCTGGATACCACACTTTAATAACAGGACTACAATCTTGGTGGCTGAAAGCCCAAACATGAACTCACAGATAAGAACCTTGGCAGCAACCCAGATTCTGACAGATACAGATAACAGCTTCTCCAGCATGTTACAAACGGAAAACAGATCAGACCAGACGTACTGCAGATTACTTTGAATGGTTGTGTCCTGCCAGAAGTCTCCTCCCAAAATCTCTGTTTATATAAGCTCTTGGGAGGGGCCATGTCCCAACCACCTGAGCTTCATTATCTTTTATGAGCTTGTTTCCGGAGCAGCTGTTGTCTTCGTTTCTCCGCCCTCCTCAATCTTGCATCAGGGACAAACTCCTTCCGATCTTCCCCACTGCTCCATGCCTCAAGCGCCTCCTGGTGGCCAACCAGCCCCTCTGGTCCCTGCTCTGCATCTGAACCCTGCCCAGGGTCCTCCACCTCCTCCATTGCCGACTCATAGGGTTCATCGCTATCTGAGTCGCTCAGCAGCTGCAAAGGATCCTGCTGGGTCACAACAGTCAATAATGTTAGTCTCTGTAAGTAGAGATGGCATTTTTAAAATAAAGTATTGATGTTGGAGAAGTAAACTAGAACTTTGAGTTTGAGAGGCCTTTTCAATTGTTGAGGAATTGACGTAGACAATTGCCAGGGAAGTCCTTTTTCATGCTAAGCTGGACAGACATTGAGGCAGAGATGGGACTAGAAATTCAAGAAAATCAGCCACGTGGCTAGGAAAGACATGGTGTTCTTGATTGCACAAGTTGCCAGATGGCAGATAGTTCTCAAATACTACTTAGGTTTGCACTGTGAAGGCATTTGGAAATTATTAGGTAGACTATTCAGATGATGAAAGGTTGTCTGCTTGCTCATAATTATGTTTTCTTTTTATGTCATAGGTGTGCCCCCTCCCCGCTGCCATATTTCCTTCCAAGACAAACTTCCTTTCTTTCTGAGAAGTGATGATGTTTAGTCAAGACATCTAAACCTTTTGATCTCCTTCTTTGAGAAGGAGCAGGGGACAAAAAAGGAACCGAGCTGATGAAATATGAGCGAGGATTGTTACTCCAGCACGGTGCTTTGCATATTTTAGACAGATGAGTTGATCGGTCCTCCGTATTAATTTGACTTGGTAAGCAGGCATGAAACATTTAGGCCACGTATGAAATATTCAGGTTCCTCTGTTACAGTTTTTGAAAGGCTTCATGCATAATTAAAAGATTAGTGTAATAACACCAATACCATTAAAAGTTGAAGTGCCTAGGCTAACAGCAGACAAGGGAAGAAAGGAGGGAGAACTGGAATGATAAAAAGATACTTAGATGTTTGAATTTTAAAAAGCTTCTCAGATAGATGGAGATAGATGATGGACCAGGATCTACAAGCCATTCAACATTTTCAAGTCAAATGAGATCAGCTAGGACTAGATCAATTATTTTCAGCCAACTATTCTTGAACCTGAATCTGTTGGACATTTTTTTTACTATATTATACTGCTAGTATTTGACTTACAACCAAAATTGAGCCCAAAATTTCTGTTGCTAAGCAAGACAGTCAGATTTACTTCATTTTACAACTTTTCTTGCCCCAATTGTTAAGTCAATCACTCCAGTTGTAGTGCTAACAACCTAGTTAACAACCATGCTACAACTAGTGACATGGTTGTTAAGTTAATCCAGCTTCCCCCTTGACTTTGCTTTTCAGAAAGTCTCAAAAGGGGATCACATGCAACCATTATAAATATGAACCTGTTGCCAAGCATCTGGATTTTTATCACATGATCATGGGGATGCTATAATGGTCGTAAGTAAGAAAAATGGTCCTAAGTCATTTTTTTTCAATGCCATGGTAACTTCAAAGGGTCACTAAATAACTGGCTGTAAGTTGAGGACTATTTGTAATAATTTCCAAGCATCAGACACGACATCATTCCCTTTATCTTCAACTACCTTATGTGAAATTATTTGAAAAGTTGAGAGACGTCAAATGACCCTCAAACTTTGCAACTAATGAATACAGACATATGTTTTTATTTTGTTAGTCCAACTTCTTTTCTTAAAGGCAGCATTTAATAACTATGACAGGGAATGTGGCATAAGCACGAAACATGGAAAAATTGTTGAAAATTCTACAAATTGTTTTTTGGGAATAACTGCCAGCTAGTAAACAACACACTAGATGTAACAATAATAGAAAAGAATACTTTTTGTAGATGCAGCAATACCTAGAGACAGCAGAACTGAAGAAAAAGAATAGGGAAAAAATTACAAAATACAAAGATGTACTGATCGAAATGGATAGATTATATTAAAAAATTATTCTTATCGGTGCATTAAGTAGAATATCAAATAGATCAAACACATTTTTACAAGAATTAAATACATTGGCTATATCAACAGTGGATTTACATGAAGCCATCTTGCTGGGCATATATTTTATGATGTTACCCAGATTATTCCTAGATTCCTGGATGGGAATCAGATTCCCAAACAATACTAATTAAAAATATGTATTCTTGCATTATGCTATTCCTTGAGAAATAAAAACATAATTGTCTTCATAATCATCATACGAGAGCACAACAAATTTGATTAGCAAGTTTGGTTAGCAGCAAATTTCACAGAAGGTCTCTTTGAGGTCAGTTTCTAACAAGGCCATCATTAAGCCCCAGGGTCAAATTAACCAGCCATTGATCCCTATTGCACAAATAATACATAGCAAAATGTTTTTTTTCCCCTGTATTTCCTCCATCCTTCTGATAGCCAAGAATGGTCCAATTATTCATGCAGAGTTGAGGAAAGTGAAATTCAAATGCTTTATTTCTGTGCAGAAGCAGAGGGCACCTCTCTTGATAGTTTCAATAAACTTCAGCAAAAAGAAAGAGGGCCGAGAGGCAGGTTTACATCAGGTTTTTAATACCATTAAAGAACAAAGAAGCACCAAGGTTGCATTTACATCCATGATTGCTTACTTACCACTCCCTTGGGCATACTGGCTGCGCATGTACTCCATGTAACATGTAAAGACCAAGGACTAAAAGTACCAGGCCTTCATTTTGCCATGTTGATTCCTCCTCAGTTTCTCCTCACTTGCCTTCTTCCTCATTTATTTAGTGTACAGGATAAAAATACCTGGATAGCAACAGTAAAGATCTATGAAAAAGAAGCATAATAATACGATACACATAAGATGGAGATTTATGGTCAATTTTGTAAAGTATAAGAGATTCAAGACGTTACAGTATATATTAAGTTACAAATTACATTTTAAAATACATTGCTTTAAATTAAATTGAAATAATTTTAAAATTGAGTTTTAAAAGAGTTAAAAAATATTCATCCCCATTAAATTGTTCTTATTCAGAAGCATGAAAAGCAGAAGGAGAAGAAACGACAGCTTCTTCTCAAAGCATTGAGGTTTGTGACTAGACTTCTCAATGCTTCAACTATTGATTCCCATGGTCAAAATAGTATTAAGATAGGCTGGGCTGGAAAGCAACGCAAAGCAAACTCCAAGGGGTTGAACGAGCTCCACCTGGAATTTTAACTTGCACCAACTTCTAACCAGTAACTCACTTTGATGGTGAGAAATAGCTGCCAACTCTTACAATCCCAAAATTCTGGAATCTGGTGAGCATTGGAAATGGGGCAGAACCCACAGCACCTCTAGGTTATAGTTGGGAAAGGATGTCCCAATATTTTGGGGCATGCCTAATAGCAATTGTTTTCTATTGATTTCTGATGTATAATTCAAAAAGTGCAAACACGAAAAATGCACCAGGGCAGCAATAGAGAGACAGAAGGGAGAAATGGTTGGGCCTTATGTTTTTGCCTGAAGTAGGAATGAAAGGAGAGATAGGTCAGGATTTTCCCCCTATGGTTGGGTACAACAAGTCAAGTATTGATCCTCATGGTTAGTTGCAAACCTAGCAACAGACAAGCAATTGTGCCAAGAATACCATCTTTGCTCCCCCCCCAAGGCTTCTGATCAGCCAAACCAAGGCAAGAACTGAGAGATTTTCCATGAATATTTCACTCCCTGTAATGGGAAGTGAACTCCAATGACATTAAGGGCTCAATATCAACATCAGCTCTGACTACCTTGTTCTTGTCACAACATTTAGCCAAGGAAAACCCATTCCCTCCTCAACGGACTGCCTAGTAGATGCTATTAAACATCTCACTCATGGGAGGATGTGACCTTCACAAAGCATCAGACAGCCATATTAGTAAAGGACACGCAGAAATGCTGCATTTGAGTGGATCCCCACCCCCACCCCAAATAGCTGCAGGTCTAATAAGAAGCCAGAAGCATCTTTTGCCATTCAGATTCACTTGCTGATCTAGTCTTCCCCAATCTGGCATCTACTAGATATAATGGACTACATTTCCCCAGAATTCTTAGAGGATAATGTTGCCTGGGTTTTCTGGGAATTGGATCTCTCACATTGGAAAACATCAGACATGCTTCAAAACCTACACTGCCTTCATTTGTCACAGACAGAAACCTGTTTTGAAACATCTGTCTCCAAAGATGGAAAAATCATATGCTGTCTAATATACACGCAGGCTTTCCATAAACGAATTGTCTGAGATTGGCATGTAATCTTTAAGAGTATAAATTAGGAAATTCTTGTTCAAATTTTCTTTCTTGGGATATCAAGTATGTTATCATCTACTCAGCTCCCTTGTTTTTCTAGTGTGCCATGCAATTATAATTCTGGCCTATTCAACAAAGTTGTTGTAAGGGAGGGAGGGAGAAGGAGGGAGAGGGAGAGAGTCACCCCATATTAAAAAGATGTTGAGACACTAGAAAGAGTGCAGAGAAACAACATGAATGATTAGGGGGCTGGAAACTAAAACACGAACGGTTACAGGAATTGAGTATGTCTAATCTAATTAGACATGCTAATTGGAATTAAGATTGCTGGGAGAAATATCAACAACTTCAGATATGCAGATGATACCACTCTAATGGCAGAAAGTGAAGAGGAACTAAAAAGCCTCTTGATGTGGGTGAAGAAGGAGAATGCAAAGTTGGCTTGAAACTCAACATTAAGAAAACTAAGATCATGGCATCCGTCCCTCTCAATTCCTGGCAAATAGATGGGGAAGAAATGGAGGTAGTGACAGAATTTATTTTCCTAGGGTCCAAGATCACTGCAAATGGGGACTGCAAACAAGAAATTAAAAGACACTTGCTCCTGGGGTGGAAAGCTATGGCAAATCTAGACAGCATACTAAAAAGCAGAGATATCATCCTGCCAACAAATGTGCATATAGTCAAGGCTATGATTTTCCCAGTTGCAATGTATGGCTGTGAAAGTTGGACCATAAGAAAGGCTGAGCGCCAAAGAATTGAGGCCTTTGACCTATGATGCTGGAGAAGACTCCTGTGAATCCCTTGGACGATCAAACCGGTCAGTCGTAGAGGAGATCAACTCTGACTGCTCTTTAGAAAGCCAGATCCTGAAAATGAAACTCAAATACTTTGGCAACCGAATGAGAAGGAAGGACTCACTGTAGAAGAGCCTAATGCTGGGAAAGATGGAAGGCAAAAGAAGAAGGGGACGACAGAAAATGAGGTGGCTGGATGGAGTCACCGAAGCAGTAGGCGTGAGCTTAAATGGACTCCAGAGGATGGTAGAGGACAGGAAGGCCTGGAGGAATGTTGTCCATTGGGTCAGGATGGGTTGGAGATGAATTCGCAACTAACAACAACAACAAATCTGATTAAAAGAAGGGGAGCCGTGACAGCAGTGTTTCAATATTTGAGGGGTTACTACAAAGAGGAAGAGGTCAAACTATTTCCAAAAGCACCAAAAGGCAAGACAAGAAACTATGGAGAGAAGCAACCTAGAATTAAGGAGAAATTTCCTAATGGTGAGAGTAATCAACTAATGGAACAGCTTGCCTTTAGAAGTTGTCAGTGTTCCATTAATGGAGGCTTTCAAAAAGAGACAACCATTTGTCTGAAATGGTATAGGGTCTCCTGCACTAGCAGGGGTTGGACTACAAGATCTCCAAGGTCCCTTCCAACTCTAATAGTCTATGTTCTATTACCAGCAATGTTTTCCTTCAGTGATAATTTCCTCTCAGGAAGAGGGAGGGAGGACGAGAGAAGAGAGATGTGCAATGCTGTGACTAGACAGAAAACAATATTGGACAGAAAACTTGTTCTATTGATGCCAGTGGTTTTGGCAGAGGTCTATTTTAGCTTCTCTTCTCAAGGGCATCAAATTTATTTTTGTAAGCTTTTATAGCAGCATTGCTTAAAAATGCAGATCATATACCAAAGGAAAAAAAAAATGGTTTACAAGGTGTCATTTCTGCTCCATCTTTTAGCTGCCAGAAATGTAGTGAACTGGAACTTAATGGGGACTGGGGACTGCAATACCCGTCTGTCCAATCTGATGTCTGCAAAATTCATCAGCATGAACTTTACTGTGCATTATTATTATTTTTGGCCATTGGACTAAAACTGATAGCTGAGGGCGGGGGGGGGGGGGGGGGGAGAAAAACAGAGGCGTATACATTTAACACTGATATGGAAATAGGCTAAGAAAAGGCTTTAAGAGATACTTCATTATACATTCAACATTAAACTTGCTGTGATTCTATGTGGGTTTCCTGCTGCAATTTGCAAGAATTATGCAAACATTTTTTCCAGCCAATGACTAATATGTGGATTAGTAAGCAATCAGAGTTGTCTTTATGTGGCAGATGATCTTTAAATCAGATATCAACTAGCAAGTTGCACTGAGAGAGGTTTGCCATCTTATGAAAGAACTACATTATTTGTTAGGCATTAACCACACAAGGCTTAACTCGTTATCCATATGTCATAAAAGTGCACAAAACTGGCATAGTGTATACAGATTTTTTAAAAACCAAAACCTTGAGGGGCATGGGATTAATTTTGCACTCCAGATTGCCAATAGGATTTTCTGGAATCAGTTTATAAACTGAAATTTAAGTTGCAACTATATATGTGATGATAATAATATTGGACCTTCTTTCAGAGTGACTGTTAAGCATGACTAAGGCCCTGCATATAAAGCCTTGAAATGCTTTAGTTAAGTGCTAAGTGAGCGTCATAATGTGAACCACACTCTGTACTCCCATAATTACAATATTCAACACTTGCACCGTTCAAGAGCTTGCTTCCAGAAATTGTGCATGCAAGGCTACTTGGGTTAATCAAGCTTTAAAGAACCACAGGAATCCTGGCCTGCTTTTTTTTAAAAAAAATTCATCTGTGTTTCTGCAGCATTTTGTGGGCCCTGAAGTTAGTTGTCGGCTATTATGTCCCCCTATGTATGTGTGTATGTGGCGGTATTGTTCCACAGCTTGAAATGAGAAGAAAAGGACTGTCATTTTTTATCATTAAAAAAAAACCCACCACCACCACCACTAAAAAACAAACAACCCACACAAAAACCTTGTACCCCAGGCACTTTCTCTTTGAGTGTAAAATGCTTTCCTTTGGGAAGAACAGAGCTTGAAGGCAGAGACCACACAGACACACTCCACAATGCAGCCTTCCCGACGAACGTTTAACTTTGAGAAACAGCAACTTTTTTTAAAGAAAAGAGAACAATATAACAAAAGTTAGGTCCCTTGAAATATAATCCAAAACACCCTCCCCACATTCCCAGCATTTTAAAAGAACCATTCTGCATAGGGTACCAGCTGGAAGATTTGATTTTATTTACAAGTGTGTGTTTAGGACAGAGAATATTTTTGGGGTGCTGCAGAATGCCAGGAGGAACAGTTAATTAACCCTTCCTTCTTGCTACCATTTTCCCTGAACAATTCAAGCTAAGCTTTCCAAAAGTATTCCTGTCAGTGCTTTTTAAATGGCCATGGGGAGAGATAAATTCCAAGATACGATTGCCTTCATAGAAAGGGGGGGGGGGAATACTCTTTCTTTTGCATCTGTGCCCCCATACATTTTTTCTTCTACATCTGCTAAACTTAAATAATATTTTCTCTGGGTCTAGGACAACTCGCCATGGCCAACTTGACGTGGTCAATTTACCACAGTCAACTCACTGTGGCCAACTTGCAGCAGGACAACTCATCCCAGCCAACTTGCCCCAGGACAAGAGTTACACTAAAATAGAGAAATGGTGGAATAAAATCATTAAAGGGTGCAAAAAGAGGGATGCAATGGAATGGGAACAACGAAAATTAAATGTTTTAATTATTTTAAATAATTGAATTGTTGAATTGTCCCACAGTGAGTTCTCCCACGATGAGTTGGCTGCAGGATTACCGGTTGGTACTGGCTTGCTTCAAGCGCGCTTTGTGCAGTTGACTGTAAATTGTTCTGCGCATTCACAGAAACATGCTGGCTACGGCAGAAGAGACCAGGGAACCGATTCAGGGGCATGGCCAGCCTGGGTCACTGCTTGTTCTGCAACCCAGGCCAAATCACTACTATCGGTTTGACCAAATCAGGCCAAACGGGGAGCAACCCAACCTCTGGTTGACTGTGGCGAATTGGCTGCCCAAAATTGTCCCCTTCTGACTTTCTCTTGCTACTATTATAATAAACCCACCTAACTCATAGGAGAAGAGGATTCTGAAGACTGCAGTTTGTGGGGGAAAGGGGAGCTTAACTCTTTCTTCTATAGCTTCAATTCTCATTGAAAAGCACAGAACCTAACAAATGATTAAAGTAGGTCCAGCGCGACTAACATGGGAGAGTTCAGCTCTACACAATAGAACCAGGACAAGTCTATTGTCCTATTCCCAGCTATTCTCTGAGGAAGAGGAAGAGAACATTTCTAGCTTTGGGTTTCTTGTTCTGACTCAAGAGTATCCAACCTTGGCAACTGTAAGATTTGTAGACTTCAACTCCCAGAATGCCCCTGGCTGAGTAGTTCTGAGAGTTGAAGTTTACAAGTTTTAAAGTTGCCAAGGTTGGACACCCTTGGTCTGACACTTTCCTTGATTTCTCTATGGTCCAGAGGGATTTACTCCGGGTCCTTCAACTGGCAGAAGACTCCTAAAACAATGGGGGAGGGGAAGAACAAAAGAAGGGAGACCTATTTTGCTTCATATTTTTTCAAGCAATTTAATTTCAAGAATTTTTGATCCAGAGGAACATGAATCCAGGCGGAAAGATGCCAAAGAACAAATGGCAGAGTAGCCCTCCCAGGAAATTTCACACCGATGGCGCAAGCATCTTTTCCTTTGATATGTCGAAAGAAATCACAATTAAAAATTTATTTGTGGAATCTTGACACTTCTGTCCTGGGAGTGAGGAGCGGTCATTAATTTATTTGTAAGGCAATGTAAGATTCCCTTGCAGCAACTTTTTAACGGTTTTTTAAATCTCATCTTTATTATTTTTATAAATATGCGAACATGCCTAATATTCTCACACATGTTGTGTTCCTCCACAACAACTAACCTGGGAGAAGGGTTGGGCTGAGACAGTGATGTGCAGTCAGGTGAGGCAAGTGAGGCACAGCCTCACCACTCTCATCATGAAAAAAAAGTAAAAGGAAAAAGCTGAGCTAGTTACTGCCTCACCGTGGATGACTCTGCTTAACTGTTAAAAAAAGCTGGAAAAAGTACGTGTGGGTTGGAGGGAGGGGGAGGAATTCAAACTTCATCCTCCTGGTGCTGTGCAGGGCTTTGGGCAAAGGCTGGAGGGAAGGACCCTGGCTCGCTTGTGCTCTCCCTCCCCAAGAGTAGTTTGATTGCAGGCAGAGCCACGTTATGGGGCCAGTGTGTGTGCTACAGCATGGCTCTTTGTCTGGCTTCCTGCCTCCTCCTGTGGTCTCCTCACTGGTGCTCTCTCTCCCCAAGTGTAGTGACTTCCTCCCCAGGCCCCCATTCATTTCTCTCTCACACACACACAGCTGGATATAACTATATAAAAATCTAGCCCAGCTTCACTGATTACAAGTTTGAAAAGGCAATGTGGCTCCGCCTGCAATCAATCTACACTTGGGGAGGGAGAGCACAAGCGAGCACTGAGGAGACCACAGGAGGAGGCAGGAAGCCAGGCAAAGAGCCATGCTGTAGTACACACACTTCCCCCCAGCCTCTTTCTTTTGGAAGGCTCCCCTCTGGCTTCTCTGCCTCTCCTCTCACCCCAGCCTGCCAGCAGGAGGTGAGTGGGTGGGCTTTATTGTGTTCCAGGCATTTCCCACCCAGACAGCAGGCTGCATTTGCAATGGTGGAGGTGTTTGGGAAAGGCAGCAGGGGAATGGGGGGATGGCAGAGGAGCTGCTTTCAAGCCACTGGAAAATATATCCAATCCAACTTTTGTGTGTGTGGGGGTTTGTTTGAGAGTGAGTGAGAGAGGGAAGGGGTAGGAGAGATAGTCCAATCCAACTTCTGTGTGTGTGTGTGTGTGTGTGTGTGTGTGTGTGTGTGTGTGTTTCAGGGAGGGGGAGGAAGGGAGAGAGGGAGGAAGGAGGGGAAGGAGAAGAAAAAGAAAAAGAAAGAAGGAGAAAAGGAGAAAAACAAATGATGTCGCTTTAAATTGGAACTGAGCATGCCTGGCTGTGGAATTCTGGGAGTTGAAGTCCACAAGTCTAAAAATATTTGAAACCCAGCACTGTGTCAGTGCCTCACCAGTCATAAACCTCACCGCACGTCACTGGGCTGAGACGCAGTGACCCAAAGTCACCCAGCTGGCTTTCATGCCTGAGGCAGGATTAGAAGTCACAGTCTCCTATTTCCTAGCCTAGTGCCTTAACCAATAGACTGAACTGGTTCTCAATATTAATTTTGATATAAGGCTGCAGCATCTATCATTTTATAGTGAATCTTTTTCAGTCAAAAGGTAGATTATTTCCAAAAGGACTGCATGCCTTAAGGCCATGATGGGGAACCTATGGGCACAAATGCCAGAGGTGGCACGCAGAGCCTTCTCTGCTGACACGCACACCTTCCCCCACCCCCAGGTCAGATCTCCATGGCGTTTCTTTCGTGAGCTTTTCTTTCATCCCTGCAAATGACGAAACAGAAGCTCATGAAAGAATAAGATCTTACATCTTCCCGTACTGCCAGAGTTGGGATGCCCCACCTCCCGCCGGCCAGCTGGTCTTCGGGTCTCGGCAAACATGTCCGCATGTCCGTGCATGCACACATGTGTGCACATTTGCACATGCACGTGCATGCATGTGCAACTGTGTGTGGCTGCACATGTGCACATTCATGCACCTTTAAATTTGGGCATGCACATGCACACAGTTTGGGCACTCGATGTCTAAAAGGTTCACCATCACCATCACTGCCTGAAATAATTGGGCCAGAGATTTGATGTAAAGGCAGCGTTTGTGTGATGAGGTCACTATGTGTGTGTCATCATCTTGGTGCCTGCAGCTTTCTTAATACCTAAGCATTAAGTTTAAATACCCACCTTTATTATAATTGCTGGCATCTGATGAAGGGCTGTAACCTTGGGAATAGCCTAACAATGTACAAAGTCCTGGCTAAGTTGAAATGGCAACCAGAAATTTCGTAGATCGCACTTTGATGCGCTGGCTGAGCTCTCAAGTTTTATTGGGCACGTAAATACAATTCAAGTCATAACCAGGTTTAAGGGGTGGGAGCAGATAGATGAGATCATGGATTAAATCAGAATCTAATGGATTCTGTGGTGGTGATGGGGATCTGGGGATAATTACAAGATGGGCGGGGCAGGTGAAGATGGAAAGCAAAACAATTGAGCTGGAAGGCTGTTCTTGATCATATTCCAGATTGCTAAAGGCATTCCAATCTGGAGCTCAGAAGGTTTTCTTTTTAAAAAATCAACAACACTAAAAATATGTCAGTATACCTAATATTGGAATTGGATTGACCTTGGATTGAGCCTTCCCCGCAAGGGAAGATGCTGGCTAGATATTATGAATGTATTTTGTTTCTTGTTGAATTGTTCTCTGGTGGCATGTCCCATGATTTGTAAATACAGACCAATTTCCTGCAAGATGCCAAGGACACTTGGACTTAATCCAACCTGTAGTGACCTCATGGACATAGCCTTGCAATTTTCTTGGCAGTGTTAGGGAAGTGATTTGCCATTGTTTTCTTTTGGGGTATTTTTTCCCCCAACTTTCCAATTTACTCAACAGCCTTGGAATTCCTCGATGCTTCCAATTCCAATCGCTGAACTGAGCCACCCTTGATTAACTTTTGAGAACAAATCAGGGTAGTTGCTGTCTGTTGCTGTTGGCATGATGCACAAATGTCCTTATCAAACCAACTTCCCCAACATAGTACCTCCCTAACATGTTGGACCAAACTGCTTGGAAAGGGTGATAGCTGGTGCCTTTGGAAAGAACCTGCATGCTGGTTAACCTCAGCAAAATAGAGCATCATTAGAAACCCAGTGTCACCAGTTAGACTGGAGAAAAGAAAGTTCCTTGCTTTTTTTTTAACTAAAGCATTCAACTAATTTGTCATTCCCTTTATTCCACCTAATAAAAGTGCAACCAGAATGCAGCAAAGATATAGCAATTATGAGCATCCACAGAAAAGGCAAATGAAGACAAATGTGTGATGAAATAATTGGGCCAAATGTTTGATGTAAAGGCAGTGTTTGTGTGATGAGGTCACTATCTGTGTGTCATCATCTTGGTGCCTGCAGCTTTCTGCAGATGCCACTCTGTAATGTGCCACAAGGGAGGAAAGTTTTGGCAAATGAACAGAACCTGGCTCAAAATTCCCACTGCCCAATGGGAATGTCATTTGGAGGAGAGTGCTGTATGTGACATTTGACACCATAGTCTTTTTCATTTCCATACAATCAGAGACATCCTTGGGCACCCTTTCTAGCCAGGCCACCTCCTTCTTCTTCTGCAAGGCTACCAACCTCTGAGCACATCCTCTCACATTATAAAGACCTGCATATCTCTGTGAATGTAATTGCTTGGGGTTCGTTAAAAGCAGTAGTGTGATAAAAAATTTTTTTTACTACAGGTTCTGTAGGCGTGGCTTGGTGGGCATGGTGTAGCTTGGTGGGCGTGGCAGGGGAAGGTTACTGCAAAATCCCCATTCCCTCCCCGACAGCTGGGACTCGGGAGGCAGAGAATAGATGGGGGCGGGGCCAGTCAGAGGTGGTTTTTACCAGTTCTCCGAACTACTCAAAATTTCTGCTTCTGGTTCTCTAGAACTGGTCAGAACCTGCTGAATCCCACCTCTGGTTAAAAGAAACTATCTCTTTTAGATCTGTTTTGTCAGATGACAAAACATTAAATACATTACCAAACAGTCAATCATCTGGAACAGCCGGTCAGTGAGAAGGTGGTTCGCTGTAGCCTTCCAGAAGCATTCAGAAATTTTACAGAGGAATCAAAGTAGGAATTACAATTAGGTGTCCTTCAGGAAATTATTCAAAGCTTCAGCCCTCCTTCTTTTTCACTTGGGGTTGCTACATTGGCTAAATTCTGGCAACATTCAGATCCACAGTCTGCAAGAAGTAGAGAATGTTTTCATTCAGCAACATCCAAGGGCCAAAGCTTCCCTCCTGATTGTAATGATTTGAGTAGGTATACGTGGTAGGTATATATTAGGTAACAGAAGATAGTTGAGTAGGTATATACAGGAAAACTCTATGGGGAAGGCTTCCCCATAGTAAAGGGAGAAGGCAGTGGTGGGAGTCAACTGGTGTAACAACCAGTTCACTCCGTGTGTGTACAGTGCATTTGAAAACAGCTCTAAAACTTACCTTCTACTGAAGCCCCAGTGAGTAAAACAGCTGAGGCATGGCAGTCCACTCTGCCATCCTTATCAGCTGGGTTTCAAACAAAGGAAATATAGGATAGATTAGCTCAGGGGCGAGTGGGCTGATTGCCAGAACTACCAGTTTGCGCGAATTAGTCCTAACCGGCTGAATCCCACCCCTGGGAAAAGGCAACCTGACTACAATTTTGTATGTGGTCAAAGACTCTGCTTGAGAAATCAGTGGTCTGCAACTTGTTAGATCCTGATAAACTACAACTTCCATCCATCCAAAGCACCCAATCATATATGTATATAAAGTTTTTTATTTTTTCATTTCCATAACATATAACCACATGTATACTAATTACATAGCCAACATCATATTGTATTATTAAATGTTTATATCAATTCATCTTACTATCAACTCCCAAAAACAATTATTGGCTCTTCTGCTCTCCATACACCACATTTGTACCTTATCCATCACTTTCTTCTCCCTCTCTCCTCCTCCTCCCTACCTCCTTTCTTCCCTCTGTCATTCTTCTCTACTTCCCTTTCCTCTCTCCTTCTCCTCTCTC
Source organism: Natrix helvetica (assembly GCF_964273705.1). NCBI lineage: Eukaryota > Metazoa > Chordata > Lepidosauria > Squamata > Natricidae > Natrix > Natrix helvetica. The sequence continues at coordinate 172,695 of NW_028113622.1, read as the reverse complement.
TCCTTTCCACTCCTTCTTTCTCTCCTCCTTCCCCCCTGCCCTCTCTCCCATTCCTCTCTTCTTCCCTTACCTCTCTCCTCTACTTCACACTCTTCCTCTCATTTACCTGGTGTATTTCAGCTTCTGAGTGAGCTCCGTTTTATGTTGATGGTATTTATAATTCCTTTTCAATATACATATTTAATTTTAACATACATCTTCCTCCTTTTTTTTAAGAAAGAAAAAAGTATACATATGTAGTCATTGTGCTTTTAACCCCTCCCCCCAGCTTAATTTTGGCCAAGTTGTAGACCTGGTTACAATTCCCAGCTATTCTCATCATTATATTTATATAATTATGCATCCTTACACGCCCCCACTTTGTGATTCTGTCTCAATAGTTTCCCATTGTAAGTATATTTCATGTTCCCTCTCCATTTTTCCATATCTTGGTTTAGGTTACCCTTAATTGTCTATAAATGGCAAATTCTTACTGCTCAATATTCATTACAATTCCCTTAATCTATGATATAAAATAACAAGCAGGGGCGAAGCAGCTGAAGACCCACCTCTTTCAATTATCTGGCCTGGCTCAATCGCAATCGTAATTTTCTCATTCCTCCTAACTGTTTTTTAAATTGTTCTTAAATATTAATTCTTAACTGTATATTGGGTTTTTACAATTGGGGTATTTTAAAGCTGATTTTTAACTGTCTAATGATGTAATTTGTTTCCTCCTCCGTGTATGTATGTATGTGTGTTGTGTATGTATGTACGTTTTTGTGCTGTTATTTATCTTTTATGTTTTATGCTCCATTGTACGCCGCCCCGAGTCCTACTCGGAAAGGGAGCGGCTAATAAATCCAAATTTATTATTATTATTATTATTATTATTATTATTATTATTATTATTATTATTATTATTATTATCATCTTAGAAGACCTATATATGTCTATTCTTAGTATATTTTAACCCATGCTTAATTGTCCTTCTATTGTCATATTCAATCAATTAGCAACTCAGTTTAATTATCATGTATAAAAGTGAATCACAAACCTCTGTTTTACAAACTCCCCATATCAGCTTCATATGTGTCCATATTCCATATATTTTAACCTTTATTTAATTATCTTTCTATTACCATGTTTCCCCGAAAATATGACAGGGTCTTATTTTTTTTTTACTTACAAAATATGGCCTTGGGCTTATTATAGGGGAGGGCTTATTGTTTTGGGGTTGCCGGGTGGCTGCTCCCTTGTGAATTGGCTCCTGAAGAGTGGGGCACAGCCTCAGGGGCGAAGCAGCCATGAGGTGATCAAGCTCATGAGCAACCACCCGGCAAACCCCCTCTCCAACCAGGCAGAGCTGGAGGTCAGTGCATGGAGCTCTGCCCAGCTGGAGAAGAGAGTTGCGTGCCTATTCCACCCCCAGCAGGCATGCCTCCTAGCCTCAACATGTCCGGGCCCAGCTCTCCCTGCAGCAGCAGCAGCCACCGCCACGCTCTGAGCATAACGTCTTCTCCGGTTCCAAACTCCAAAACTCAGCTGCCGAGTCTTCCAGCAGTGGCCGCTCTAGGAGTGCACTCTATGGTTGTGGGCTGGCTGCTGGAAGACTCTCTGTCTGGAAGACTCAGGCACGCAACACCCTTTTCCAGCCAGCCAGAGCTCCATGCACTGACCTAGGGGGTATCCCTAATGTGCCAAGCCGCGGAAGCTGGGGAGCAGGCAGAGCACCATGTGGCTTGACGCCTTAGGGATACCCCCTAGGTCAGTGAATGGTGCTCTGCCCAGCTGGAGAGGGGGTTTGCCAGGTGGTTGCTCATGAGCTTGGTCACCTCATGGCTGCTTCGCCCCTGAGGATGTGCCTGGCTCTTCGGGAGCAGTTTGCAAGGGAGCAGCCGCCTGGCAACTCCCCCCTCCTGCCAGGCAGAATGCCACTCCCCAACCTAGCAGTATCCCGAAGGCACCAAGCAATGTGAGCGCCTTTCTCCCCTCGATCCTGCAGCTTGGCGCCTTAAGGATACCGCTATGTCGGTGAGCGGTGCTCTGCCTGGCCGGTGGGGGGGGGGTGTCCAGGGGGTATATTTTCAGGGGTAGGCTTATATTTTTGCCCACACGAAAAATGTGGCAAGGCTTTAGTTTCAGGACTGGTCGTATTTTTGGGGAAACACAGTATCATATTCAATCAGTTAACAACTCAGTTTTATTGTCATGTTTAGGAATAAACCTCTTACCTTAGCTTTATATTTTCCCATATAACAATTTTTAGTTATCTGATTTTTTCCTAGTAAGTCTTTTGTCCCACTTCTCTAATCCTGCCTTCTCCCTGTTCTTTGTTTTAATATGTCCACCCTCTTCATATTTTTCCCAAGCCACCATCAAAGAGACCTTTTATATTTCCCTTTGTTGGGGCATAATCTCCTTTTTCATTTTTTCCTTCAATTTTCCTTATGCCACTGTCAACCTCTGAAACATCTTTTAATCTGCTTTTTATTTCCTTTTGTTGGGGCACATCCCCCCTTTTCAATTTTCCCCATTCCACTGCCAGACCCAATGGAGTTTTTTGTCTGCTTTTTATTTCCCACCATTTCTACCCCTTCATTATCTCTCCCCCCTTCTTCCTTCCCTTCTTCTTTAAATACCTGCTTCTCTGAGGTCAGAATTCTATTTAGGCATGATTTTAATGATTTATGCACATTTTTAAAATAATTTCAAGTAGTTCTTCAAATTCCCACCTTTCTGTAATGTCTAGTTCCAAAGTTGCAGTTAATTATACAGTTCTTATTTCATAGTTCTGGTCCACCTTAAATTTATCTAATTAAGCTGCTGTGGAGAAGAGTGACAGGACACATCTTGGTCTTTTATTCTTCCTTAATGTCTAGTTCCAAAATTGCAGTTAGTTATACAGATCTTATTTCAAAGTTCTAGTCCACCTTAAAATTGTCTAATTCAACTAATGTGAAAACGGAAGAGAAGCTGGAGCCATCTTGATCTTTTGCAGAGAAAAAAGAATAAAACCTCCATATTTTCCCAGTTCTTGGTTTTGTTATTATTTTTTCCCTTGCTACTTTCCACCTCTCATTGGTTATAGTTGCTCAAAATATATTAATTGGAACACACTTGCATACAGCCAAACTCAGGTATATTTCTCTTCGTCTCCTGCTTTTCCAAATTCTGATTTATGGCAGTTGGTTAATTAAAACTTCCTGCACAAGCAAGATTAGGTTATCAGTTGTCAGTGAGAAAATAGTGCTTTTTTCTTGATCTTTCTCCCTTGTTGCATTCCACCTCTCATTAATTGGAGTTCCTTAAGATATATTAGTTGGAAAAAATTCAGATGAAGTAATTCCTTCAGAATGTTTGCTTTCTATTTCAAATCCAAAACCAAATTTAGAGCTTGTATTTGAGTGGGTTTGTCACTTCTCTGCTTTCTCCCTTTCTGTCCGAAATTGTTTCAAACAAATAGCTTGGGTGTGTGTGTGTTTCAACCCTCCATTTTCCTTTCTTTCTTTCCTTTTGCCAAAATCCAGATCTGCCTATTAATATTATTTGTACTCTCAAGATTCTTTCCTTTTCCAAGTTTTGATTTATAACTGTGGGTTAAATGAATCTTCTTACCAGCCTATCATCTCGTCCTCACACTCCTATTCAGTTGCTTCGGCTGGAAGCCAGCTTCTTGTACATCCATGTTGCGATGCTGCCGCCCCTACTCTGATTCAGAGGGCAAATCTCTTACCTGCAAGGGACCTGTTGTCTCCCCTTGGGTCTGATGAGATGCTGCCCCTTCTCCTCCAGGGGGGTTCTGATCCAAAAAAGGATCCCGGAGTTGGTTTGTCAAACAGGGTTCATGTGAGGCTCTTCAGAGCTCACATTCCTCACGTCTGTCCAGCTGGAGAACTTCCTGTCAAATCCAAAGCACTCAATCAGAGGGGAGAATGTAGTTTAGTATCACAGGAACTGTGAGAACTTCACAGGTGTGAAGTTCTCCACACCTCATTTCACCAGGGGAGCAATGTGTCATATGGTTGGAAGTTAATCTGGCAAAACATAGTGGGAGTAGCAGCTGAAGCTGAAAGCAATAAATTGCTATTTCTGGTCTAGTCACAAGGCCCTCCCAGCAAAGACAAAGATCCACAGGAAATAACTATAGGTTTCCTTTTCCAACCTCACAGAACACCATGGTCCAAGGCAACAGGGGATGATGGGAATTCAACACCTCTTGAATGTGTTTTGTAACTATTAAGTTCATGCTTTGTCTGACATCTGCTGTCTTGTCCTCTTCCTTTGGTTTAAAGCTCACTTTTGACTCACTCCTTCCTGCAGCAAACAAAAGGCATTTACAGGTCAATTTACATCTACACGAGGATTTCTCTGGCTAAAATATAAAGGCTTACTGTGCAAAATGGCTGTGGCGCTGGTCTTAATCAATATCTGGCTGATGGATGGCTTGCCAAGACTCTTTCAAGCACATCAATTTGACTGCTAGATTTTCTGCTTGCTCACGGCTTAACAAAATAAATAGAGATGACTCAAGGCATTTAAACACTGAGCTCCAGCTCAGAGTTTTGGCTGTTCAAAATGCATTGCAGCTCCTGGAGGGTCCAATAAAGAAGATTAAGCTCTCGGTTATTGTTTGTTTGCTTGCTTTTGTGTGTGTGTGTGTGTGTGTGTGTGTCCGTCCCTGTGTGCACGCCTGAGTATGCATTTAAAGGCAGCACAGAACTACAGTACATCCTAAAATATAAGTCTGCTTGGGTAGTAAACCAGTTCTGGAGAAAGGAAATTGGTTCTGCTGTTTGAAAGAAACTATTTTCAAAGGTTTTGCTTTTCAAAGGAAAGCTGTTCCTGTAAGTTTCATGAGCCCTGATTTCTTATACCCTGTTTCCCCAAAAATAAGACCTCCCCAGATAATAAGCCCAATCAGGCTTTTGAGTACATCCGCTAAAATAAGCCCTCCCCTGAAAATAAGCCCTCCCTGAAAATATTGCCACAAAGCAGCAGCCATGAAGTGACCACGCTTGCTGCCTCCTGAACCTCAAAAATAATAATACCTCCCTGAAAATAAGGCCAAGCGCTTATTTCGGGGATCAAAAGAAAATAAGACCCCCTCTTATTTTCGGGGCAACACGATACTAATAAAAGCCAGAGGAAACCATGGGAAGAAGGAGAAGGGGTGGAGAGGAAGGAAGGGGCACATACAAATCCACCAACTTAATCTCACCCTCCCATTGTCCTATTTCATGGTGGAAATTGGTCCTCTTTATGTCACATTCTTTTGAAGTGGAGCAGATATGTGGTAGCAGCCATCTGATCTTCAAAAATTAAGCAGGTCAGATCTAGTTAATTCTTGGAATGGGGACCACTTGGAAATCTCAGGACTCTTATGTAAATGAGGAAGTGGGAAAATTCACTCCCATGTTGTCACTTGGAAAACAACTCAAGCTGAGCTAAGTTTAACAATCTCTTTTTCCCTTGGGGAAGGCAGGAAAATGCTGGAACTGCAGTCACTGGGCCTTCAGGCAACTGCAAACTTAAGCATAATAGCAACAGCATTTAGACTTATATATGGCTTCACAGTGCTTTACAGCCCTCTCTAAGCAGTTTACAGAGTCAGTATATTGCCCCCAACAATTTGGGGTCTCATTTTACCCACCTTAGAAGGATGGAAGGTTGAGTCAACCTTGAGCCAGCTGGGATCGAACTCCTGGAGTGAGCAGTGAGTTACCCTGTATTACTGCATTCTAACTACTATGCCAACATGACTCTATTATTTCTATATTGTAATCCATGTCTGAACTTTGGTATGGTAGCTGCCATATATATTAAACCAGAAAGGAATGTTGATCTATGTTAAAATACCTAAATACCTATTCAATTTTGAGGAGGAGGCTTGCCCAAATAAGTGCAATATTCATTTGAACAGAATATTTGTCTTCTATTCGCAGATTATCCACCCACCATCAATGCTGAGTTGATGAGCTCTAAACTATGCACATTATCCATACTCCAATTCTAAAATTCTGAAGACAAGAGCCACAAAGATGGAGAAAGGCCTTGTGAGTGAAATTCTATGAAGGACAGTTTTAAAAAGATTTTTTTTTTAAATATTTAGATATATTTAACCTCAAGAAGAGAAAGCTGAGGGAATCATGAAAACATTTTTTTCAGTTTTCCAAGGACTTTTACAAACAGCGTGATGTGAACTAAATATCCAAAATTCCTACGATTAGGACAAAAATTGATGGATAGAAACTTTCAGAGGGAGATTGAAACTTGAAATGAAGAATTTTCTAACCTAAACCCCTAAAAGAGCTACTGTTAACCTGTCCCAGCTGACCTACTCTGTAGGATCCATAGTGCTACAGAGAAGACTAGTTGGAGGAGATTAGAATAGGAGGATGGTAGCTTCATGCAAATAGTTTCAAGGGGTTGTCACAAAGAAGAGGGGTGTGTGTCAACCTTCAAAGCACCTGAAAGCAAGACAAGGAGCAACTAATGGAAACTGATCAAGGAGAGAAGCAACCTAGAACTAAGGAGAATTTTCCTAATAGTGAGAACAATTAACCAATGGAACAGCTTGCCTTTAGAAATTGTGAGTGCTCCATCACTGGAGGCTTTTGAGAAGAGATTGGACAACAATTTGTCTGAAATGGTGTGGGATCTCCTGCTTGAGCAGGGGGCTGGACTAGAAGACCTCCAAGGTCCCTCCCAACTTTGTTATTCGGTTATTCTGTCCACAAATAGTGAGTTTCCTAAAAAAAAAAATCCTCTGGCCTTGCCACTATTCTCTCTTTAAGTCTACACCTGTAGGAATAACAATCTTGCAAGCCATACAATCCACTGATTCTGAGCCTGACAGGTTAACCAAAGTGGAGCAGCAGGAATGTAAGTGTCTTAGATTTAAAGAGTTTGATTTGTTGGGATGCCAATTGATAAGCAACCTCAAATAACATGTATGCAATACATTTTCATGTACAAGTGGAGGAAGCTTCAATGTGATCTTTTTTAAAATGTCAATTTATTCCAGAATAAAAGATTATGCTATCTTTTAGACCAGTGCTGATGCGCCACAAACAATAAAGCATGTCCTTAGGACTCCTGAACTTTTAGAGAGGATATTGTCCTGCTACACAAACCCAGAGTTCAGTCTGTTTCACTGCCTCCACTATGTGTTTCCAACTTGCTGTTCATCCCCCCAGGGGAAGTTTCTACAAATTAATAGCCCTCACTCATAAAAAGCCAGTAGCGCTCATTTGTAGTTTGGTTATACGCATATTCTAATCAATTCCACTGAGTTCATCCATGCACAAAAGCGCCATCTCGGTGAATAATGTTTGACTTGCCAGGGCCTGATTGCCTTTTGCTATTGAAACACATTGAGAAAATGCCAGCTCTTCATTTTTGTTGGCGGTAACACAACCATGTCCTTCTATCGATAAATTCTAATGGAATCTCCTCGAGTTGTAGTAAATTGCTAGGCTAGGAAGAAAAGGTCATGAAAGACACAGATCCAGAGATGTGCTGCCTTTTCCAGCAAGAACAGGAGAAAGGGAGCTCCCGAGCCCACCCTGAAATAACTAGGGGCAGTGACACCTTGTAAGTATGCAACAGTGGTGAATGTCTCTATTGACACCAAACAGCACCACTTCGATTGGAGCAACACAACAAAAATCATCAGCCATGTTACCACCCACCACACTTGTGAGTTCATTGAAGCCTGGCACTCTGCAAGCAATTCCACCAACAGACAGATTGGCCTATAACCAGCCTACCAACCCCTCAGAACCCAAAGCAACTGCACAGCCAACCAAAGAGCACAGAACCTCAACCAACCCATGAAAGATCCCCCAACCAGCACTTCACCTCCCAATGACCCTCACTTGTTGTAACCTCCATATCACAAGACCCATCACAGGATTCTCACTGATGACCCATCACAAGACCTTGACACACCCACACCTGACCCACCACAAGACCTCCTGACCACAGGAAGCCCTTATAAACAGAGCACTAAACTCCACTGAAGATGTTACCTAGCTTGGTAATAAAACATTTGGAAACCAACCCACAAACTCGGAGAACGAACCTTCATCCTCACCTAGTAAGTAGCCATGTTATATTATCCTTATGTTACAGTATGTTACGAAGGGTGGGGACATGCTGGATTAAGAAGAATGAGGTTATAAAATGTTTTTCTTTAGAATAAAATAGTTTCATAACCAGAGTTTCTCCATGCAACAAAATATAGGTAGTCTCTGACTTAGAGCAGTTCATTTAGTGACTGTTCAAAGTTACCACAGCACTGAAAAAAGTGACTTATGAGCATTTTTCATACTTATGACCATTGCTGGATCACGTGATCAAAACTTGGCAACTGGTTCATATTTATGACAGCTGCAGTGTCCCAGGGTCATGTGATCACCTTTTCCAACCTTCTGGCAAGCAATGGGAAAGCCAGTTTCACTTAACAACTGTGCAATTAATTTAACAACTGCAGTGATTCACTTAACAAATACGGCAAGAAAAGTCATAAAATGGGGCAAAACTCACTTAACACATGTTTCACTTAGCAACATAAATGTCAGGCTCAGTTGTGGTCGTACGTTGAGGACTACCTGTAAAAGGATGGACAACTGTAGGCTTGATGGTGGTATACTCCAGGTTTTTGAAGTATTAGCTTTAGGAAGCAGGGCTTTTAAAAAATGTGTTACTTTTATCCCACTTTTATTATTTTAACTCAACTCAAGGCAATGAACATTTCTGTTTTAGGGAGTGTCATTTATTTGAAAGGCAATGTATAGTTCCCATGCGGAGCTTTTTTTAAAGTCTTTTTAAAAATCTCTTGTTTATTATTTTTTATAAACATACCCAACGTATCTTCTTCCCCCTCCTATTTCCCCCATACAACAGCCCTGTGAGGAGGTTTGGACTGAGAGAGAGTGACTGGCTCAAAGTCATCCAGTTGGCTTTCACAACTAATGCAGGAATAGATTTCCACAATCTCCTGGTTTCTACCTGATGCTTTAACTGGAGTTTTGGTAGTGAAATGTCCCGGAATAGCACTGTGAGCATGGATAACAGGATTTTGGATCACTTTTCCAGACACTGGGAAGAGGACCTTGAAACCACACCATGAATGAATGAATGAATGAATGAATGAATGAATGAATGAATGAATGAATGAATGAATGAATGAATGAACGGTTTCATTCCATTTATATTCTACCTTTTCCCTACCTGAGGTAATTTTTGTATATTTGTTACTGTTCAATGTCTGATCACCAACATTCCACAAACGTCCTTTTTACTATTTTTACTATTTTACTAGTGGTAAGAGTAGCACAAACGTTTTTCTCAAGGCATATCATATCTGGGTAGCTAAGATCCAGACAACCACTAGATGTCCTGAAGAAATTAAAATGTTCAGTATCTCTTTGCTGCCATCTAGACGTCATTTGACATTTTGCATCCCAGATCTAGTACTCCTTTTTTAAAAAAATTAAATCCTTGGTTATTTCACCCACTCTTGTTAATTCCTTGCATCAGGGAATCAATATCTTTATGGACAAACAGAAGACAGGAGAAACAATTATTTTAAATTTGTCTAAGTGCTTTTGGAGCATAAGTGATTTCCTTGATGTATTTTTTTTTCTTTTGTCCTACTGCTGATTTTGACCAAAATAAAGAAAAATCTATCAAGTTGGTTTGATCGGAGGAAGCAATAAAACAATATGCTTAGGGGAATGGAGGCTAAAACATATGAAGAATAATTTCAGGAACTGGATTATATCTAATTTAAAGAAAAGAAGGACTAGAGATGACATGATAGCAGTCTTCAAGTGTCTAAGGGGCTGTCACAAAGAAGACTGGGTCAACCTATTCCCAAAGCATCTGAGGGCAGGACAACAAATAACAGATCGAAACTAATCAAGGGGAGATCCAACCTAGAACTAAGGAGAAATTTCCTGACAGTGAGAACAATTAATCAGTGGAAAAGCTTTCCTCTGGAAGTTGTGAAACCATCACAGAAGGTTTCTAAGAAGAGATTGGGCAGCCATTTGTCTGGAATGGTATAGGATCTCCTGCTTGAGCAAGGGGTTGGAATAGAAATCCTCCAAGGTCCCTTCCAAGTCTGTTATTTTGTTAAGAGTGTTGATATCATGTTACTCCGCATCCTTTCAGCAACCTGAAAAAAATTCACCTCTACTCAACAATGTTCCCTCTAATTTTTTTTCAGTGTGAGCAGAAAAGTATAGTGTTTGAGCGGCACATTTTCATGCCTGAGCAGCACCTGAATTTTTTTCACAGGTGTCACCTAAGACAACAACGAAATCTGTATTATTTGAAACTCAAACTTATGTTTCTTCAAGGTACCCGCTTAATTAAAAGTGTTATATAGTATCACTTAACAACGCTCCTGCTTAGCAACCAAAATGTTGGGTCAGAAACTCTGGCATTTGAAGCACGCAAGTCTTAAAGCTGTCAAGTTACAAGATCCTTGCATCCCTAACCCTTTAGGAAAAAAAACCCCAAGGGGTCTTCAAACCTGACAGCTTGAAGACTTGTGGACTTCAACTCCCAGAATTCCTCCTCCAGTCATGTTTCGGTGACGTCATCTGCGTGGATCTGCTCCATCTTCGGTTTTTTTCACAGGAGGCAGGGCTGCTGCTGAAGATGCCGACGAGCCCTTGCCACCACCAGAATAACAGCTGCCTCCTCCTCCTCCTCCTCCTCCAACAGCACCACCACATTTGCTGCCCAGCGCTGCGAGGAGGAAAACTCCTAACCCCGCGGTCAGAAAAAAGTGTGCTTTGGGGGCAAAACAATTTTTGAGCCCAAATTGGAAAATCCTTGAGGGGACTTGATTCGGGGTGGAATGTCATGGTAATGTTGGAAGAAATGTCCTTCTGGGTTCGCCCCCAAGTGGGGAAAAATACACTGGAGGCATGGAGGCTGCTTACAAAGATGGTTTAATGTTTTAATGGAGGACAGGACCGCATGGCTGGAGGTCCTGGGGAAAAAGGTGATCACATGCTTCCAGGTGTTGGGTGAAGAAGAAAAGGGAAGAAGGAGAGTCGAAGAAGGGCTTGCAAGGCTTTTTATAATCTGTTTGGTCCCACCTCTCTGTTTCCTGTTCCTGTGTAAGAAATGTATTCTGATTGGTTTCAGACTCATATGGGCCCTTGCAGGGGCAATCCTCTAGTTATATTACCATGCCTTCATTCCCTGGAGCTGAAGGGGAGAAGTCTTTTATTATGTAACGTGGACTAGCTCGGGCTTTAATGGCTCATGAACAAAAGCTGCAGGAAGCTGCAGGGAGAGTTACCTTGTCTTTTTGAAACATGTTTCTTTTCACATCCAGAGAGATATTCTGCCTTTTCAATATTTCCTAGGATATTTCATTTTTCTGGGAGAGGGCTGGGTGATAACTTCCAACAATCCCTCCTTTTTTTTTCAAAAAATGTGAGTGGAATGCACATGTTCTTGACAAAAGATAAAAATTGGTCAGATCAGGGAAACTTAATTTTTCTGATGAAAAAGCATTGAGAGAGACAGCAGAAGGATCCCTTCATTGGCTTCCAGAGAGCTTTCAACCATGAAGGTCTAGCAACCAGGGCACAATTTCTGGAAAGAAATCTACAATATCCAATTTACCATGCCAATTATTTTCAGATGTTTGATATCACTTTCTGTGAGCTTCCAGACAGGGTACAAGCAACCACAAGTCCCAAAAATCCTTCACAGCCATGGTTCTGCCTTTTAAAGAAGTACAGGCTGCCCATTTTCAGGGGATGATTCTTTAATCTGCCCTAGCTCTTATTTTAGTGAGGCCAAATTGAGATTAGCTAGTGTGCAATCCAGACTATTTAGTATTTTTAAAATTACACACAATGAGCCCTGGGATTCCTCCTCCAGGCAGTGTGGTTTTTTCTTTGTCACGGTGAGGGCTTGGGGTTTTTGGAGATCCTCTCTGCTAGCTCTCCAAGGGGGAGGGGATTGCCTGAGGGGAACTTCCCTTCCCCCATGGGATTAACAAGGGCAAAAAATCAACCTAGGAGAAGCTTTCTGCTGAGGTAAAGTGGAGGATATACTTTCAATCTAATTCTGAATGGAGTTTCTCTCTGTGTGTGTTTGTGTGTTTGTGTGTTTGTGTGTAGCTACTTCTATAATACATAAAATACAGACATTTTGGACGAATTTCCCTCCCACCAGACAGAATTTTAAGATGTTCAGATCTTGCAGTGCCAGCCATTCTCAAATACAATTCTTACATGAGTACATTAAACTGATTACAATATAAATGAGGCAAGGAAGAAAGCATAATCAATTGAAAACTTTATCAAATTCCACCCTCCCTATAGTCTTTTCAGCTGTCTTCTGGGAATTGAAAAGAGTCTTTTGGTCTTTACTTCTCCATCTCAGGATGATTTCATGTCTGCTAGGGTGGCATGCTTGGTTTGGTGATAAGGCTGGTGAGTTAGGCTTCACTCTAGTTGCTGGACATTCAGTGGAGGACTGGATCCAAACCCAATTCCTGGCTGAAATGGATGGAGGGTCTCCTCTGGAGTCATCTGGATCCATGTGCTCTGCTCATCTGTATTGAAAGACATGGGAACAAGATCTCCTCCCCTACCGAAAAGACATCCTTGGAGGATTGGAGGCAAGGGGGGGTGAGGGGGGTAGATAGCTTGCAGGCAGAGTTTGAGGGGAAAAAAAGAGTATTGCAGTTACCAAACAGATAAACTGGTATATCACAGATGAGAAAAGGGAGCTAGATTCACATGCTTCAGGAAAGAGATGAACAGGTAAAATCATTTAAGCACACAATAAATGCAAGAACGAAAACTTTTCTTGTAAATGAACTTAAAACATTCCCTGGTTTGTTACTTTAAGGTACTGAGAGGGAAGGAAGAAAGCATATATATTTCTCTTTACTCTGTGTGTTGGCCAAACAGACAGACCAAAGGTTCTTCTTTTCTTATGGGTGGGGTAGGGGATGGGAGACATTTTACAGTTACAATTACCTCAAGGGCACACAAAGACTTAGACATACACACTCACAGACAAAGAGGGGATAACAAAACTCATGAGTTTCACAAACAAAATCATTCCCACCATGAATCTCAGTTAAATTGGGGAAATCTTAACAAATCACGTGGTTTCATAGAAGATAGAAAAGAGACAGATAAGAAAAAAAACAAAAAAAGCCATTTTCCCTTTTCATTAAGTACCTTTATTTAGCCAAATTGATTTTCCTGTGTCATCCCTCAGCAAAGCCCATTACCTAACTCTCCCAGGGGGGTTCCATTCATACAGGACCTTCGAACTACAGCTACCCATGTTTTTTCCCTTTCCGATGTGGGACTTTTACACTTTGGCGTAGTCAGGTCAGCAGGCTATCTGTTTGCAGACAAAAAGGTGTCTGGAAGAGACTTTGATTCCCTGTCAAAGTAAGCGCACTCTTCTGCAGAGGGAATTCAGGTCACGGATTTTAGACTGAAAAAAAGGACAGTCCGGAAGACTTTTCTGCCCCCACCAGAAAAGTACTGACACTCCTCAGTTCAGGCCAAGTTTTTTGGATTTGGAAGAGTTCAAATCCAGGAGGACTTTTCTGCTTGTTTGCAGACAAGTACTGGCGCTCCTATTAATTTAGTCTAATTTTTCTAATTTCCTAGGGTTTAGGGCTTTGCTTCTATTGGCAAGATTACACACACACTCACACTGCTTAATTCTACAAATTTAAATTTAGCATGGTACTCACCTTCTTTCCAAGCAGCCTTTGAGCTCAAAACTCAAAACCCCTTTAAAACCTGATTCCAAATGGGTAAGGTCCAGGAAAATTTCTCCCACAGACTCAATGGGGTCTGTGCCGGCAAGGGAGACTTACCTGGGCCATATCCTTTGGTCAGGTTAGCTTGGGGTCCCATCTGGGGTGCCAATTGTTGGAAGAAATGTCCTTCTGGGTTCGCCCCCAAGTGGGGAAAAATCAGTGGTGGGTTTCAAAAATTTCTGGAACCTACTCTGTGGGTGTGGCCTCCTTTGTGGGAGTGGCTTGCCAGCCATGTGGCCTGGTGGGAGTGGCTTGCCGGCCATGTGACCGGGTGGGAGTGGCTTGCCGGCCATGTGACCGGGGTGGGAGTGGCTTGGCAGTCATGTGACCGGATGGGAGTGGCCAAGACAATGTCACTGAATTTTTTGCCCCAATGAATGATCTACAAAAAGAAGATATCAAAAAGGAAATTTATTATTTTGTGCACTTACTACTTAAATAAGATTAAAATAAGTACACAAAACAATAAAAGAGATACTTACAGAAGGTAAGTAGCTTACTACTTACTACTTGCATTTCAAAGGAAATAAATACATATTTAATTTTACACATGTTAACAGCTGTTGGAATTGTGTTTGCACAACAGTGGAAAAAAACAAAGATATGAAAATGAATAAATATTAGAATGTGCAAGAATGAATAAATTGACAATTAAAACCAAGAAGGCTTTGAATACTTTTTCATGTGGAATTTGTTTTATCAATTGCTAACTAACAGAAACAGCAATTAGAAATCTAAAAGTATGAAAGCAAACACCAATTATGAAAGGAAAGGTCATTAAAATGTATAAGGAAATATTATTAGTACTTGATCATTATTAATGTGTAGATAACTGCAGGACATTACATACCCACATACACAAACTATGACAGTGCCAGGAAAACACACACACACACACACACACACACACAAACAATTTCCCCCCAAAAGACTGCAGATGAAACCAGTTTTTTTCCCTAACCCTAAGAACAGGAAAGACAAAGCCACAGGAATAAAAACCATCAAGGCATTGTGGGAAATTATAAAGGACAGTGCCAGGAAGCTCACAGAACCAGCAACCACCTCACAATTACCTAAACAACCAGGTATCACATAGAAACACACAAAATCTGGCAAAGCTGCCTTGCACCAACCTGGCCTGCCCATAGAAAAGAAGCCACCTTGAGACACATACCATACACCAACCTGTACACTTAAAAGCAACATATTGCATCACAAATAAAACATTTGCAAAAAGGAATAACATTTCTTGTAATAAACATTCTATAAACAATAAATAAATAAAAATTCCCTAAAAATAATTAAAAACCACCAGGTTCAGAGAACACCAAAGGACCCCACAGTCCTCTCCCTCCTTATCTTTTTCCTTTTTGTCCTTCGACTTCTCCTCCTCCTCCTTTCCCCACAACCCCATCTAGCACTGATGATGTTACCTAGTTTGGTAGTGAAATGTCTGTAAAAAAAACCACCAAGCTCAGAAAGCAGCAAGGAACCCACTTTCTCCCACCTCCTCCCTCTTTCTCCTTTTTGTCCCCCCCCCCAAAGACTGCAAATGAAACCAGTGTTTTTCCCCCCCCTAACCCTAAGGACAGGAAAGACAAAGCCACTGGAATAAAAACCATCAAGGCATTGTGGGAAATTATAAAGGACAGTGCCAGGAAGCTCACAGAACCAGCAACCACCTCAGAATTACATAAACAACCAGGGTGAAACACATTAAATGTGGCAAAGCTGCCTTGCACCAACCTGGCCTGCCCATAGAAAAGCACCCACTTTGAGATATATAAACCTGGTCTGAACACTTTTAAGCAACATATTGCACCACAAAGAAAACATTTGCAAAAAGGAATAACATTTCTTGTAGTAAATATATTTTATAAACAATTAAAACATAAAAATTCCCAAACAATAATTTAAAAAAGATATTCTATAAATAAAAAAAATCCTTATAAACCATTGTTAAGTATTCCACCAGCAATAATTTATACTATAACTATTTTAAGGTATTGTACCAACTGTAACCATTATTCCACCAGCAATAATTTATACTGTACCATTTCAAACTACTCCACACACAATAATTTAAAATGAAACCATTAAAAACAATCAATACACAATAAATTACAATAAAACAATTTAAAACAATTCTATACACAATACATTTTAAAGTATTGAGTATAGAATATTTTAAAATGGTTTATTTTAATTTATTTTGGATAGAATCTTTTTTAAAATAGTCTGAGACAATTTTAAAAAAGAATCCATACACAATAAATTGAAGTAAACCATTTTAAAATATTCTACACTCAATACTTTTAAGTAAAAATATTTTAAAAAATTCTATGCACAATAAATAAAATATTATTTTAAAATACATTAAAAAAATGAAAGAAAAAAAACCAGGTTACTTACCAGCAGGCAGAATCAGCAGCTCTCCGATGCAACAGGCAACAGGCAGCAGACAGGCAGAGAGGCAGGAGGACAGGTAGGACTGTTTAAGACTCTCTTAGGGCTTAGCCAGCCAGGCGAGGCTGGAGAGGGGAGGGTGGGGGGCTTTTGGCCTAGCCTCGCGGAGGCTTGCCACCCACGCCAGCCTGGTGCTTCGTCCCGGAAAGGCCCAGGGGCCTCTCCTGGGCTGAGCTAGCTTCCCGGCGGTCGCACGTCCCACGCGACGCCGGTGCTTCGTCCTGGAAAGGCCCAGGGGCCTCTCCTGGGCGAAGCTAGCTGCCCGCCGCCCGCATGGCCCACACCAGCCCGCCGCTTCAGCGAGGCCTTTCCTCGCCAAAGCTAGCCTCCTGCCCCCCCCTCGCGCTTAGTTGCTTACCTGTGGGAAGCAGCAAGCTCCTGGAAGGCGAAGAGAAGGGAGTTTTGAAATGGAGGACCCACTTTTAAACGGGTCGCCTCCAGCCAATCAGTGAGCGGCTGGCTGGGCTAGCTAGTTTAGTGCAGATGGGCGGGGGAGCGAGCGAGCTGCATTGAGACGGCAAGGGCGATTGAGCGACAGGACCGGTGCCGGTTCCCAGAAGTTACTTCCGGGTCCGGTTACTTCCGGGTTCGGTCGCCAACCGGTTCGCGCGATCCGGTGCGAACCGGTAGGAACCCACCACTGGGAAAAATACACTGGAGGCATGGAGGCTGCTTACAAAGATGGTTTAATGTTTTAATGGAGGACAGGACAGCATGGCTGGAGGTCCTGGGGAACAAGGTGATCACATGCTTCCAGGTGTTGGGTGAAGAAGAAAAGGGAAGAAGGAGAGTCGAAGAAGGGCTTGCAAGGCTTTTTATAATTGGTCCAACCAATCTGTTTCCTGTTCCTGTGTAAGAAATGTATTCTGATTGGTTTCAGACTCATAAGGGCCCTTGCAGGGGCAATCCTCTATCCTCTAGCCTGTTTTCAATCCAGGTTTCGTTGAGTTCAGATGCCATGTGGTTAGTTATATTACCATGCCTTCATTCCTTTGAGCTGAAGGGGAGAAATCTTTTATTATGTAACGTGGACTAGCTCGAGCTTTAATGGCTGATGAACAAAAGGTGGGGGAAGGAAGCTGCAGGGAGAGTTACCTTGTCTTTTTGAAACATGTTTCTTTTCACATCCAGAGAGATATTCTGCCTTTTCAATATTTCCTAGGATATTTCATTTTTCTGGGAGAGGCCTGGGTGATAACTTCCAACAGTAAAAAATGGTGTTACTTGCTGTTTTTAAAAATCAAGCTTTTTGCACCCAGTGGAGGAAAACTCCTGACCCCGCGGTCAGAAAAAAGTGTGCTTTGGGGGCCAAAGTTTTTTGAGCCCAAATTGGAAAATCCTTGACTGGACTTGATTCGGGGTGGAATTTCATGCTTAAAAATGGTGTTACTTGCAGTTTTTAAAAATCAAGCTTTTTGCACCCAGAGGAGGAAAACTCCTGACCCCGCGGTCAGAAAAAAGTGTCCTTTGGGGGCCAAATTTTTTTGGAGCCCAAATTGGAAAATCGTTGAGGGGACTTGATTCGGGGTGGAATTTCATGCTTAAAAATGGTGTTACTTGCTGTTTTTAAAAATCAAGCTTTTTGCACCCAGAGGACGAAAACTCCTGACTCCGCGGTCAGAAAAAAGTGTGGTCTGGAGTCCAATTTTTTTTCAGCCCAAATTGGAAAATCCTTGACTGGACTTGATTCGGGGTAGAATTTCATGCTTAAAAATGGTGTTACTTGCTGTTTTTAAAAATCAAGCTGTTTGCACCCAGAGGAGGAAAACTCCTGACCCCGCGGTCAGAAAAAAGTGTGCTTTGAGGGCCAAATTTTTTTTGAGCCCAAATTGGAAAATAATTGAGAGGACTTGATTCGGGGTGGAATTTCATGCTTAAAAATGGTGTTACTTACTGTTTTTAAAAATCAAGCTTTTTGCACCCAGAGGAGGAATATGCCTGACTCCGCGGTCAGAAAAAAGTGTCCTCTGGAGTCCAATTTTTTTTGGAGCCCAAATTGGAAAATCCTTGACTGGACTTGATTCGGGGTGGAATGTCATGGTAAAAAATGGTGTTACTTGCTGTTTTTAAAATCAAGCTTTTTGCACCCAGAGGACGAAAACTCCTGACTCCGCGGTCAGAAAAAAGTGTGCTCTGGAGTCCAATTTTTTTTCAGCCCAAATTGGAAAATAATTGAGAGGACTTGATTCGGGGTGGAATTTCATGCTTAAAAATGGTGTTACTTGCTGTTTTTAAAAATCAATCTTTTTGCACCCAGAGGAGGAAAACTCCTGACCCCGCGGTCAGAAAAAAGTGTGATTTGGAGTCCAATTTTTTTGGGAGCCCAAATTGGAAAATCATTGACTGGACTTGATTTGGGGTCGAATTTCATGCTTAGAAATGGTGTTACTTGCTGTTTTTAAAAATCAAGCTTTTTGCACCCAGAGGACGAAAACTCCTGACTCCGCGGTCAGAAAAAAGTGTGGTCTGGAGTCCAATTTTTTTTCAGCCCAAATTGGAAAATCCTTGACTGGACTTGATTCGGGGTGGAATGTCATGGTAAAAAATGGTGTTACTTGCTGTTTTTAAAAATCAAGCTTTTTGCACCCAGAGGAGGAAAACTCCTGACCCCGCGGTCAGAAAAAAGTGTGCTTTGGGGGCCAAATTTTTTTGAGCCCAAATTGGAAAATCCTTGACTGGACTTGATTTGGGGTGGAATTTCATGCTTAAAAATGGTATTACTTGCTGTTTTTAAAAATCAAGCTTTTTGCAGCCAGAGGAGGAAAACTCATGACCCCGCGGTCAGAAAAAAGTGTGCTTTTGGGGCCAAATTTTTTTTGAGCCCAAATTGGAAAATCCTTGACTGGACTTGATTTGGCGTGGAATTTCATGCTTAAAAATGGTATTACTTGCTGTTTTTAAAAATCAAGCTTTTTGCACCCAGAGGAGAAAAACTCCTGACCCCGCGGTCAGAAAAAAGTGTCCTTTGGGTGCCAAATTTTTTTTGAGCCCAAATTGGAAAATCCTTGACTGGACTTGATTCGGGGTGGAATTTCATGCTTAAAAATGGTATTACTTGCTGTTTTTAAAAATCAAGGTTTTTGCAGCCAGAGGAGGAAAACTCATGACCCCGCGGTCAGAAAAAAGTGTGCTTTTGGGGCCAAATTTTTTTTGAGCCCAAATTGGAAAATCCTTGACTGGACTTGATTTGGCGTGGAATTTCATGCTTAAAAATGGTATTACTTGCTGTTTTTAAAAATCAAGCTTTTTGCACCCAGAGGAGAAAAACTCCTGACCCCGCGGTCAGAAAAAAGTGTGCTTTGGGTGCCAAATTTTTTTTGAGCCCAAATTGGAAAATCATTGACTGGACTTGATTTGGGGTGGAATTTCATGCTTAAAAATGGTATTACTTGCTGTTTTTAAAAATCAAGCTTTTTGCACCCAGAGGAGGAAAACTCCTGACCCCGCGGTCAGAAAAAAGTGTGCTTTGGGGGCCAAATTTTTTTTGAGCCCAAATTGGAAAATCCTTGACTGGACTTGATTCGGGGTGGAATTTCATGCTTAAAATTGGTATTACTTGCTGTTTTTAAAAATCAAGCTTTTTGCACCCAGAGGAGGAAAACTCCTGACCCCGCGGTCAGAAAAAAGTGTGCTTTGGGGGGCAAATTTTTTTTGAGCCCAAATTGGAAAATCCTTGACTGGACTTGATTCGGGGTGGAATTTCATGCTTAAAAATGGTGTTACTTGCTGTTTTTAAAAATCAAGCTTTTTGCACCCAGAGGAGGAAAACTCCTGACCCCGCGGTCAGAAAAAAGTGTGATTTGGAGGCCAAATTTTTTTTGAGCCCAAATTGGAAAATCCTTGACTGGACTTGATTCGGGGTGGAATTTCATGCTTAAAAATGGTATTACTTGCTGTTTTTAAAAATCAAGGTTTTTGCAGCCAGAGGAGGAAAACTCATGACCCCGCGGTCAGAAAAAAGTGTGCTTTTGGGGCCAAATTTTTTTTGAGCCCAAATTGGAAAATCCTTGACTGGACTTGATTTGGCGTGGAATTTCATGCTTAAAAATGGTATTACTTGCTGTTTTTAAAAATCAAGCTTTTTGCACCCAGAGGAGAAAAACTCCTGACCCCGCGGTCAGAAAAAAGTGTGCTTTGGGTGCCAAATTTTTTTTGAGCCCAAATTGGAAAATCATTGACTGGACTTGATTTGGGGTGGAATTTCATGCTTAAAAATGGTATTACTTGCTGTTTTTAAAAATCAAGCTTTTTGCACCCAGAGGAGGAAAACTCCTGACCCCGCGGTCAGAAAAAAGTGTGCTTTGGGGGCCAAAATTTTTGAGCCCAAATTGGAAAATCCTTGACTGGACTTGATTCGGGGTGGAATTTCATGCTTAAAATTGGTATTACTTGCTGTTTTTAAAAATCAAGCTTTTTGCACCCAGAGGAGGAAAACTCCTGACCCCGCGGTCAGAAAAAAGTGTGCTTTTGGGGCCAAATTTTTTTTGAGCCCAAATTGGAAAATCCTTGACTGGACTTGATTTGGGGTGGAATTTCATGCTTAAAAATGGTATTACTTGCTATTTTTAAAAATCAAGCATTTTGCACCCAGAGGAGGAAAACTCATGACCCCGCGGTCAGAAAAAAGTGTGCTTTGGGGGCCAAAATTTTTTTGAGCCCAAATTGGAAAATCCTTGACTGGACTTGATTCGGGGTGGAATTTCATGCTTACAAATGGTGTTACTTGCAGTTTTAAAAAATCAAGCTTTTTGCACCCAGAGGAGGAAAACTCCTGACTCCGCGGTCAGAAAAAAGTGTGCTTTGGGTGCCAAATTTTTTTTGAGCCCAAATTGGAAAATCCTTGACTGGACTTGATTTGGGGTGGAATTTCATGCTTAAAAATGGTATTACTTGCTGTTTTTAAAAATCAAGCTTTTTGCACCCAGAGGAGGAAAACTCATGACCCCGCGGTCAGAAAAAAGTGTGCTTTTGGGGCCAAATTTTTTTTGAGCCCAAATTGGAAAATCATTGACTGGACTTGATTTGGGGTGGAATTTCATGCTTAAAAATGGTATTACTTGCTATTTTTAAAAATCAAGCTTTTTGCACCCAGAGTAGGAAAACTCATGACCCCGCGGTCAGAAAAAAGTGTGCTTTGGGGGCCAAATTTTTTTTGAGCCCAAATTGGAAAATCCTTGACTGGACTTGATTCGGGGTGGAATTTCATGCTTACAAATGGTGTTACTTGCTGTTTTTAAAAATCAAGCTTTTTGCACCCAGAGGACGAAAACTCCTGACTCCGCGGTCAGAAAAAAGTGTGGTCTGGAGTCCAATTTTTTTTCAGCCCAAATTGGAAAATCCTTGACTGGACTTGATTCGGGGTAGAATTTCATGCTTAAAAATGGTGTTACTTGCTGTTTTTAAAAATCAAGCTGTTTGCACCCAGAGGAGGAAAACTCCTGACCCCGCGGTCAGAAAAAAGTGTGCTTTGAGGGCCAAATTTTTTTTGAGCCCAAATTGGAAAATAATTGAGAGGACTTGATTCGGGGTGGAATTTCATGCTTAAAAATGGTGTTACTTGCTGTTTTTAAAAATCAAGCTTTTTGCACCCAGAGGAGGAATATGCCTGACTCCGCGGTCAGAAAAAAGTGTCCTCTGGAGTCCAATTTTTTTTGGAGCCCAAATTGGAAAATCCTTGACTGGACTTGATTCGGGGTGGAATGTCATGGTAAAAAATGGTGTTACTTGCTGTTTTTAAAAATCAAGCTGTTTGCACCCAGAGGAGGAAAACTCCTGACCCCGCGGTCAGAAAAAAGTGTGCTCTGGAGTCCAATTTTTTTTCAGCCCAAATTGGAAAATAATTGAGAGGACTTGATTCGGGGTGGAATTTCATGCTTAAAAATGGTGTTACTTGCTGTTTTTAAAAATCAATCTTTTTGCACCCAGAGGAGGAAAACTCCTGACCCCGCGGTCAGAAAAAAGTGTGATTTGGAGTCCAATTTTTTTGGGAGCCCAAATTGGAAAATCATTGACTGGACTTGATTTGGGGTCGAATTTCATGCTTAGAAATGGTGTTACTTGCTGTTTTTAAAAATCAAGCTTTTTGCACCCAGAGGACGAAAACTCCTGACTCCGCGGTCAGAAAAAAGTGTGGTCTGGAGTCCAATTTTTTTTCAGCCCAAATTGGAAAATCCTTGACTGGACTTGATTCGGGGTGGAATGTCATGGTAAAAAATGGTGTTACTTGCTGTTTTTAAAAATCAAGCTTTTTGCACCCAGAGGAGGAAAACTCCTGACCCCGCGGTCAGAAAAAAGTGTGCTTTGGGGGCCAAATTTTTTTGAGCCCAAATTGGAAAATCCTTGACTGGACTTGATTCGGGGTGGAATTTCATGCTTAAAAATGGTATTACTTGCTGTTTTTAAAAATCAAGCTTTTTGCACCCAGAGGAGGAAAACTCCTGACTCCACGGTCAGAAAAAAGTGTGCTTTTGGGGCCAAATTTTTTTTGAGCCCAAATTGGAAAATCATTGACTGGACTTGATTTGGGGTGGAATTTCATGCTTAAAAATGGTATTACTTGCTGTTTTTAAAAATCAAGCTTTTTGCAGCCAGAGGAGGAAAACTCATGACCCCGCGGTCAGAAAAAAGTGTGCTTTTGGGGCCAAATTTTTTTTGAGCCCAAATTGGAAAATCATTGACTGGACTTGATTTGGGGTGGAATTTCATGCTTAAAAATGGTATTACTTGCTGTTTTTAAAAATCAAGCTTTTTGCACCCGGAGGAGAAAAACTCCTGACCCCGCGGTCAGAAAAAAGTGTCCTTTGGGTGCCAAATTTTTTTTGAGCCCAAATTGGAAAATCCTTGACTGGACTTGATTCGGGGTGGAATTTCATGCTTAAAAATGGTATTACTTGCTGTTTTTAAAAATCAAGCTTTTTGCACCCAGAGGACGAAAACTCCTGACTCCGCGGTCAGAAAAAAGTGTGGTCTGGAGTCCAATTTTTTTTCAGCCCAAATTGGAAAATCCTTGACTGGACTTGATTCGGGGTAGAATTTCATGCTTAAAAATGGTGTTACTTGCTGTTTTTAAAAATCAAGCTGTTTGCACCCAGAGGAGGAAAACTCCTGACCCCGCGGTCAGAAAAAAGTGTGCTTTGAGGGCCAAATTTTTTTTGAGCCCAAATTGGAAAATAATTGAGAGGACTTGATTCGGGGTGGAATTTCATGCTTAAAAATGGTGTTACTTGCTGTTTTTAAAAATCAAGCTTTTTGCACCCAGAGGAGGAATATGCCTGACTCCGCGGTCAGAAAAAAGTGTCCTCTGGAGTCCAATTTTTTTTGGAGCCCAAATTGGAAAATCCTTGACTGGACTTGATTCGGGGTGGAATGTCATGGTAAAAAATGGTGTTACTTGCTGTTTTTAAAAATCAAGCTGTTTGCACCCAGAGGAGGAAAACTCCTGACCCCGCGGTCAGAAAAAAGTGTGCTCTGGAGTCCAATTTTTTTTCAGCCCAAATTGGAAAATAATTGAGAGGACTTGATTCGGGGTGGAATTTCATGCTTAAAAATGGTGTTACTTGCTGTTTTTAAAAATCAATCTTTTTGCACCCAGAGGAGGAAAACTCCTGACCCCGCGGTCAGAAAAAAGTGTGATTTGGAGTCCAATTTTTTTGGGAGCCCAAATTGGAAAATCATTGACTGGACTTGATTTGGGGTCGAATTTCATGCTTAGAAATGGTGTTACTTGCTGTTTTCAAAAATCAAGCTTTTTGCACCCAGAGGACGAAAACTCCTGACTCCGCGGTCAGAAAAAAGTGTGGTCTGGAGTCCAATTTTTTTTCAGCCCAAATTGGAAAATCCTTGACTGGACTTGATTCGGGGTGGAATGTCATGGTAAAAAATGGTGTTACTTGCTGTTTTTAAAAATCAAGCTTTTTGCACCCAGAGGAGGAAAACTCCTGACTCCACGGTCAGAAAAAAGTGTGCTTTTGGGGCCAATTTTTTTTTGAGCCCAAATTGGAAAATCATTGACTGGACTTGATTTGGGGTGGAATTTCATGCTTAAAAATGGTATTACTTGCTGTTTTTAAAAATCAAGCTTTTTGCAGCCAGAGGAGGAAAACTCATGACCCCGCGGTCAGAAAAAAGTGTGCTTTTGGGGCCAAATTTTTTTTGAGCCCAAATTGGAAAATCATTGACTGGACTTGATTTGGGGTGGAATTTCATGCTTAAAAATGGTATTACTTGCTGTTTTTAAAAATCAAGCTTTTTGCACCCGGAGGAGAAAAACTCCTGACCCCGCGGTCAGAAAAAAGTGTCCTTTGGGTGCCAAATTTTTTTTGAGCCCAAATTGGAAAATCCTTGACTGGACTTGATTCGGGGTGGAATTTCATGCTTAAAAATGGTATTACTTGCTGTTTTTAAAAATCAAGCTTTTTGCACCCAGAGGACGAAAACTCCTGACTCCGCGGTCAGAAAAAAGTGTGGTCTGGAGTCCAATTTTTTTTCAGCCCAAATTGGAAAATCCTTGACTGGACTTGATTCGGGGTAGAATTTCATGCTTAAAAATGGTGTTACTTGCTGTTTTTAAAAATCAAGCTGTTTGCACCCAGAGGAGGAAAACTCCTGACCCCGCGGTCAGAAAAAAGTGTGCTTTGAGGGCCAAATTTTTTTTGAGCCCAAATTGGAAAATAATTGAGAGGACTTGATTCGGGGTGGAATTTCATGCTTAAAAATGGTGTTACTTGCTGTTTTTAAAAATCAAGCTTTTTGCACCCAGAGGAAGAATATGCCTGACTCCGCGGTCAGAAAAAAGTGTCCTCTGGAGTCCAATTTTTTTTGGAGCCCAAATTGGAAAATCCTTGACTGGACTTGATTCGGGGTGGAATGTCATGGTAAAAAATGGTGTTACTTGCTGTTTTTAAAAATCAATCTTTTTGCACCCAGAGGAGGAAAACTCCTGACCCCGCGGTCAGAAAAAAGTGTGATTTGGAGTCCAATTTTTTTGGGAGCCCAAATTGGAAAATCATTGACTGGACTTGATTTGGGGTCGAATTTCATGCTTAGAAATGGTGTTACTTGCTGTTTTTAAAAATCAAGCTTTTTGCACCCAGAGGACGAAAACTCCTGACTCCGCGGTCAGAAAAAAGTGTGGTCTGGAGTCCAATTTTTTTTCAGCCCAAATTGGAAAATCCTTGACTGGACTTGATTCGGGGTGGAATGTCATGGTAAAAAATGGTGTTACTTGCTGTTTTTAAAAATCAAGCTTTTTGCACCCAGAGGAGGAAAACTCCTGACCCCGCGGTCAGAAAAAAGTGTGCTTTGGGGGCCAAATTTTTTTGAGCCCAAATTGAAAAATCCTTGACTGGACTTGATTCGGGGTGGAATTTCATGCTTAAAAATGGTATTACTTGCTGTTTTTAAAAATCAAGGTTTTTGCAGCCAGAGGAGGAAAACTCATGACCCCGCGGTCAGAAAAAAGTGTGCTTTTGGGGCCAAATTTTTTTTGAGCCCAAATTGGAAAATCCTTGACTGGACTTGATTTGGCGTGGAATTTCATGCTTAAAAATGGTATTACTTGCTGTTTTTAAAAATCAAGCTTTTTGCACCCAGAGGAGAAAAACTCCTGACCCCGCGGTCAGAAAAAAGTGTGCTTTTGGGGCCAAATTTTTTTTGAGCCCAAATTGGAAAATCATTGACTGGACTTGATTTGGGGTGGAATTTCATGCTTAAAAATGGTATTACTTGCTATTTTTAAAAATCAAGCTTTTTGCACCCAGAGTAGGAAAACTCATGACCCCGCGGTCAGAAAAAAGTGTGCTTTGGGGGCCAAATTTTTTTTGAGCCCAAATTGGAAAATCCTTGACTGGACTTGATTCGGGGTGGAATTTCATGCTTACAAATGGTGTTACTTGCTGTTTTTAAAAATCAAGCTTTTTGCACCCAGAGGACGAAAACTCCTGACTCCGCGGTCAGAAAAAAGTGTGGTCTGGAGTCCAATTTTTTTTCAGCCCAAATTGGAAAATCCTTGACTGGACTTGATTCGGGGTAGAATTTCATGCTTAAAAATGGTGTTACTTGCTGTTTTTAAAAATCAAGCTGTTTGCACCCAGAGGAGGAAAACTCCTGACCCCGCGGTCAGAAAAAAGTGTGCTTTGAGGGCCAAATTTTTTTTGAGCCCAAATTGGAAAATAATTGAGAGGACTTGATTCGGGGTGGAATTTCATGCTTAAAAATGGTGTTACTTGCTGTTTTTAAAAATCAAGCTTTTTGCACCCAGAGGAGGAATATGCCTGACTCCGCGGTCAGAAAAAAGTGTCCTCTGGAGTCCAATTTTTTTTGGAGCCCAAATTGGAAAATCCTTGACTGGACTTGATTCGGGGTGGAATGTCATGGTAAAAAATGGTGTTACTTGCTGTTTTTAAAAATCAAGCTGTTTGCACCCAGAGGAGGAAAACTCCTGACCCCGCGGTCAGAAAAAAGTGTGCTCTGGAGTCCAATTTTTTTTCAGCCCAAATTGGAAAATAATTGAGAGGACTTGATTCGGGGTGGAATTTCATGCTTAAAAATGGTGTTACTTGCTGTTTTTAAAAATCAATCTTTTTGCACCCAGAGGAGGAAAACTCCTGACCCCGCGGTCAGAAAAAAGTGTGATTTGGAGTCCAATTTTTTTGGGAGCCCAAATTGGAAAATCATTGACTGGACTTGATTTGGGGTCGAATTTCATGCTTAGAAATGGTGTTACTTGCTGTTATTAAAAATCAAGCTTTTTGCACCCAGAGGACGAAAACTCCTGACTCCGCGGTCAGAAAAAAGTGTGGTCTGGAGTCCAATTTTTTTGAGCCCAAATTGGAAAATCCTTGACTGGACTTGATTCGGGGTGGAATTTCATGCTTAAAAATGGTATTACTTGCTGTTTTTAAAAATCAAGCTTTTTGCACCCAGAGGAGGAAAACTCCTGACTCCACGGTCAGAAAAAAGTGTGCTTTTGGGGCCAAATTTTTTTTGAGCCCAAATTGGAAAATCATTGACTGGACTTGATTTGGGGTGGAATTTCATGCTTAAAAATGGTATTACTTGCTGTTTTTAAAAATCAAGCTTTTTGCAGCCAGAGGAGGAAAACTCATGACCCCGCGGTCAGAAAAAAGTGTGCTTTTGGGGCCAAATTTTTTTTGAGCCCAAATTGGAAAATCCTTGACTGGACTTGATTTGGCGTGGAATTTCATGCTTAAAAATGGTATTACTTGCTGTTTTTAAAAATCAAGCTTTTTGCACCCAGAGGAGAAAAACTCCTGACCCCGCGGTCAGAAAAAAGTGTCCTTTGGGTGCCAAATTTTTTTTGAGCCCAAATTGGAAAATCCTTGACTGGACTTGATTCGGGGTGGAATTTCATGCTTAAAAATGGTATTACTTGCTGTTTTTAAAAATCAAGGTTTTTGCAGCCAGAGGAGGAAAACTCATGACCCCGCGGTCAGAAAAAAGTGTGCTTTTGGGGCCAAATTTTTTTTGAGCCCAAATTGGAAAATCCTTGACTGGACTTGATTTGGCGTGGAATTTCATGCTTAAAAATGGTATTACTTGCTGTTTTTAAAAATCAAGGTTTTTGCACCCAGAGGAGAAAAACTCCTGACCCCGCGGTCAGAAAAAAGTGTGCTTTTGGGGCCAAATTTTTTTTGAGCCCAAATTGGAAAATCATTGACTGGACTTGATTTGGGGTGGAATTTCATGCTTAAAAATGGTATTACTTGCTATTTTTAAAAATCAAGCTTTTTGCACCCAGAGTAGGAAAACTCATGACCCCGCGGTCAGAAAAAAGTGTGCTTTGGGGGCCAAATTTTATTTGAGCCCAAATTGGAAAATCCTTGACTGGACTTGATTCGGGGTGGAATTTCATGCTTACAAATGGTGTTACTTGCTGTTTTTAAAAATCAAGCTTTTTGCACCCAGAGGACGAAAACTCCTGACTCCGCGGTCAGAAAAAAGTGTGGTCTGGAGTCCAATTTTTTTTCAGCCCAAATTGGAAAATCCTTGACTGGACTTGATTCGGGGTAGAATTTCATGCTTAAAAATGGTGTTACTTGCTGTTTTTAAAAATCAAGCTGTTTGCACCCAGAGGAGGAAAACTCCTGACCCCGCGGTCAGAAAAAAGTGTGCTTTGAGGGCCAAATTTTTTTTGAGCCCAAATTGGAAAATAATTGAGAGGACTTGATTCGGGGTGGAATTTCATGCTTAAAAATGGTGTTACTTGCTGTTTTTAAAAATCAAGCTTTTTGCACCCAGAGGAGGAATATGCCTGACTCCGCGGTCAGAAAAAAGTGTCCTCTGGAGTCCAATTTTTTTTGGAGCCCAAATTGGAAAATCCTTGACTGGACTTGATTCGGGGTGGAATGTCATGGTAAAAAATGGTGTTACTTGCTGTTTTTAAAATCAAGCTTTTTGCACCCAGAGGACGAAAACTCCTGACTCCGCGGTCAGAAAAAAGTGTGCTCTGGAATCCAATTTTTTTTTCAGCCCAAATTGGAAAATCCTTGACTGGACTTGATTCGGGGTAGAATTTCATGCTTAAAAATGGTGTTACTTGCTGTTTTTAAAAATCAAGCTTTTTGCACCCAGAGGAGGAAAACTCCTGACCCCACGGTCAGAAAAAAGTGTGCTTTGGGGGCCAAATTTTTTTTGAGCCCAAATTGGAAAATCCTTGACTGGACTTGATTCGGGGTGGAATTTCATGCTTAAAAATGGTATTACTTGCTGTTTTTAAAAATCAAGGTTTTTGCAGCCAGAGGAGGAAAACTCATGACCCCGCGGTCAGAAAAAAGTGTGCTTTTGGGGCCAAATTTTTTTGAGCCAAAAATTGGAAAATCCTTGACTGGACTTGATTCGGGGTGGAATTTCATGCTTACAAATGGTGTTACTTGCAGTTTTAAAAAATCAAGCTTTTTGCACCCAGAGGAGGAAAACTCCTGACTCCACGGTCAGAAAAAAGTGTGCTTTGGGTGCCAAATTTTTTTTGAGCCCAAATTGGAAAATCCTTGACTGGACTTGATTTGGGGTGGAATTTCATGCTTAAAAATGGTATTACTTGCTGTTTTTAAAAATCAAGCTTTTTGCACCCAGAGGAGGAAAACTCATGACCCCGCGGTCAGAAAAAAGTGTGCTTTTGGGGCCAAATTTTTTTTGAGCCCAAATTGGAAAATCATTGACTGGACTTGATTTGGGGTGGAATTTCATGCTTAAAAATGGTATTACTTGCTATTTTTAAAAATCAAGCTTTTTGCACCCAGAGTAGGAAAACTCATGACCCCGCGGTCAGAAAAAAGTGTGCTTTGGGGGCCAAATTTTTTTTGAGCCCAAATTGGAAAATCCTTGACTGGACTTGATTCGGGGTGGAATTTCATGCTTACAAATGGTGTTACTTGCTGTTTTTAAAAATCAAGCTTTTTGCACCCAGAGGACGAAAACTCCTGACTCCGCGGTCAGAAAAAAGTGTGGTCTGGAGTCCAATTTTTTTTCAGCCCAAATTGGAAAATCCTTGACTGGACTTGATTTGGGGTAGAATTTCATGCTTAAAAATGGTGTTACTTGCTGTTTTTAAAAATCAAGCTGTTTGCACCCAGAGGAGGAAAACTCCTGACCCCGCGGTCAGAAAAAAGTGTGCTTTGAGGGCCAAATTTTTTTTGAGCCCAAATTGGAAAATCATTGACTGGACTTGATTTGGGGTGGAATTTCATGCTTAAAAATGGTGTTACTTGCTGTTTTTAAAAATCAAGCTTTTTGCACCCAGAGGAGGAATATGCCTGACTCCGCGGTCAGAAAAAAGTGTCCTCTGGAGTCCAATTTTTTTTGGAGCCCAAATTGGAAAATCCTTGACTGGACTTGATTCGGGGTGGAATGTCATGGTAAAAAATGGTGTTACTTGCTGTTTTTAAAATCAAGCTTTTTGCACCCAGAGGACGAAAACTCCTGACTCCGCGGTCAGAAAAAAGTGTGCTCTGGAATCCAATTTTTTTTTCAGCCCAAATTGGAAAATCCTTGACTGGACTTGATTCGGGGTAGAATTTCATGCTTAAAAATGGTGTTACTTGCTGTTTTTAAAAATCAAGCTTTTTGCACCCAGAGGAGGAAAACTCCTGACCCCACGGTCAGAAAAAAGTGTGCTTTGGGGGCCAAATTTTTTTTGAGCCCAAATTGGAAAATCCTTGACTGGACTTGATTCGGGGTGGAATTTCATGCTTAAAAATGGTATTACTTGCTGTTTTTAAAAATCAAGGTTTTTGCAGCCAGAGGAGGAAAACTCATGACCCCGCGGTCAGAAAAAAGTGTGCTTTTGGGGCCAAATTTTTTTGAGCCCAAATTGGAAAATCCTTGACTGGACTTGATTCGGGGTGGAATTTCATGCTTACAAATGGTGTTACTTGCAGTTTTAAAAAATCAAGCTTTTTGCACCCAGAGGAGGAAAACTCCTGACTCCGCGGTCAGAAAAAAGTGTGCTTTGGGGGCCAAATTTTTTTTGAGCCCAAATTGGAAAATCCTTGACTGGACTTGATTCAGGGTGGAATTTCATGCTTACAAATGGTGTTACTTGCAGTTTTAAAAAAATCAAGCTTTTTGCACCCAGAGGAGGAAAACTCCTGACTCCGCGGTCAGAAAAAAGTGTGCTTTTGGGGCCAAATTTTTTTTGAGCCCAAATTGGAAAATCCTTGACTGGACTTGATTTGGCGTGGAATTTCATGCTTAAAAATGGTATTACTTGCTGTTTTTAAAAATCAAGCTTTTTGCACCCAGAGGAGAAAAACTCCTGACCCCGCGGTCAGAAAAAAGTGTGCTTTGGGTGCCAAATTTTTTTTGAGCCCAAATTGGAAAATCATTGACTGGACTTGATTTGGGGTGGAATTTCATGCTTACAAATGGTGTTACTTGCAGTTTTAAAAAAATCAAGCTTTTTGCACCCAGAGGAGGAAAACTCCTGACTCCGCGGTCAGAAAAAAGTGTGCTTTTGGGGCCAAATTTTTTTTGAGCCCAAATTGGAAAATCCTTGACTGGACTTGATTTGGCGTGGAATTTCATGCTTAAAAATGGTATTACTTGCTGTTTTTAAAAATCAAGCTTTTTGCACCCAGAGGAGAAAAACTCCTGACCCCGCGGTCAGAAAAAAGTGTGCTTTGGGTGCCAAATTTTTTTTGAGCCCAAATTGGAAAATCATTGACTGGACTTGATTTGGGGTGGAATTTCATGCTTAAAAATGGTATTACTTGCTGTTTTTAAAAATCAAGCTTTTTGCACCCAGAGGAGGAAAACTCCTGACCCCGCGGTCAGAAAAAAGTGTGCTTTGGGGGCCAAAATTTTTTTAGCCCAAATTGGAAAATCCTTGACTGGACTTGATTCGGGGTGGAATTTAATGCTTACAAATGGTGTTACTTGCAGTTTTAAAAAATCAAGCTTTTTGCACCCAGAGGAGGAAAACTCCTGACTCCGCGGTCAGAAAAAAGTGTGCTTTGGGTGCCAAATTTTTTTTGAGCCCAAATTGGAAAATCCTTGACTGGACTTGATTTGGGGTGGAATTTCATGCTTAAAAATGGTATTACTTGCTGTTTTTAAAAATCAAGCTTTTTACACCCAGAGGAGAAAAACTCCTGACCCCGCGGTTAGAAAAAAGTGTGCTTTGGGTGCCAAATTTTTTTTGAGCCCAAATTGGAAAATCCTTGACTGGACTTGATTCGGGGTGGAATTTCATGCTTACAAATGGTGTTACTTGCTGTTTTTAAAAATCAAGCTTTTTGCACCCAGAGGACGAAAACTCCTGACTCCGCGGTCAGAAAAAAGTGTGGTCTGGAGTCCAATTTTTTTTCAGCCCAAATTGGAAAATCCTTGACTGGACTTGATTCGGGGTAGAATTTCATGCTTAAAAATGGTGTTACTTGCTGTTTTTAAAAATCAAGCTGTTTGCACCCAGAGGAGGAAAACTCCTGACCCCGCGGTCAGAAAAAAGTGTGCTTTGAGGGCCAAATTTTTTTTGAGCCCAAATTGGAAAATAATTGAGAGGACTTGATTCGGGGTGGAATTTCATGCTTAAAAATGGTGTTACTTGCTGTTTTTAAAAATCAAGCTTTTTGCACCCAGAGGAGGAATATGCCTGACTCCGCGGTCAGAAAAAAGTGTCCTCTGGAGTCCAATTTTTTTTGGAGCCCAAATTGGAAAATCCTTGACTGGACTTGATTCGGGGTAGAATTTCATGCTTAAAAATGGTGTTACTTGCTGTTTTTAAAAATCAAGGTTTTTGCAGCCAGAGGAGGAAAACTCATGACCCCGCGGTCAGAAAAAAGTGTGCTTTTGGGGCCAAATTTTTTTTGAGCCCAAATTGGAAAATCCTTGACTGGACTTGATTCGGGGTAGAATTTCATGCTTAAAAATGGTGTTACTTGCTGTTTTTAAAAATCAAGCTGTTTGCACCCAGAGGAGGAAAACTCCTGACCCCGCGGTCAGAAAAAAGTGTGCTTTGAGGGCCAAATTTTTTTTGAGCCCAAATTGGAAAATAATTGAGAGGACTTGATTCGGGGTGGAATTTCATGCTTAAAAATGGTGTTACTTGCTGTTTTTAAAAATCAAGCTTTTTGCACCCAGAGGAGGAATATGCCTGACTCCGCGGTCAGAAAAAAGTGTCCTCTGGAGTCCAATTTTTTTTGGATCCCAAATTGGAAAATCCTTGACTGGACTTGATTCGGGGTGGAATGTCATGGTAAAAAATGGTGTTACTTGCTGTTTTTAAAATCAAGCTTTTTGCACCCAGAGGACGAAAACTCCTGACTCCGCGGTCAGAAAAAAGTGTGCTCTGGAATCCAATTTTTTTTTCAGCCCAAATTGGAAAATCCTTGACTGGACTTGATTCGGGGTAGAATTTCATGCTTCAAAATGGTGTTACTTGCTGTTTTTAAAAATCAAGCTTTTTGCACCCAGAGGAGGAAAACTCCTGACCCCACGGTCAGAAAAAAGTGTGCTTTGGGGGCCAAATTTTTTTTGAGCCCAAATTGGAAAATCCTTGACTGGACTTGATTCGGGGTGGAATTTCATGCTTAAAAATGGTATTACTTGCTGTTTTTAAAAATCAAGGTTTTTGCAGCCAGAGGAGGAAAACTCATGACCCCGCGGTCAGAAAAAAGTGTGCTTTTGGGGCCAAATTTTTTTGAGCCCAAATTGGAAAATCCTTGACTGGACTTGATTCGGGGTGGAATTTCATGCTTACAAATGGTGTTACTTGCAGTTTTAAAAAATCAAGCTTTTTGCACCCAGAGGAGGAAAACTCCTGACTCCGCGGTCAGAAAAAAGTGTGCTTTGGGTGCCAAATTTTTTTTGAGCCCAAATTGGAAAATCCTTGACTGGACTTGATTTGGGGTGGAATTTCATGCTTAAAAATGGTATTACTTGCTGTTTTTAAAAATCAAGCTTTTTGCACCCAGAGGAGGAAAACTCATGACCCCGCGGTCAGAAAAAAGTGTGCTTTTGGGGCCAAATTTTTTTTGAGCCCAAATTGGAAAATCATTGACTGGACTTGATTTGGGGTGGAATTTCATGCTTAAAAATGGTATTACTTGCTATTTTTAAAAATCAAGCTTTTTGCACCCAGAGTAGGAAAACTCATGACCCCGCGGTCAGAAAAAAGTGTGCTTTGGGGGCCAAATTTTTTTTGAGCCCAAATTGGAAAATCCTTGACTGGACTTGATTCGGGGTGGAATTTCATGCTTACAAATGGTGTTACTTGCTGTTTTTAAAAATCAAGCTTTTTGCACCCAGAGGACGAAAACTCCTGACTCCGTGGTCAGAAAAAAGTGTGGTCTGGAGTCCAATTTTTTTTCAGCCCAAATTGGAAAATCCTTGACTGGACTTGATTCGGGGTAGAATTTCATGCTTAAAAATGGTGTTACTTGCTGTTTTTAAAAATCAAGCTGTTTGCACCCAGAGGAGGAAAACTCCTGACCCCGCGGTCAGAAAAAAGTGTGCTTTGAGGGCCAAATTTTTTTTGAGCCCAAATTGGAAAATCATTGACTGGACTTGATTTGGGGTGGAATTTCATGCTTAAAAATGGTGTTACTTGCTGTTTTTAAAAATCAAGCTTTTTGCACCCAGAGGAGGAATATGCCTGACTCCGCGGTCAGAAAAAAGTGTCCTCTGGAGTCCAATTTTTTTTGGAGCCCAAATTGGAAAATCCTTGACTGGACTTGATTCGGGGTGGAATGTCATGGTAAAAAATGGTGTTACTTGCTGTTTTTAAAATCAAGCTTTTTGCACCCAGAGGACGAAAACTCCTGACTCCGCGGTCAGAAAAAAGTGTGCTCTGGAATCCAATTTTTTTTTCAGCCCAAATTGGAAAATCCTTGACTGGACTTGATTCGGGGTAGAATTTCATGCTTAAAAATGGTGTTACTTGCTGTTTTTAAAAATCAAGCTTTTTGCACCCAGAGGAGGAAAACTCCTGACCCCACGGTCAGAAAAAAGTGTGCTTTGGGGGCCAAATTTTTTTTGAGCCCAAATTGGAAAATCCTTGACTGGACTTGATTCGGGGTGGAATTTCATGCTTAAAAATGGTATTACTTGCTGTTTTTAAAAATCAAGGTTTTTGCAGCCAGAGGAGGAAAACTCATGACCCCGCGGTCAGAAAAAAGTGTGCTTTTGGGGCCAAATTTTTTTGAGCCCAAATTGGAAAATCCTTGACTGGACTTGATTCGGGGTGGAATTTCATGCTTACAAATGGTGTTACTTGCAGTTTTAAAAAATCAAGCTTTTTGCACCCAGAGGAGGAAAACTCCTGACTCCGCGGTCAGAAAAAAGTGTGCTTTGGGGGCCAAATTTTTTTTGAGCCCAAATTGGAAAATCCTTGACTGGACTTGATTCAGGGTGGAATTTCATGCTTACAAATGGTGTTACTTGCAGTTTTAAAAAAATCAAGCTTTTTGCACCCAGAGGAGGAAAACTCCTGACTCCGCGGTCAGAAAAAAGTGTGCTTTTGGGGCCAAATTTTTTTTGAGCCCAAATTGGAAAATCCTTGACTGGACTTGATTTGGCGTGGAATTTCATGCTTAAAAATGGTATTACTTGCTGTTTTTAAAAATCAAGCTTTTTGCACCCAGAGGAGAAAAACTCCTGACCCCGCGGTCAGAAAAAAGTGTGCTTTGGGTGCCAAATTTTTTTTGAGCCCAAATTGGAAAATCATTGACTGGACTTGATTTGGGGTGGAATTTCATGCTTACAAATGGTGTTACTTGCAGTTTTAAAAAAATCAAGCTTTTTGCACCCAGAGGAGGAAAACTCCTGACTCCGCGGTCAGAAAAAAGTGTGCTTTTGGGGCCAAATTTTTTTTGAGCCCAAATTGGAAAATCCTTGACTGGACTTGATTTGGCGTGGAATTTCATGCTTAAAAATGGTATTACTTGCTGTTTTTAAAAATCAAGCTTTTTGCACCCAGAGGAGAAAAACTCCTGACCCCGCGGTCAGAAAAAAGTGTGCTTTGGGTGCCAAATTTTTTTTGAGCCCAAATTGGAAAATCATTGACTGGACTTGATTTGGGGTGGAATTTCATGCTTAAAAATGGTATTACTTGCTGTTTTTAAAAATCAAGCTTTTTGCACCCAGAGGAGGAAAACTCCTGACCCCGCGGTCAGAAAAAAGTGTGCTTTGGGGGCCAAAATTTTTTTAGCCCAAATTGGAAAATCCTTGACTGGACTTGATTCGGGGTGGAATTTAATGCTTACAAATGGTGTTACTTGCAGTTTTAAAAAATCAAGCTTTTTGCACCCAGAGGAGGAAAACTCCTGACTCCGCGGTCAGAAAAAAGTGTGCTTTGGGTGCCAAATTTTTTTTGAGCCCAAATTGGAAAATCCTTGACTGGACTTGATTTGGGGTGGAATTTCATGCTTAAAAATGGTATTACTTGCTGTTTTTAAAAATCAAGCTTTTTACACCCAGAGGAGAAAAACTCCTGACCCCGCGGTTAGAAAAAAGTGTGCTTTGGGTGCCAAATTTTTTTTGAGCCCAAATTGGAAAATCCTTGACTGGACTTGATTCGGGGTGGAATTTCATGCTTACAAATGGTGTTACTTGCTGTTTTTAAAAATCAAGCTTTTTGCACCCAGAGGACGAAAACTCCTGACTCCGCGGTCAGAAAAAAGTGTGGTCTGGAGTCCAATTTTTTTTCAGCCCAAATTGGAAAATCCTTGACTGGACTTGATTCGGGGTAGAATTTCATGCTTAAAAATGGTGTTACTTGCTGTTTTTAAAAATCAAGCTGTTTGCACCCAGAGGAGGAAAACTCCTGACCCCGCGGTCAGAAAAAAGTGTGCTTTGAGGGCCAAATTTTTTTTGAGCCCAAATTGGAAAATAATTGAGAGGACTTGATTCGGGGTGGAATTTCATGCTTAAAAATGGTGTTACTTGCTGTTTTTAAAAATCAAGCTTTTTGCACCCAGAGGAGGAATATGCCTGACTCCGCGGTCAGAAAAAAGTGTCCTCTGGAGTCCAATTTTTTTTGGAGCCCAAATTGGAAAATCCTTGACTGGACTTGATTCGGGGTAGAATTTCATGCTTAAAAATGGTGTTACTTGCTGTTTTTAAAAATCAAGGTTTTTGCAGCCAGAGGAGGAAAACTCATGACCCCGCGGTCAGAAAAAAGTGTGCTTTTGGGGCCAAATTTTTTTTGAGCCCAAATTGGAAAATCCTTGACTGGACTTGATTTGGCGTGGAATTTCATGCTTAAAAATGGTATTACTTGCTGTTTTTAAAAATCAAGCTTTTTGCACCCAGAGGAGAAAAACTCCTGACCCCGCGGTCAGAAAAAAGTGTGCTTTGGGTGCCAAATTTTTTTTGAGCCCAAATTGGAAAATCATTGACTGGACTTGATTTGGGGTGGAATTTCATGCTTAAAAATGGTATTACTTGCTGTTTTTAAAAATCAAGGTTTTTGCAGCCAGAGGAGGAAAACTCCTGACTCCGCGGTCAGAAAAAAGTGTGCTTTTGGGGCCAAATTTTTTTAGAGCCCAAATTGGAAAATTGTTGACTGGACTTGATTTGGGGTGGAATTTCATGCTTAAAAATGGTATTACTTGCTATTTTTAAAAATCAAGCATTTTGCACCCAGAGGAGGAAAACTCATGACCCCGCGGTCAGAAAAAAGTGTGCTTTGGGGGCCAAAATTTTTTTGAGCCCAAATTGGAAAATCCTTGACTGGACTTGATTCGGGGTGGAATTTCATGCTTACAAATGGTGTTACTTGCAGTTTTAAAAAATCAAGCTTTTTGCACCCAGAGGAGGAAAACTCCTGACTCCGCGGTCAGAAAAAAGTGTGCTTTTGGGGCCAAATTTTTTTTGAGCCCAAATTGGAAAATCCTTGACTGGACTTGATTTGGCGTGGAATTTCATGCTTAAAAATGGTATTAGTTGCTGTTTTTAAAAATCAAGCTTTTTGCACCCAGAGGAGAAAAACTCCTGACCCCGCGGTCAGAAAAAAGTGTGCTTTGGGTGCCAAATTTTTTTGAGCCCAAATTGGAAAATCATTGACTGGACTTGATTTGGGGTGGAATTTCATGCTTAAAAATGGTATTACTTGCTGTTTTTAAAAATCAAGCTTTTTGCACCCAGAGGAGGAAAACTCCTGACCCCGCGGTCAGAAAAAAGTGTGCTTTGGGGGCCAAAATTTTTTTGAGCCCAAATTGGAAAATCCTTGACTGGACTTGATTCGGGGTGGAATTTCCTGCTTACAAATGGTGTTACTTGCAGTTTTAAAAAATCAAGCTTTTTGCACCCAGAGGAGGAAAACTCCTGACTCCGCGGTCAGAAAAAAGTGTGCTTTGGGTGCCAAATTTTTTTTGAGCCCAAATTGGAAAATCCTTGACTGGACTTGATTTGGGGTGGAATTTCATGCTTAAAAATGGTATTACTTGCTGTTTTTAAAAATCAAGCTTTTTGCACCCAGAGGAGAAAAACTCCTGACCCCGCGGTTAGAAAAAAGTGTGCTTTGGGGGCCAAATTTTTTTTGAGCCCAAATTGGAAAATCCTTGACTGGACTTGATTCGGGGTGGAATGTCATGGTAAAAAATGGTGTTACTTGCTGTTTTTAAAATCAAGCTTTTTGCACCCAGAGGACGAAAACTCCTGACTCCGCGGTCAGAAAAAAGTGTGCTCTGGAATCCAATTTTTTTTTCAGCCCAAATTGGAAAATCTTTGACTGGACTTGATTCGGGGTAGAATTTCATGCTTAAAAATGGTGTTACTTGCTGTTTTTAAAAATCAAGCTTTTTGCACCCAGAGGAGGAAAACTCCTGACCCCACGGTCAGAAAAAAGTGTGCTTTGGGGGCCAAATTTTTTTTGAGCCCAAATTGGAAAATCCTTGACTGGACTTGATTCGGGGTGGAATTTCATGCTTAAAAATGGTATTACTTGCTGTTTTTAAAAATCAAGGTTTTTGCAGCCAGAGGAGGAAAACTCATGACCCCGCGGTCAGAAAAATGTGTGCTTTTGGGGCCAAATTTTTTTTGAGCCCAAATTGGAAAATCCTTGACTGGACTTGATTTGGCGTGGAATTTCATGCTTAAAAATGGTATTACTTGCTGTTTTTAAAAATCAAGCTTTTTGCACCCAGAGGAGAAAAACTCCTGACCCCGCGGTCAGAAAAAAGTGTGCTTTGGGTGCCAAATTTTTTTTGAGCCCAAATTGGAAAATCATTGACTGGACTTGATTTGGGGTGGAATTTCATGCTTAAAAATGGTATTACTTGCTGTTTTTAAAAATCAAGGTTTTTGCAGCCAGAGGAGGAAAACTCCTGACTCCGCGGTCAGAAAAAAGTGTGCTTTTGGGGCCAAATTTTTTTTGAGCCCAAATTGGAAAATCATTGACTGGACTTGATTTGGGGTGGAATTTCATGCTTAAAAATGGTATTACTTGCTATTTTTAAAAATCAAGCATTTTGCACCCAGAGGAGGAAAACTCATGACCCCGCGGTCAGAAAAAAGTGTGCTTTGGGGGCCAAAATTTTTTTGAGCCCAAATTGGAAAATCCTTGACTGGACTTGATTCGGGGTGGAATTTCATGCTTACAAATGGTGTTACTTGCAGTTTTAAAAAATCAAGCTTTTTGCACCCAGAGGAGGAAAACTCCTGACTCCGCGGTCAGAAAAAAGTGTGCTTTTGGGGCCAAATTTTTTTTGAGCCCAAATTGGAAAATCCTTGACTGGACTTGATTTGGCATGGAATTTCATGCTTAAAAATGGTATTACTTGCTGTTTTTAAAAATCAAGCTTTTTGCACCCAGAGGAGAAAAACTCCTGACCCCGCGGTCAGAAAAAAGTGTGCTTTGGGGGCCAAAATTTTTTTGAGCCCAAATTGGAAAATCCTTGACTGGACTTGATTCGGGGTGGAATTTCATGCTTACAAATGGTGTTACTTGCAGTTTTAAAAAATCAAGCTTTTTGCACCCAGAGGAGGAAAACTCCTGACTCCGCGGTCAGAAAAAAGTGTGCTTTGGGTGCCAAATTTTTTTTGAGCCCAAATTGGAAAATCATTGACTGGACTTGATTTGGGGTGGAATTTCATGCTTAAAAATGGTATTACTTGCTGTTTTTAAAAATCAAGCTTTTTGCACCCAGAGGAGGAAAACTCCTGACCCCGCGGTCAGAAAAAAGTGTGCTTTGGGGGCCAAATTTTTTTTGAGCCCAAATTGGAAAATCCTTGACTGGACTTGATTTGGGGTGGAATTTCATGCTTAAAAATGGTATTACTTGCTGTTTTTAAAAATCAAGCTTTTTGCACCCAGAGGAGAAAAACTCCTGACCCCGCGGTTAGAAAAAAGTGTGCTTTGGGTGCCAAATTTTTTTTGAGCCCAAATTGGAAAATCCTTGACTGGACTTGATTCGGGGTGGAATTTCATGCTTACAAATGGTGTTACTTGCTGTTTTTAAAAATCAAGCTTTTTGCACCCAGAGGACGAAAACTCCTGACTCCGCGGTCAGAAAAAAGTGTGGTCTGGAGTCCAATTTTTTTTCAGCCCAAATTGGAAAATCCTTGACTGGACTTGATTCGGGGTAGAATTTCATGCTTAAAAATGGTGTTACTTGCTGTTTTTAAAAATCAAGCTGTTTGCACCCAGAGGAGGAATATGCCTGACTCCGCGGTCAGAAAAAAGTGTGCTTTGAGGGCCAAATTTTTTTTGAGCCCAAATTGGAAAATAATTGAGAGGACTTGATTCGGGGTGGAATTTCATGCTTAAAAATGGTGTTACTTGCTGTTTTTAAAAATCAAGCTTTTTGCACCCAGAGGAGGAATATGCCTGACTCCGCGGTCAGAAAAAAGTGTCCTCTGGAGTCCAATTTTTTTTGGAGCCCAAATTGGAAAATCCTTGACTGGACTTGATTCGGGGTAGAATTTCATGCTTAAAAATGGTGTTACTTGCTGTTTTTAAAAATCAAGGTTTTTGCAGCCAGAGGAGGAAAACTCATGACCCCGCGGTCAGAAAAAAGTGTGCTTTTGGGGCCAAATTTTTTTTGAGCCCAAATTGGAAAATCCTTGACTGGACTTGATTTGGCGTGGAATTTCATGCTTAAAAATGGTATTACTTGCTGTTTTTAAAAATCAAGCTTTTTGCACCCAGAGGAGAAAAACTCCTGACCCCGCGGTCAGAAAAAAGTGTGCTTTGGGTGCCAAATTTTTTTTGAGCCCAAATTGGAAAATCATTGACTGGACTTGATTTGGGGTGGAATTTCATGCTTAAAAATGGTATTACTTGCTGTTTTTAAAAATCAAGGTTTTTGCAGCCAGAGGAGGAAAACTCCTGACTCCGCGGTCAGAAAAAAGTGTGCTTTTGGGGCCAAATTTTTTTTGAGCCCAAATTGGAAAATCATTGACTGGACTTGATTTCGGGTGGAATTTCATGCTTAAAAATGGTATTACTTGCTATTTTTAAAAATCAAGCATTTTGCACCCAGAGGAGGAAAACTCATGACCCCGCGGTCAGAAAAAAGTGTGCTTTGGGGGCCAAATTTTTTTTGAGCCCAAATTGGAAAATCCTTGACTGGACTTGATTTGGGGTGGAATGTCATGGTAAAAAATGGTGTTACTGGCTGTTTTTAAAAATCAAGCTTTTTGCACCCAGAGGAGGAAAACTCCTGACTCCGCGGTCAGAAAAAAGTGTGCTTTTGGGGCCAAATTTTTTATGAGCCCAAATTGGAAAATCCTTGACTGGACTTGATTTGGGGTGGAATTTCATGCTTAAAAATGGTGTTACTTGCTATTTTTAAAAATCAAGCATTTTGCACCCAGAGGAGGAAAACTCATGACCCCGCGGTCAGAAAAAAGTGTGCTTTGGGGGCCAAAATTTTTTTGAGCCCAAATTGGAAAATCCTTGACTGGACTTGATTCGGGGTGGAATTTCATGCTTACAAATGGTGTTACTTGCAGTTTTAAAAAATCAAGCTTTTTGCACCCAGAGGAGGAAAACTCCTGACTCCGCGGTCAGAAAAAAGTGTGCTTTTGGGGCCAAATTTTTTTTGAGCCCAAATTGGAAAATCCTTGACTGGACTTGATTTGGCGTGGAATTTCATGCTCAAAAATGGTATTACTTGCTGTTTTTAAAAATCAAGCTTTTTGCACCCAGAGGAGAAAAACTCCTGACCCCGCGGTCAGAAAAAAGTGTGCTTTTGGGGCCAAATTTTTTTTGAGCCCAAATTGGAAAATCCTTGACTGGACTTGATTTGGCGTGGAATTTCATGCTCAAAAATGGTATTACTTGCTGTTTTTAAAAATCAAGCTTTTTGCACCCAGAGGAGAAAAACTCCTGACCCCGCGGTCAGAAAAAAGTGTGCTTTGGGTGCCAAATTTTTTTTGAGCCCAAATTGGAAAATCCTTGACTGGACTTGATTTGGGGTGGAATTTCATGCTTAAAAATGGTATTACTTGCTGTTTTTAAAAATCAAGCTTTTTGCACCCAGAGGAGAAAAACTCCTGACCCCGCGGTCAGAAAAAAGTGTGCTTTGGGGGCCAAAATTTTTTTGAGCCCAAATTGGAAAATCCTTGACTGGACTTGATTCGGGGTGGAATTTCATGCTTAAAAATGGTATTACTTGCTGTTTTTAAAAATCAAGCTTTTTGCACCCAGAGGAGGAAAACTCCTGACCCCGCGGTCAGAAAAAAGTGTGCTTTGGGGGCCAAATTTTTTTT
This sequence comes from Natrix helvetica, assembly GCF_964273705.1. Taxonomy (NCBI): domain Eukaryota; kingdom Metazoa; phylum Chordata; class Lepidosauria; order Squamata; family Natricidae; genus Natrix; species Natrix helvetica. The sequence continues at coordinate 130,250 of NW_028113622.1, read as the reverse complement.
GAGCCCAAATTGGAAAATCCTTGACTGGACTTGATTCGGGGTGGAATTTCATGCTTAAAATTGGTATTACTTGCTGTTTTTAAAAATCAAGCTTTTTGCACCCAGAGGAGGAAAACTCCTGACCCCGCGGTCAGAAAAAAGTGTGCTTTGGGGGCCAAATTTTTTTTGAGCCCAAATTGGAAAATCCTTGACTGGACTTGATTTGGGGTGGAATGTCATGGTAAAAAATGGTGTTACTGGCTGTTTTTAAAAATCAAGCTTTTTGCACCCAGAGGAGGAAAACTCCTGACTCCGCGGTCAGAAAAAAGTGTGCTTTTGGGGCCAAATTTTTTTTGAGCCCAAATTGGAAAATCATTGACTGGACTTGATTTGGGGTGGAATTTCATGCTTAAAAATGGTATTACTTGCTATTTTTAAAAATCAAGCATTTTGCACCCAGAGGAGGAAAACTCATGACCCCGCGGTCAGAAAAAAGTGTGCTTTGGGGGCCAAATTTTTTTTGAGCCCAAATTGGAAAATCCTTGACTGGACTTGATTTGGGGTGGAATGTCATGGTAAAAAATGGTGTTACTGGCTGTTTTTAAAAATCAAGCTTTTTGCACCCAGAGGAGGAAAACTCCTGACTCCGCGGTCAGAAAAAAGTGTGCTTTTGGGGCCAAATTTTTTATGAGCCCAAATTGGAAAATCCTTGACTGGACTTGATTTGGGGTGGAATTTCATGCTTAAAAATGGTGTTACTTGCTATTTTTAAAAATCAAGCATTTTGCACCCAGAGGAGGAAAACTCATGACCCCGCGGTCAGAAAAAAGTGTGCTTTGGGGGCCAAAATTTTTTTGAGCCCAAATTGGAAAATCCTTGACTGGACTTGATTCGGGGTGGAATTTCATGCTTACAAATGGTGTTACTTGCAGTTTTAAAAAATCAAGCTTTTTGCACCCAGAGGAGGAAAACTCCTGACTCCGCGGTCAGAAAAAAGTGTGCTTTTGGGGCCAAATTTTTTTTGAGCCCAAATTGGAAAATCCTTGACTGGACTTGATTTGGCGTGGAATTTCATGCTCAAAAATGGTATTACTTGCTGTTTTTAAAAATCAAGCTTTTTGCACCCAGAGGAGAAAAACTCCTGACCCCGCGGTCAGAAAAAAGTGTGCTTTTGGGGCCAAATTTTTTTTGAGCCCAAATTGGAAAATCCTTGACTGGACTTGATTTGGCGTGGAATTTCATGCTCAAAAATGGTATTACTTGCTGTTTTTAAAAATCAAGCTTTTTGCACCCAGAGGAGAAAAACTCCTGACCCCGCGGTCAGAAAAAAGTGTGCTTTGGGTGCCAAATTTTTTTTGAGCCCAAATTGGAAAATCCTTGACTGGACTTGATTTGGGGTGGAATTTCATGCTTAAAAATGGTATTACTTGCTGTTTTTAAAAATCAAGCTTTTTGCACCCAGAGGAGAAAAACTCCTGACCCCGCGGTCAGAAAAAAGTGTGCTTTGGGGGCCAAAATTTTTTTGAGCCCAAATTGGAAAATCCTTGACTGGACTTGATTCGGGGTGGAATTTCATGCTTAAAAATGGTATTACTTGCTGTTTTTAAAAATCAAGCTTTTTGCACCCAGAGGAGGAAAACTCCTGACCCCGCGGTCAGAAAAAAGTGTGCTTTGGGGGCCAAATTTTTTTTGAGCCCAAATTGGAAAATCCTTGACTGGACTTGATTCGGGGTGGAATTTCATGCTTAAAATTGGTATTACTTGCTGTTTTTAAAAATCAAGCTTTTTGCACCCAGAGGAGGAAAACTCCTGACCCCGCGGTCAGAAAAAAGTGTGCTTTGGGGGCCAAATTTTTTTTGAGCCCAAATTGGAAAATCCTTGACTGGACTTGATTTGGGGTGGAATGTCATGGTAAAAAATGGTGTTACTGGCTGTTTTTAAAAATCAAGCTTTTTGCACCCAGAGGAGGAAAACTCCTGACTCCGCGGTCAGAAAAAAGTGTGCTTTTGGGGCCAAATTTTTTTTGAGCCCAAATTGGAAAATCATTGACTGGACTTGATTTGGGGTGGAATTTCATGCTTAAAAATGGTATTACTTGCTATTTTTAAAAATCAAGCATTTTGCACCCAGAGGAGGAAAACTCATGACCCCGCGGTCAGAAAAAAGTGTGCTTTGGGGGCCAAATTTTTTTTGAGCCCAAATTGGAAAATCCTTGACTGGACTTGATTTGGGGTGGAATGTCATGGTAAAAAATGGTGTTACTGGCTGTTTTTAAAAATCAAGCTTTTTGCACCCAGAGGAGGAAAACTCCTGACTCCGCGGTCAGAAAAAAGTGTGCTTTTGGGGCCAAATTTTTTATGAGCCCAAATTGGAAAATCCTTGACTGGACTTGATTTGGGGTGGAATTTCATGCTTAAAAATGGTGTTACTTGCTATTTTTAAAAATCAAGCATTTTGCACCCAGAGGAGGAAAACTCATGACCCCGCGGTCAGAAAAAAGTGTGCTTTGGGGGCCAAAATTTTTTTGAGCCCAAATTGGAAAATCCTTGACTGGACTTGATTCGGGGTGGAATTTCATGCTTACAAATGGTGTTACTTGCAGTTTTAAAAAATCAAGCTTTTTGCACCCAGAGGAGGAAAACTCCTGACTCCGCGGTCAGAAAAAAGTGTGCTTTTGGGGCCAAATTTTTTTTGAGCCCAAATTGGAAAATCCTTGACTGGACTTGATTTGGCGTGGAATTTCATGCTCAAAAATGGTATTACTTGCTGTTTTTAAAAATCAAGCTTTTTGCACCCAGAGGAGAAAAACTCCTGACCCCGCGGTCAGAAAAAAGTGTGCTTTTGGGGCCAAATTTTTTTTGAGCCCAAATTGGAAAATCCTTGACTGGACTTGATTTGGCGTGGAATTTCATGCTCAAAAATGGTATTACTTGCTGTTTTTAAAAATCAAGCTTTTTGCACCCAGAGGAGAAAAACTCCTGACCCCGCGGTCAGAAAAAAGTGTGCTTTGGGTGCCAAACTTTTTTTGGGCCCAAATTGGAAAATCCTTGACTGGACTTGATTTGGGGTGGAATTTCATGCTTAAAAATGGTATTACTTGCTGTTTTTAAAAATCAAGCTTTTTGCACCCAGAGGAGAAAAACTCCTGACCCCGCGGTCAGAAAAAAGTGTGCTTTGGGGGCCAAAATTTTTTTGAGCCCAAATTGGAAAATCCTTGACTGGACTTGATTCGGGGTGGAATTTCATGCTTAAAAATGGTATTACTTGCTGTTTTTAAAAATCAAGCTTTTTGCACCCAGAGGAGGAAAACTCCTGACCCCGCGGTCAGAAAAAAGTGTGCTTTGGGGGCCAAATTTTTTTTTTGCCCAAATTGGAAAATCCTTGACTGGACTTGATTCGGGGTGGAATTTCATGCTTAAAATTGGTATTACTTGCTGTTTTTAAAAATCAAGCTTTTTGCACCCAGAGGAGGAAAACTCCTGACCCCGCGGTCAGAAAAAAGTGTGCTTTGGGGGCCAAATTTTTTTTGAGCCCAAATTGGAAAATCCTTGACTGGACTTGATTTGGGGTGGAATGTCATGGTAAAAAATGGTGTTACTGGCTGTTTTTAAAAATCAAGCTTTTTGCACCCAGAGGAGGAAAACTCCTGACTCCGCGGTCAGAAAAAAGTGTGCTTTTGGGGCCAAATTTTTTTTGAGCCCAAATTGGAAAATCCTTGACTGGACTTGATTCGGGGTGGAATTTCATGCTTACAAATGGTGTTACTTGCAGTTTTAAAAAATCAAGATTTTTGCACCCAGAGGAGGAAAACTCCTGACTCCGCGGTCAGAAAAAAGTGTGCTTTGGGTGCCAAATTTTTTTTGAGCCCAAATTGGAAAATCCTTGACTGGACTTGATTCGGGGTGGAATTTCATGCTTAAAAATGGTATTACTTGCAGTTTTAAAAAATCAAGCTTTTTGCACCCAGAGGAGGAAAACTCCTGACTCCGCGGTCAGAAAAAAGTGTGCTTTGGGTGCCAAATTTTTTTTGAGCCCAAATTGGAAAATCCTTGACTGGACTTGATTTGGGGTGGAATTTCATGCTTAAAAATGGTATTACTTGCTGTTTTTAAAAATCAAGCTTTTTACACCCAGAGGAGAAAAACTCCTGACCCCGCGGTCGGAAAAAAGTGTGCTTTGGGGGCCAAAATTTTTTTGAGCCCAAATTGGAAAATCCTTGACTGGACTTGATTCGGGGTGGAATTTCATGCTTAAAAATGGTATTACTTGCTGTTTTTAAAAATCAAGCTTTTTGCACCCAGAGGAGGAAAACTCCTGACCCCGCGGTCAGAAAAAAGTGTGCTTTGGGGGCCAAATTTTTTTTTTGCCCAAATTGGAAAATCCTTGACTGGACTTGATTCGGGGTGGAATTTCATGCTTAAAATTGGTATTACTTGCTGTTTTTAAAAATCAAGCTTTTTGCACCCAGAGGAGGAAAACTCCTGACCCCGCGGTCAGAAAAAAGTGTGCTTTGGGGGCCAAATTTTTTTTGAGCCCAAATTGGAAAATCCTTGACTGGACTTGATTTGGGGTGGAATGTCATGGTAAAAAATGGTGTTACTGGCTGTTTTTAAAAATCAAGCTTTTTGCACCCAGAGGAGGAAAACTCCTGACTCCGCGGTCAGAAAAAAGTGTGCTTTTGGGGCCAAATTTTTTTTGAGCCCAAATTGGAAAATCCTTGACTGGACTTGATTCGGGGTGGAATTTCATGCTTACAAATGGTGTTACTTGCAGTTTTAAAAAATCAAGATTTTTGCACCCAGAGGAGGAAAACTCCTGACTCCGCGGTCAGAAAAAAGTGTGCTTTGGGTGCCAAATTTTTTTTGAGCCCAAATTGGAAAATCCTTGACTGGACTTGATTCGGGGTGGAATTTCATGCTTAAAAATGGTATTACTTGCAGTTTTAAAAAATCAAGCTTTTTGCACCCAGAGGAGGAAAACTCCTGACTCCGCGGTCAGAAAAAAGTGTGCTTTGGGTGCCAAATTTTTTTTGAGCCCAAATTGGAAAATCCTTGACTGGACTTGATTTGGGGTGGAATTTCATGCTTAAAAATGGTATTACTTGCTGTTTTTAAAAATCAAGCTTTTTACACCCAGAGGAGAAAAACTCCTGACCCCGCGGTCGGAAAAAAGTGTGCTTTGGGGGCCAAAATTTTTTTGAGCCCAAATTGGAAAATCCTTGACTGGACTTGATTCGGGGTGGAATTTCATGCTTAAAAATGGTATTACTTGCTGTTTTTAAAAATCAAGCTTTTTGCACCCAGAGGAGGAAAACTCCTGACCCCGCGGTCAGAAAAAAGTGTGCTTTGGGGGCCAAATTTTTTTTGAGCCCAAATTGGAAAATCCTTGACTGGACTTGATTCGGGGTGGAATTTCATGCTTAAAATTGGTATTACTTGCTGTTTTTAAAAATCAAGCTTTTTGCACCCAGAGGAGGAAAACTCCTGACCCCGCGGTCAGAAAAAAGTGTGCTTTTGGGGCCAAATTTTTTTTGAGCCCAAATTGGAAAATCCTTGACTGGACTTGATTTGGCGTGGAATTTCATGCTTAAAAATGGTATTACTTGCTGTTTTTAAAAATCAAGCTTTTTGCACCCAGAGGAGAAAAACTCCTGACCCCGCGGTCAGAAAAAAGTGTGCTTTGGGTGCCAAATTTTTTTTGAGCCCAAATTGGAAAATCATTGACTGGACTTGATTTGGGGTGGAATTTCATGCTTAAAAATGGTATTACTTGCTGTTTTTAAAAATCAAGGTTTTTGCAGCCAGAGGAGGAAAACTCCTGACTCCGCGGTCAGAAAAAAGTGTGCTTTTGGGGCCAAATTTTTTTTGAGCCCAAATTGGAAAATCATTGACTGGACTTGATTTGGGGTGGAATTTCATGCTTAAAAATGGTATTACTTGCTATTTTTAAAAATCAAGCATTTTGCACCCAGAGGAGGAAAACTCATGACCCCGCGGTCAGAAAAAAGTGTGCTTTGGGGGCCAAAATTTTTTTGAGCCCAAATTTGAAAATCCTTGACTGGACTTGATTCGGGGTGGAATTTCATGCTTACAAATGGTGTTACTTGCAGTTTTAAAAAATCATGCTTTTTGCACCCAGAGGAGGAAAACTCCTGACTCCGCGGTCAGAAAAAAGTGTGCTTTTGGGGCCAAATTTTTTTTGAGCCCAAATTGGAAAATCCTTGACTGGACTTGATTTGGCGTGGAATTTCATGCTTAAAAATGGTATTACTTGCTGTTTTTAAAAATCAAGCTTTTTGCACCCAGAGGAGAAAAACTCCTGACCCCGCGGTCAGAAAAAAGTGTGCTTTGGGTGCCAAATTTTTTTTGAGCCCAAATTGGAAAATCCTTGACTGGACTTGATTTGGGGTGGAATTTCATGCTTAAAAATGGTATTACTTGCTGTTTTTAAAAATCAAGCTTTTTGCACCCAGAGGAGGAAAACTCCTGACTCCGCGGTCAGAAAAAAGTGTGCTTTGGGTGCCAAATTTTTTTTGAGCCCAAATTGGAAAATCCTTGACTGGACTTGATTTGGGGTGGAATTTCATGCTTAAAAATGGTATTACTTGCTGTTTTTAAAAATCAAGCTTTTTGCACCCAGAGGAGGAAAACTCATGACCCCGCGGTCAGAAAAAAGTGTGCTTTTGGGGCCAATTTTTTTTTGAGCCCAAATTGGAAAATCATTGACTGGACTTGATTTGGGGTGGAATTTCATGCTTAAAAATGGTATTACTTGCTATTTTTAAAAATCAAGCTTTTTGCACCCAGAGTAGGAAAACTCATGACCCCGCGGTCAGAAAAAAGTGTGCTTTGGGGGCCAAATTTTTTTTGAGCCCAAATTGGAAAATCCTTGACTGGACTTGATTCGGGGTGGAATTTCATACTTACAAATGGTGTTACTTGCTGTTTTTAAAAATCAAGCTTTTTGCACCCAGAGGACGAAAACTCCTGACTCCGCGGTCAGAAAAAAGTGTGGTCTGGAGTCCAATTTTTTTTCAGCCCAAATTGGAAAATCCTTGACTGGACTTGATTCGGGGTAGAATTTCATGCTTAAAAATGGTATTACTTGCTGTTTTTAAAAATCAAGCTTTTTGCAGCCAGAGGAGGAAAACTCATGACCCCGCGGTCAGAAAAAAGTGTGCTTTTGGGGCCAAATTTTTTTTGAGCCCAAATTGGAAAATCCTTGACTGGACTTGATTTGGCGTGGAATTTCATGCTTAAAAATGGTATTACTTGCTGTTTTTAAAAATTAAGCTTTTTGCACCCAGAGGAGAAAAACTCCTGACCACGCGGTCAGAAAAAAGTGTACTTTGGGTGCCAAATTTTTTTTGAGCCCAAATTGGAAAATCATTGACTGGACTTGATTTGGGGTGGAATTTCATGCTTAAAAATGGTATTACTTGCTGTTTTTAAAAATCAAGCTTTTTGCACCCAGAGGAGGAAAACTCCTGACCCCACGGTCAGAAAAAAGTGTGCTTTGGGGGCCAAAATTTTTTTGAGCCCAAATTGGAAAATCCTTGACTGGACTTGATTCGGGGTGGAATTTCATGCTTAAAAATGGTATTACTTGCTGTTTTTAAAAATCAAGGTTTTTGCAGCCAGAGGAGGAAAACTCATGACCCCGCGGTCAGAAAAAAGTGTGCTTTGAGGGCCAAATTTTTTTTGAGCCCAAATTGGAAAATAATTGAGAGGACTTGATTCGGGGTGGAATTTCATGCTTAAAAATGGTGTTACTTGCTGTTTTTAAAAATCAAGGTTTTTGCAGCCAGAGGAGGAATATGCCTGACTCCGCGGTCAGAAAAAAGTGTCCTCTGGAGTCCAATTTTTTTTGGAGCCCAAATTGGAAAATCCTTGACTGGACTTGATTCGGGGTGGAATGTCATGGTAAAAAATGGTGTTACTTGCTGTTTTTAAAATCAAGCTTTTTGCACCCAGAGGACGAAAACTCCTGACTCCGCGGTCAGAAAAAAGTGTGCTCTGGAATCCAATTTTTTTTTCAGCCCAAATTGGAAAATCCTTGACTGGACTTGATTCGGGGTGGAATTTCATGCTTAAAAATGGTATTACTTGCTGTTTTTAAAAATCAAGGTTTTTGCAGCCAGAGGAGGAAAACTCATGACCCCGCGGTCAGAAAAAAGTGTGCTTTTGGGGCCAAATTTTTTTTGAGCCCAAATTGGAAAATCCTTGACTGGACTTGATTTGGCGTGGAATTTCATGCTTAAAAATGGTATTACTTGCTGTTTTTAAAAATCAAGCTTTTTGCACCCAGAGGAGAAAAACTCCTGACCCCGCGGTCAGAAAAAAGTGTGCTTTGGGTGCCAAATTTTTTTTGAGCCCAAATTGGAAAATCATTGACTGGACTTGATTTGGGGTGGAATTTCATGCTTAAAAATGGTATTACTTGCTGTTTTTAAAAATCAAGGTTTTTGCAGCCAGAGGAGGAAAACTCCTGACTCCGCGGTCAGAAAAAAGTGTGCTTTTGGGGCCAAATTTTTTTTGAGCCCAAATTGGAAAATCATTGACTGGACTTGATTTGGGGTGGAATTTCATGCTTAAAAATGGTATTACTTGCTATTTTTAAAAATCAAGCATTTTGCACCCAGAGGAGGAAAACTCATGACCCCGCGGTCAGAAAAAAGTGTGCTTTGGGGGCCAAAATTTTTTTGAGCCCAAATTGGAAAATCCTTGACTGGACTTGATTCGGGGTGGAATTTCATGCTTACAAATGGTGTTACTTGCAGTTTTAAAAAATCAAGCTTTTTGCACCCAGAGGAGGAAAACTCCTGACTCCGCGGTCAGAAAAAAGTGTGCTTTTGGGGCCAAATTTTTTTTGAGCCCAAATTGGAAAATCCTTGACTGGACTTGATTTGGCGTGGAATTTCATGCTTAAAAATGGTATTACTTGCTGTTTTTAAAAATCAAGCTTTTTGCACCCAGAGGAGAAAAACTCCTGACCCCGCGGTCAGAAAAAAGTGTGCTTTGGGTGCCAAATTTTTTTTGAGCCCAAATTGGAAAATCATTGACTGGACTTGATTTGGGGTGGAATTTCATGCTTAAAAATGGTATTACTTGCTGTTTTTAAAAATCAAGCTTTTTGCACCCAGAGGAGGAAAACTCCTGACCCCGCGGTCAGAAAAAAGTGTGCTTTGGGGGCCAAAATTTTTTTGAGCCCAAATTGGAAAATCCTTGACTGGACTTGATTCGGGGTGGAATTTCATGCTTACAAATGGTGTTACTTGCAGTTTTAAAAAATCAAGCTTTTTGCACCCAGAGGAGGAAAACTCCTGACTCCGCGGTCAGAAAAAAGTGTGCTTTGGGGGCCAAATTTTTTTTGAGCCCAAATTGGAAAATCCTTGACTGGACTTGATTTGGGGTGGAATTTCATGCTTAAAAATGGTATTACTTGCTGTTTTTAAAAATCAAGCTTTTTGCACCCAGAGGAGAAAAACTCCTGACCCCGCGGTCAGAAAAAAGTGTGCTTTGGGTGCCAAATTTTTTTTGAGCCCAAATTGGAAAATCATTGACTGGACTTGATTTGGGGTGGAATTTCATGCTTAAAAATGGTATTACTTGCTGTTTTTAAAAATCAAGCTTTTTGCACCCAGAGGAGGAAAACTCCTGACCCCACGGTCAGAAAAAAGTGTGCTTTGGGGGCCAAAATTTTTTTGAGCCCAAATTGGAAAATCCTTGACTGGACTTGATTCGGGGTGGAATTTCATGCTTAAAAATGGTATTACTTGCTGTTTTTAAAAATCAAGGTTTTTGCAGCCAGAGGAGGAAAACTCCTGACCCCGCGGTCAGAAAAAAGTGTGCTTTGGGTGCCAAATTTTTTTTGAGCCCAAATTGGAAAATCATTGACTGGACTTGATTTGGGGTGGAATTTCATGCTTAAAAATGGTATTACTTGCTGTTTTTAAAAATCAAGCTTTTTGCACCCAGAGGAGGAAAACTCCTGACCCCGCGGTCAGAAAAAAGTGTGCTTTGGGGGCCAAAATTTTTTTGAGCCCAAATTGGAAAATCCTTGACTGGACTTGATTCGGGGTGGAATTTCATGCTTACAAATGGTGTTACTTGCAGTTTTAAAAAATCAAGCTTTTTGCACCCAGAGGAGGAAAACTCCTGACTCCGCGGTCAGAAAAAAGTGTGCTTTGGGGGCCAAATTTTTTTTGAGCCCAAATTGGAAAATCCTTGACTGGACTTGATTTGGGGTGGAATTTCATGCTTAAAAATGGTATTACTTGCTGTTTTTAAAAATCAAGCTTTTTGCACCCAGAGGAGAAAAACTCCTGACCCCGCGGTCAGAAAAAAGTGTGCTTTGGGTGCCAAATTTTTTTTGAGCCCAAATTGGAAAATCATTGACTGGACTTGATTTGGGGTGGAATTTCATGCTTAAAAATGGTATTACTTGCTGTTTTTAAAAATCAAGCTTTTTGCACCCAGAGGAGGAAAACTCCTGACCCCACGGTCAGAAAAAAGTGTGCTTTGGGGGCCAAAATTTTTTTGAGCCCAAATTGGAAAATCCTTGACTGGACTTGATTCGGGGTGGAATTTCATGCTTAAAAATGGTATTACTTGCTGTTTTTAAAAATCAAGGTTTTTGCAGCCAGAGGAGGAAAACTCATGACCCCGCGGTCAGAAAAAAGTGTGCTTTGAGGGCCAAATTTTTTTTGAGCCCAAATTGGAAAATAATTGAGAGGACTTGATTTGGGGTGGAATTTCATGCTTAAAAATGGTGTTACTTGCTGTTTTTAAAAATCAAGCTTTTTGCACCCAGAGGAGGAATATGCCTGACTCCGCGGTCAGAAAAAAGTGTCCTCTGGAGTCCAATTTTTTTTGGAGCCCAAATTGGAAAATCCTTGACTGGACTTGATTCGGGGTGGAATGTCATGGTAAAAAATGGTGTTACTTGATGTTTTTAAAATCAAGCTTTTTGCACCCAGAGGACGAAAACTCCTGACTCCGCGGTCAGAAAAAAGTGTGCTCTGGAATCCAATTTTTTTTTCAGCCCAAATTGGAAAATCCTTGACTGGACTTGATTCGGGGTGGAATTTCATGCTTAAAAATGGTATTACTTGCTGTTTTTAAAAGTCAAGGTTTTTGCAGCCAGAGGAGGAAAACTCATGACCCCGCGGTCAGAAAAAAGTGTGCTTTTGGGGCCAAATTTTTTTTGAGCCCAAATTGGAAAATCCTTGACTGGACTTGATTTGGCGTGGAATTTCATGCTTAAAAATGGTATTACTTGCTGTTTTTAAAAATCAAGCTTTTTGCACCCAGAGGAGAAAAACTCCTGACCCCGCGGTCAGAAATTTAATTTAATTTAATTTTAATTTAATTTAATGCTTCTAGACCGCCCCCTCTCCCGAAAGGGACTCGGGGCGGTGTACAGTTCATACAAAATATATCAGATACAATAAAATTAAGTATGTACAATTGACAGTTGACATGGAGGAGGTAAGAATGACATTAAAAGAACTGTACAAAGCAGATTAAAATAAGTTCAAACCCCTAAAAACAAATACAGTGAATTAAAAAACCCCTAAAATAACCAGATATAGTGCGTTTGCCAGGAGGGACAGTTGAATTATGCCAGGCCTGCTAATCGGAACAGGTGGGTCTTCAGTTTTTGCCGGAAGGAGCGGAGGTCAGAAGTGGTTCTAATGTCGGGGGGGAGGTCATTCCAGAGGGTTGGGCCCATCACAGAGAAGGCCCTACTCCTCGGTGTCGCCCGCCGGCATTGTCCAGTGGATGGCACCAGGAGAAGTCCCTCCCTGTGTGAGCGTATTGGCCGCAGGGATGTATGTGGGAGGAAAAAAGTGTGCTTTGGGGGCCAAAATTTTTTTGAGCCCAAATTGGAAAATCCTTGACTGGACTTGATTCGGGGTGGAATTTCATGCTTACAAATGGTGTTACTTGCAGTTTTAAAAAATCAAGCTTTTTGCACCCAGAGGAGGAAAACTCCTGACTCCGCGGTCAGAAAAAAGTGTGCTTTTGGGGCCAAATTTTTTTTGAGCCCAAATTGGAAAATCCTTGACTGGACTTGATTTGGCGTGGAATTTCATGCTTAAAAATGGTATTACTTGCTGTTTTTAAAAATCAAGCTTTTTGCACCCAGAGGAGAAAAACTCCTGACCCCGCGGTCAGAAAAAAGTGTGCTTTGGGTGCCAAATTTTTTTTGAGCCCAAATTGGAAAATCATTGACTGGACTTGATTTGGGGTGGAATTTCATGCTTAAAAATGGTATTACTTGCTGTTTTTAAAAATCAAGCTTTTTGCACCCAGAGGAGGAAAACTCCTGACCCCGCGGTCAGAAAAAAGTGTGCTTTGGGGGCCAAAATTTTTTTGAGCCCAAATTGGAAAATCCTTGACTGGACTTGATTCGGGGTGGAATTTCATGCTTACAAATGGTGTTACTTGCAGTTTTAAAAAATCAAGCTTTTTGCACCCAGAGGAGGAAAACTCCTGACTCCGCGGTCAGAAAAAAGTGTGCTTTGGGGGCCAAATTTTTTTTGAGCCCAAATTGGAAAATCCTTGACTGGACTTGATTTGGGGTGGAATTTCATGCTTAAAAATGGTATTACTTGCTGTTTTTAAAAATCAAGCTTTTTGCACCCAGAGGAGAAAAACTCCTGACCCCGCGGTCAGAAAAAAGTGTGCTTTGGGTGCCAAATTTTTTTTGAGCCCAAATTGGAAAATCATTGACTGGACTTGATTTGGGGTGGAATTTCATGCTTAAAAATGGTATTACTTGCTGTTTTTAAAAATCAAGCTTTTTGCACCCAGAGGAGGAAAACTCCTGACCCCGCGGTCAGAAAAAAGTGTGCTTTGGGGGCCAAATTTTTTTTTGAGCCCAAATTGGAAAATCCTTGACTGGACTTGATTCGGGGTGGAATTTCATGCTTAAAATTGGTATTACTTGCTGTTTTTAAAAATCAAGCTTTTTGCACCCAGAGGAGGAAAACTCCTGACCCCGCGGTCAGAAAAAAGTGTGCTTTGGGGGCCAAATTTTTTTTGAGCCCAAATTGGAAAATCCTTGACTGGACTTGATTTGGGGTGGAATGTCATGGTAAAAAATGGTGTTACTGGCTGTTTTTAAAAATCAAGCTTTTTGCACCCAGAGGAGGAAAACTCCTGACTCCGCGGTCAGAAAAAAGTGTGCTTTTGGGGCCAAATTTTTTATGTGCCCAAATTGGAAAATCCTTGACTGGACTTGATTTGGGGTGGAATTTCATGCTTAAAAATGGTGTTACTTGCTATTTTTAAAAATCAAGCATTTTGCACCCAGAGGAGGAAAACTCATGACCCCGCGGTCAGAAAAAAGTGTGCTTTGGGGGCCAAAATTTTTTTGAGCCCAAATTTGAAAATCCTTGACTGGACTTGATTCGGGGTGGAATTTCATGCTTACAAATGGTGTTACTTGCAGTTTTAAAAAATCAAGCTTTTTGCACCCAGAGGAGGAAAACTCCTGACTCCGCGGTCAGAAAAAAGTGTGCTTTTGGGGCCAAATTTTTTTTGAGCCCAAATTGGAAAATCCTTGACTGGACTTGATTTGGCGTGGAATTTCATGCTTAAAAATGGTATTACTTGCTGTTTTTAAAAATCAAGCTTTTTGCACCCAGAGGAGAAAAACTCCTGACCCCGCGGTCAGAAAAAAGTGTGCTTTGGGTGCCAAATTTTTTTTGAGCCCAAATTGGAAAATCATTGACTGGACTTGATTTGGGGTGGAATTTCATGCTTAAAAATGGTATTACTTGCTGTTTTTAAAAATCAAGCTTTTTGCACCCAGAGGAGGAAAACTCCTGACCCCGCGGTCAGAAAAAAGTGTGCTTTGGGGGCCAAATTTTTTTTGAGCCCAAATTGGAAAATCCTTGACTGGACTTGATTCGGGGTGGAATTTCATGCTTAAAATTGGTATTACTTGCTGTTTTTAAAAATCAAGCTTTTTGCACCCAGAGGAGGAAAACTCCTGACTCCGCGGTCAGAAAAAAGTGTGCTTTTGGGGCCAAATTTTTTATGTGCCCAAATTGGAAAATCCTTGACTGGACTTGATTTGGGGTGGAATTTCATGCTTAAAAATGGTGTTACTTGCTATTTTTAAAAATCAAGCATTTTGCACCCAGAGGAGGAAAACTCATGACCCCGCGGTCAGAAAAAAGTGTGCTTTGGGGGCCAAAATTTTTTTGAGCCCAAATTGGAAAATCCTTGACTGGACTTGATTCGGGGTGGAATTTCATGCTTACAAATGGTGTTACTTGCAGTTTTAAAAAATCAAGCTTTTTGCACCCAGAGGAGGAAAACTCCTGACTCCGCGGTCAGAAAAAAGTGTGCTTTTGGGGCCAAATTTTTTTTGAGCCCAAATTGGAAAATCCTTGACTGGACTTGATTTGGCGTGGAATTTCATGCTTAAAAATGGTATTACTTGCTGTTTTTAAAAATCAAGCTTTTTGCACCCAGAGGAGAAAAACTCCTGACCCCGCGGTCAGAAAAAAGTGTGCTTTGGGTGCCAAATTTTTTTTGAGCCCAAATTGGAAAATCATTGACTGGACTTGATTTGGGGTGGAATTTCATGCTTAAAAATGGTATTACTTGCTGTTTTTAAAAATCAAGCTTTTTGCACCCAGAGGAGGAAAACTCCTGACCCCGCGGTCAGAAAAAAGTGTGCTTTGGGGGCCAAAATTTTTTTGAGCCCAAATTGGAAAATCCTTGACTGGACTTGATTCGGGGTGGAATTTCATGCTTACAAATGGTGTTACTTGCAGTTTTAAAAAATCAAGCTTTTTGCACCCAGAGGAGAAAAACTCCTGACCCCGCGGTCAGAAAAAAGTGTGCTTTGGGGGCCAAATTTTTTTTGAGCCCAAATTGGAAAATCCTTGACTGGACTTGATTTGGGGTGGAATTTCATGCTTAAAAATGGTATTACTTGCTGTTTTTAAAAATCAAGCTTTTTGCACCCAGAGGAGGAAAACTCCTGACCCCGCGGTCAGAAAAAAGTGTGCTTTGGGGGCCAAATTTTTTTTGAGCCCAAATTGGAAAATCCTTGACTGGACTTGATTCGGGGTGGAATTTCATGCTTAAAATTGGTATTACTTGCTGTTTTTAAAAATCAAGCTTTTTGCACCCAGAGGAGGAAAACTCCTGACCCCGCGGTCAGAAAAAAGTGTGCTTTGGGGGCCAAATTTTTTTTGAGCCCAAATTGGAAAATCCTTGACTGGACTTGATTTGGGGTGGAATGTCATGGTAAAAAATGGTGTTACTGGCTGTTTTTAAAAATCAAGCTTTTTGCACCCAGAGGAGGAAAACTCCTGACTCCGCGGTCAGAAAAAAGTGTGCTTTTGGGGCCAAATTTTTATGTGCCCAAATTGGAAAATCCTTGACTGGACTTGATTTGGGGTGGAATTTCATGCTTAAAAATGGTGTTACTTGCTATTTTTAAAAATCAAGCATTTTGCACCCAGAGGAGGAAAACTCATGACCCCGCGGTCAGAAAAAAGTGTGCTTTGGGGGCCAAAATTTTTTTGAGCCCAAATTGGAAAATCCTTGACTGGACTTGATTCGGGGTGGAATTTCATGCTTACAAATGGTGTTACTTGCAGTTTTAAAAAATCAAGCTTTTTGCACCCAGAGGAGAAAAACTCCTGACTCCGCGGTCAGAAAAAAGTGTGCTTTTGGGGCCAAATTTTTTTTGAGCCCAAATTGGAAAATCCTTGACTGGACTTGATTTGGCGTGGAATTTCATGCTTAAAAATGGTATTACTTGCTGTTTTTAAAAATCAAGCTTTTTGCACCCAGAGGAGAAAAACTCCTGACCCCGCGGTCAGAAAAAAGTGTGCTTTGGGTGCCAAATTTTTTTTGAGCCCAAATTGGAAAATCCTTGACTGGACTTGATTTGGGGTGGAATTTCATGCTTAAAAATGGTATTACTTGCTGTTTTTAAAAATCAAGCTTTTTGCACCCAGAGGAGAAAAACTCCTGACCCCGCGGTCAGAAAAAAGTGTGCTTTGGGGGCCAAAATTTTTTTTGAGCCCAAATTGGAAAATCATTGACTGGACTTGATTTGGGGTGGAATTTCATGCTTAAAAATGGTATTACTTGCTGTTTTTAAAAATCAAGCTTTTTGCACCCAGAGGAGGAAAACTCCTGACCCCACGGTCAGAAAAAAGTGTGCTTTGGGGGCCAAAATTTTTTTGAGCCCAAATTGGAAAATCCTTGACTGGACTTGATTCGGGGTGGAATTTCATGCTTAAAAATGGTATTACTTGCTGTTTTTAAAAATCAAGGTTTTTGCAGCCAGAGGAGGAAAACTCATGACCCCGCGGTCAGAAAAAAGTGTGCTTTGGGTGCCAAATTTTTTTTGAGCCCAAATTGGAAAATCATTGACTGGACTTGATTTGGGGTGGAATTTCATGCTTAAAAATGGTATTACTTGCTGTTTTTAAAAATCAAGCTTTTTGCACCCAGAGGAGGAAAACTCATGACCCCGCGGTCAGAAAAAAGTGTGCTTTGGGTGCCAAATTTTTTTTGATCCCAAATTGGAAAATCATTGACTGGACTTGATTTGGGGTGGAATTTCATGCTTAAAAATGGTATTACTTGCTGTTTTTAAAAATCAAGCTTTTTGCACCCAGAGGAGGAAAACTCCTGACTCCGCGGTCAGAAAAAAGTGTGCTTTGGGTGCCAAAATTTTTTTGAGCCCAAATTGGAAAATCCTTGACTGGACTTGATTTGGGGTGGAATTTCATGCTTAAAAATGGTATTACTTGCTGTTTTTAAAAATCAAGCTTTTTGCACCCAGAGGAGGAAAACTCATGACCCCGCGGTCAGAAAAAAGTGTGCTTTTGGGGCCAAATTTTTTTTGAGCCCAAATTGGAAAATCATTGACTGGACTTGATTTGGGGTGGAATTTCATGCTTAAAAATGGTATTACTTGCTATTTTTAAAAATCAAGCTTTTTGCACCCAGAGTAGGAAAACTCATGACCCCGCGGTCAGAAAAAAGTGTGCTTTGGGGGCCAAATTTTTTTTGAGCCCAAATTGGAAAATCCTTGACTGGACTTGATTCGGGGTGGAATTTCATGCTTACAAATGGTGTTACTTGCTGTTTTTAAAAATCAAGCTTTTTGCACCCAGAGGAGGAAAACTCCTGACTCCGCGGTCAGAAAAAAGTGTGGTCTGGAGTCCAATTTTTTTTCAGCCCAAATTGGAAAATCCTTGACTGGACTTGATTCGGGGTGGAATTTCATGCTTAAAAATGGTATTACTTGCTGTTTTTAAAAATCAAGCTTTTTGCAGCCAGAGGAGGAAAACTCATAACCCCGCGGTCAGAAAAAAGTGTGCTTTGGGGGCCAAATTTTTTTTGAGCCCAAATTGGAAAATCCTTGACTGGACTTGATTCGGGGTGGAATTTCATGCTTACAAATGGTGTTACTTGCAGTTTTAAAAAATCAAGCTTTTTGCACCCAGAGGAGGAAAGCTCCTGACTCCGCGGTCAGAAAAAAGTGTGCTTTTGGGGCCAAATTTTTTTTGAGCCCAAATTGGAAAATCCTTGACTGGACTTGATTTGGCGTGGAATTTCATGCTTAAAAATGGTATTACTTGCTGTTTTTAAAAATCAAGCTTTTTGCACCCAGAGGAGAAAAACTCCTGACCCCGCGGTCAGAAAAAAGTGTGCTTTGGGTGCCAAATTTTTTTTGAGCCCAAATTGGAAAATCCTTGACTGGACTTGATTTGGGGTGGAATTTCATGCTTAAAAATGGTATTACTTGCTGTTTTTAAAAATCAAGCTTTTTGCACCCAGAGGAGAAAAACTCCTGACCCCGCGGTCAGAAAAAAGTGTGCTTTGGGTGCCAAATTTTTTTTGAGCCCAAATTGGAAAATCATTGACTTGATTTGGGGTGGAATTTCATGCTTAAAAATGGTATTACTTGCTGTTTTTAAAAATCAAGCTTTTTGCACCCAGAGGAGGAAAACTCCTGACCCCGCGGTCAGAAAAAAGTGTGCTTTGGGGGCCAAATTTTTTTTGAGCCCAAATTGGAAAATCCTTGACTGGACTTGATTCGGCGTTGAATTTCATGCTTAAAATTGGTATTACTTGCTGTTTTTAAAAATCAAGCTTTTTGCACCCAGAGGAGGAAAACTCCTGACCCCGCGGTCAGAAAAAAGTGTGCTTTGGGGGCCAAATTTATTTTGAGCCCAAATTGGAAAATCCTTGACTGGACTTGATTCGGGGTGGAATTTCATGCTTACAAATGGTGTTACTTGCAGTTTTAAAAAATCAAGCTTTTTGCACCCAGAGGAGGAAAACTCCTGACTCCGCGGTCAGAAAAAAGTGTGCTTTTGGGGCCAAATTTTTTTTGAGCCCAAATTGGAAAATCATTGACTGGACTTGATTTGGGGTGGAATTTCATGCTTAAAAATGGTATTACTTGCTGTTTTTAAAAATCAAGCTTTTTGCACCCAGAGGAGAAAAACTCCTGACCCCGCGGTCAGAAAAAAGTGTGCTTTGGGTGCCAAATTTTTTTTGAGCCCAAATTGGAAAATCCTTGACTGGACTTGATTTGGGGTGGAATTTCATGCTTAAAAATGGTATTACTTGCTGTTTTTAAAAATCAAGCTTTTTGCACCCAGAGGAGAAAAACTCCTGACCCCGCGGTCAGAAAAAAGTGTGCTTTGGGGGCCAAAATTTTTTTGAGCCCAAATTGGAAAATCCTTGACTGGACTTGATTCGGGGTGGAATTTCATGCTTAAAAATGGTATTACTTGCTGTTTTTAAAAATCAAGGTTTTTGCACCCAGAGGAGGAAAACTCATGACCCCGCGGTCAGAAAAAAGTGTGCTTTTGGGGCCAAATTTTTTTTGAGCCCAAATTGGAAAATCATTGACTGGACTTGATTTGGGGTGGAATTTCATGCTTAAAAATGGTATTACTTGCTATTTTTAAAAATCAAGCTTTTTGCACCCAGAGTAGGAAAACTCATGACCCCGCGGTCAGAAAAAAGTGTGCTTTGGGGGCCAAATTTTTTTTGAGCCCAAATTGGAAAATCCTTGACTGGACTTGATTCGGGGTGGAATTTCATGCTTACAAATGGTGTTACTTGCTGTTTTTAAAAATCAAGCTTTTTGCACCCAGAGGACGAAAACTCCTGACTCCGCGGTCAGAAAAAAGTGTGGTCTGGAGTCCAATTTTTTTTCAGCCCAAATTGGAAAATCCTTGACTGGACTTGATTCGGGGTGGAATTTCATGCTTAAAAATGGTATTACTTGCTGTTTTTAAAAATCAAGCTTTTTGCAGCCAGAGGAGGAAAACTCCTGACCCCGCGGTCAGAAAAAAGTGTGCTTTGGGGGCCAAATTTTTTTTCAGCCCAAATTGGAAAATCCTTGACTGGACTTGATTCGGGGTGGAATTTCATGCTTAAAAATGGTATTACTTGCTGTTTTTAAAAATCAAGCTTTTTGCAGCCAGAGGAGGAAAACTCCTGACCCCGCGGTCAGAAAAAAGTGTGCTTTGGGGGCCAAATTTTTTTTGAGCCCAAATTGGAAAATCCTTGACTGGACTTGATTCGGGGTGGAATTTCATGCTTACAAATGGTGTTACTTGCAGTTTTAAAAAATCAAGCTTTTTGCACCCAGAGGAGGAAAACTCCTGACTCCGCGGTCAGAAAAAAGTGTGCTTTTGGGGCCAAATTTTTTTTGAGCCCAAATTGGAAAATCCTTGACTGGACTTGATTTGGCGTGGAATTTCATGCTTAAAAATGGTATTACTTGCTGTTTTTAAAAATCAAGCTTTTTGCACCCAGAGGAGAAAAACTCCTGACCCCGCGGTCAGAAAAAAGTGTGCTTTGGGTGCCAAATTTTTTTTGAGCCCAAATTGGAAAATCCTTGACTGGACTTGATTTGGGGTGGAATTTCATGCTTAAAAATGGTATTACTTGCTGTTTTTAAAAATCAAGCTTTTTGCACCCAGAGGAGAAAAACTCCTGACCCCGCGGTCAGAAAAAAGTGTGCTTTGGGGGCCAAAATTTTTTTTGAGCCCAAATTGGAAAATCATTGACTGGACTTGATTTGGGGTGGAATTTCATGCTTAAAAATGGTATTACTTGCTGTTTTTAAAAATCAAGCTTTTTGCACCCAGAGGAGGAAAACTCCTGACCCCACGGTCAGAAAAAAGTGTGCTTTGGGGGCCAAAATTTTTTTGAGCCCAAATTGGAAAATCCTTGACTGGACTTGATTCGGGGTGGAATTTCATGCTTACAAATGGTGTTACTTGCTGTTTTTAAAAATCAAGCTTTTTGCACCCAGAGGAGGAAAACTCCTGACTCCGCGGTCAGAAAAAAGTGTGGTCTGGAGTCCAATTTTTTTTCAGCCCAAATTGGAAAATCCTTGACTGGACTTGATTCGGGGTGGAATTTCATGCTTAAAAATGGTATTACTTGCTGTTTTTAAAAATCAAGCTTTTTGCAGCCAGAGGAGGAAAACTCATAACCCCGCGGTCAGAAAAAAGTGTGCTTTGGGGGCCAAATTTTTTTTGAGCCCAAATTGGAAAATCCTTGACTGGACTTGATTCGGGGTGGAATTTCATGCTTACAAATGGTGTTACTTGCAGTTTTAAAAAATCAAGCTTTTTGCACCCAGAGGAGGAAAGCTCCTGACTCCGCGGTCAGAAAAAAGTGTGCTTTTGGGGCCAAATTTTTTTTGAGCCCAAATTGGAAAATCCTTGACTGGACTTGATTTGGCGTGGAATTTCATGCTTAAAAATGGTATTACTTGCTGTTTTTAAAAATCAAGCTTTTTGCACCCAGAGGAGAAAAACTCCTGACCCCGCGGTCAGAAAAAAGTGTGCTTTGGGTGCCAAATTTTTTTTGAGCCCAAATTGGAAAATCCTTGACTGGACTTGATTTGGGGTGGAATTTCATGCTTAAAAATGGTATTACTTGCTGTTTTTAAAAATCAAGCTTTTTGCAGCCAGAGGAGGAAAACTCATGACCCCGCGGTCAGAAAAAAGTGTGCTTTTGGGGCCAAATTTTTTTTGAGCCCAAATTGGAAAATCCTTGACTGGACTTGATTTGGCGTGGAATTTCATGCTTAAAAATGGTATTACTTGCTGTTTTTAAAAATCAAGCTTTTTGCACCCAGAGGAGAAAAACTCCTGACCCCGCGGTCAGAAAAAAGTGTGCTTTGGGTGCCAAATTTTTTTTGAGCCCAAATTGGAAAATCATTGACTTGATTTGGGGTGGAATTTCATGCTTAAAAATGGTATTACTTGCTGTTTTTAAAAATCAAGCTTTTTGCACCCAGAGGAGGAAAACTCCTGACCCCGCGGTCAGAAAAAAGTGTGCTTTGGGGGCCAAATTTTTTTTGAGCCCAAATTGGAAAATCCTTGACTGGACTTGATTCGGGGTTGAATTTCATGCTTAAAATTGGTATTACTTGCTGTTTTTAAAAATCAAGCTTTTTGCACCCAGAGGAGGAAAACTCCTGACCCCGCGGTCAGAAAAAAGTGTGCTTTGGGGGCCAAATTTATTTTGAGCCCAAATTGGAAAATCCTTGACTGGACTTGATTCGGGGTGGAATTTCATGCTTACAAATGGTGTTACTTGCAGTTTTAAAAAATCAAGCTTTTTGCACCCAGAGGAGGAAAACTCCTGACTCCGCGGTCAGAAAAAAGTGTGCTTTTGGGGCCAAATTTTTTTTGAGCCCAAATTGGAAAATCATTGACTGGACTTGATTTGGGGTGGAATTTCATGCTTAAAAATGGTATTACTTGCTGTTTTTAAAAATCAAGCTTTTTGCACCCAGAGGAGAAAAACTCCTGACCCCGCGGTCAGAAAAAAGTGTGCTTTGGGTGCCAAATTTTTTTTGAGCCCAAATTGGAAAATCCTTGACTGGACTTGATTTGGGGTGGAATTTCATGCTTAAAAATGGTATTACTTGCTGTTTTTAAAAATCAAGCTTTTTGCACCCAGAGGAGAAAAACTCCTGACCCCGCGGTCAGAAAAAAGTGTGCTTTGGGGGCCAAAATTTTTTTGAGCCCAAATTGGAAAATCCTTGACTGGACTTGATTCGGGGTGGAATTTCATGCTTAAAAATGGTATTACTTGCTGTTTTTAAAAATCAAGGTTTTTGCACCCAGAGGAGGAAAACTCATGACCCCGCGGTCAGAAAAAAGTGTGCTTTTGGGGCCAAATTTTTTTTGAGCCCAAATTGGAAAATCATTGACTGGACTTGATTTGGGGTGGAATTTCATGCTTAAAAATGGTATTACTTGCTATTTTTAAAAATCAAGCTTTTTGCACCCAGAGTAGGAAAACTCATGACCCCGCGGTCAGAAAAAAGTGTGCTTTGGGGGCCAAATTTTTTTTGAGCCCAAATTGGAAAATCCTTGACTGGACTTGATTCGGGGTGGAATTTCATGCTTAAAAATGGTATTACTTGCTGTTTTTAAAAATCAAGCTTTTTGCAGCCAGAGGAGGAAAACTCATAACCCCGCGGTCAGAAAAAAGTGTGCTTTGGGGGCCAAATTTTTTTTGAGCCCAAATTGGAAAATCCTTGACTGGACTTGATTCGGGGTGGAATTTCATGCTTACAAATGGTGTTACTTGCAGTTTTAAAAAATCAAGCTTTTTGCACCCAGAGGAGGAAAGCTCCTGACTCCGCGGTCAGAAAAAAGTGTGCTTTTGGGGCCAAATTTTTTTTGAGCCCAAATTGGAAAATCCTTGACTGGACTTGATTTGGCGTGGAATTTCATGCTTAAAAATGGTATTACTTGCTGTTTTTAAAAATCAAGCTTTTTGCACCCAGAGGAGAAAAACTCCTGACCCCGCGGTCAGAAAAAAGTGTGCTTTGGGTGCCAAATTTTTTTTGAGCCCAAATTGGAAAATCCTTGACTGGACTTGATTTGGGGTGGAATTTCATGCTTAAAAATGGTATTACTTGCTGTTTTTAAAAATCAAGGTTTTTGCAGCCAGAGGAGGAAAACTCATGACCCCGCGGTCAGAAAAAAGTGTGCTTTTGGGGCCAAATTTTTTTTGAGCCCAAATTGGAAAATCCTTGACTGGACTTGATTTGGCGTGGAATTTCATGCTTAAAAATGGTATTACTTGCTGTTTTTAAAAATCAAGCTTTTTGCACCCAGAGGAGAAAAACTCCTGACCCCGCGGTCAGAAAAAAGTGTGCTTTGGGTGCCAAATTTTTTTTGAGCCCAAATTGGAAAATCATTGACTTGATTTGGGGTGGAATTTCATGCTTAAAAATGGTATTACTTGCTGTTTTTAAAAATCAAGCTTTTTGCACCCAGAGGAGGAAAACTCCTGACCCCGCGGTCAGAAAAAAGTGTGCTTTGGGGGCCAAATTTTTTTTGAGCCCAAATTGGAAAATCCTTGACTGGACTTGATTCGGGGTTGAATTTCATGCTTAAAATTGGTATTACTTGCTGTTTTTAAAAATCAAGCTTTTTGCACCCAGAGGAGGAAAACTCCTGACCCCGCGGTCAGAAAAAAGTGTGCTTTGGGGGCCAAATTTATTTTGAGCCCAAATTGGAAAATCCTTGACTGGACTTGATTCGGGGTGGAATTTCATGCTTACAAATGGTGTTACTTGCAGTTTTAAAAAATCAAGCTTTTTGCACCCAGAGGAGGAAAACTCCTGACTCCGCGGTCAGAAAAAAGTGTGCTTTTGGGGCCAAATTTTTTTTGAGCCCAAATTGGAAAATCATTGACTGGACTTGATTTGGGGTGGAATTTCATGCTTAAAAATGGTATTACTTGCTGTTTTTAAAAATCAAGCTTTTTGCACCCAGAGGAGAAAAACTCCTGACCCCGCGGTCAGAAAAAAGTGTGCTTTGGGTGCCAAATTTTTTTTGAGCCCAAATTGGAAAATCCTTGACTGGACTTGATTTGGGGTGGAATTTCATGCTTAAAAATGGTATTACTTGCTGTTTTTAAAAATCAAGCTTTTTGCACCCAGAGGAGAAAAACTCCTGACCCCGCGGTCAGAAAAAAGTGTGCTTTGGGGGCCAAAATTTTTTTGAGCCCAAATTGGAAAATCCTTGACTGGACTTGATTCGGGGTGGAATTTCATGCTTAAAAATGGTATTACTTGCTGTTTTTAAAAATCAAGGTTTTTGCACCCAGAGGAGGAAAACTCATGACCCCGCGGTCAGAAAAAAGTGTGCTTTTGGGGCCAAATTTTTTTTGAGCCCAAATTGGAAAATCATTGACTGGACTTGATTTGGGGTGGAATTTCATGCTTAAAAATGGTATTACTTGCTATTTTTAAAAATCAAGCTTTTTGCACCCAGAGTAGGAAAACTCATGACCCCGCGGTCAGAAAAAAGTGTGCTTTGGGGGCCAAATTTTTTTTGAGCCCAAATTGGAAAATCCTTGACTGGACTTGATTCGGGGTGGAATTTCATGCTTACAAATGGTGTTACTTGCTGTTTTTAAAAATCAAGCTTTTTGCACCCAGAGGACGAAAACTCCTGACTCCGCGGTCAGAAAAAAGTGTGGTCTGGAGTCCAATTTTTTTTCAGCCCAAATTGGAAAATCCTTGACTGGACTTGATTCGGGGTGGAATTTCATGCTTAAAAATGGTATTACTTGCTGTTTTTAAAAATCAAGCTTTTTGCAGCCAGAGGAGGAAAACTCATGACCCCGCGGTCAGAAAAAAGTGTGCTTTGGGGGCCAAATTTTTTTTGAGCCCAAATTGGAAAATCCTTGACTGGACTTGATTCGGGGTGGAATTTCATGCTTACAAATGGTGTTACTTGCAGTTTTAAAAAATCAAGCTTTTTGCACCCAGAGGAGGAAAACTCCTGACTCCGCGGTCAGAAAAAAGTGTGCTTTTGGGGCCAAATTTTTTTTGAGCCCAAATTGGAAAATCCTTGACTGGACTTGATTTGGCGTGGAATTTCATGCTTAAAAATGGTATTACTTGCTGTTTTTAAAAATCAAGCTTTTTGCACCCAGAGGAGAAAAACTCCTGACCCCGCGGTCAGAAAAAAGTGTGCTTTGGGTGCCAAATTTTTTTTGAGCCCAAATTGGAAAATCCTTGACTGGACTTGATTTGGGGTGGAATTTCATGCTTAAAAATGGTATTACTTGCTGTTTTTAAAAATCAAGCTTTTTGCACCCAGAGGAGAAAAACTCCTGACCCCGCGGTCAGAAAAAAGTGTGCTTTGGGGGCCAAAATTTTTTTTGAGCCCAAATTGGAAAATCATTGACTGGACTTGATTTGGGGTGGAATTTCATGCTTAAAAATGGTATTACTTGCTGTTTTTAAAAATCAAGCTTTTTGCACCCAGAGGAGGAAAACTCCTGACCCCACGGTCAGAAAAAAGTGTGCTTTGGGGGCCAAAATTTTTTTGAGCCCAAATTGGAAAATCCTTGACTGGACTTGATTCGGGGTGGAATTTCATGCTTAAAAATGGTATTACTTGCTGTTTTTAAAAATCAAGGTTTTTGCAGCCAGAGGAGGAAAACTCATGACCCCGCGGTCAGAAAAAAGTGTGCTTTGGGGGCCAAATTTTTTTTGAGCCCAAATTGGAAAATCATTGACTGGACTTGATTTGGGGTGGAATTTCATGCTTAAAAATGGTATTACTTGCTGTTTTTAAAAATCAAGCTTTTTGCACCCAGAGTAGGAAAACTCATGACCCCGCGGTCAGAAAAAAGTGTGCTTTGGGGGCCAAATTTTTTTTGAGCCCAAATTGGAAAATCATTGACTGGACTTGATTTGGGGTGGAATTTCATGCTTAAAAATGGTATTACTTGCTGTTTTTAAAAATCAAGCTTTTTGCACCCAGAGTAGGAAAACTCATGACCCCGCGGTCAGAAAAAAGTGTGCTTTGGGGGCCAAATTTTTTTTGAGCCCAAATTGGAAAATCCTTGACTGGACTTGATTCGGGGTGGAATTTCATGCTTAAAAATGGTATTACTTGCTATTTTTAAAAATCAAGCTTTTTGCACCCAGAGTAGGAAAACTCATGACCCCGCGGTCAGAAAAAAGTGTGCTTTGGGGGCCAAATTTTTTTTGAGCCCAAATTGGAAAATCCTTGACTGGACTTGATTCGGGGTGGAATTTCATGCTTACAAATGGTGTTACTTGCTGTTTTTAAAAATCAAGCTTTTTGCACCCAGAGGAGGAAAACTCCTGACTCCGCGGTCAGAAAAAAGTGTGCTTTGGGTGCCAAAATTTTTTTGAGCCCAAATTGGAAAATCCTTGACTGGACTTGATTTGGGGTGGAATTTCATGCTTAAAAATGGTATTACTTGCTGTTTTTAAAAATCAAGCTTTTTGCACCCAGAGGAGGAAAACTCATGACCCCGCGGTCAGAAAAAAGTGTGCTTTTGGGGCCAAATTTTTTTTGAGCCCAAATTGGAAAATCATTGACTGGACTTGATTTGGGGTGGAATTTCATGCTTAAAAATGGTATTACTTGCTATTTTTAAAAATCAAGCTTTTTGCACCCAGAGTAGGAAAACTCATGACCCCGCGGTCAGAAAAAAGTGTGCTTTGGGGGCCAAATTTTTTTTGAGCCCAAATTGGAAAATCCTTGACTGGACTTGATTCGGGGTGGAATTTCATGCTTACAAATGGTGTTACTTGCTGTTTTTAAAAATCAAGCTTTTTGCACCCAGAGGAGGAAAACTCCTGACTCCGCGGTCAGAAAAAAGTGTGCTTTGGGTGCCAAAATTTTTTTGAGCCCAAATTGGAAAATCCTTGACTGGACTTGATTTGGGGTGGAATTTCATGCTTAAAAATGGTATTACTTGCTGTTTTTAAAAATCAAGCTTTTTGCACCCAGAGGAGGAAAACTCATGACCCCGCGGTCAGAAAAAAGTGTGCTTTTGGGGCCAAATTTTTTTTGAGCCCAAATTGGAAAATCATTGACTGGACTTGATTTGGGGTGGAATTTCATGCTTAAAAATGGTATTACTTGCTATTTTTAAAAATCAAGCTTTTTGCACCCAGAGTAGGAAAACTCATGACCCCGCGGTCAGAAAAAAGTGTGCTTTGGGGGCCAAATTTTTTTTGAGCCCAAATTGGAAAATCCTTGACTGGACTTGATTCGGGGTGGAATTTCATGCTTACAAATGGTGTTACTTGCTGTTTTTAAAAATCAAGCTTTTTGCACCCAGAGGAGGAAAACTCCTGACTCCGCGGTCAGAAAAAAGTGTGGTCTGGAGTCCAATTTTTTTTCAGCCCAAATTGGAAAATCCTTGACTGGACTTGATTCGGGGTGGAATTTCATGCTTAAAAATGGTATTACTTGCTGTTTTTAAAAATCAAGCTTTTTGCAGCCAGAGGAGGAAAACTCATAACCCCGCGGTCAGAAAAAAGTGTGCTTTGGGGGCCAAATTTTTTTTGAGCCCAAATTGGAAAATCCTTGACTGGACTTGATTCGGGGTGGAATTTCATGCTTACAAATGGTGTTACTTGCAGTTTTAAAAAATCAAGCTTTTTGCACCCAGAGGAGGAAAGCTCCTGACTCCGCGGTCAGAAAAAAGTGTGCTTTTGGGGCCAAATTTTTTTTGAGCCCAAATTGGAAAATCCTTGACTGGACTTGATTTGGCGTGGAATTTCATGCTTAAAAATGGTATTACTTGCTGTTTTTAAAAATCAAGCTTTTTGCACCCAGAGGAGAAAAACTCCTGACCCCGCGGTCAGAAAAAAGTGTGCTTAGGGTGCCAAATTTTTTTTGAGCCCAAATTGGAAAATCCTTGACTGGACTTGATTTGGGGTGGAATTTCATGCTTAAAAATGGTATTACTTGCTGTTTTTAAAAATCAAGCTTTTTGCACCCAGAGGAGAAAAACTCATGACCCCGCGGTCAGAAAAAAGTGTGCTTTTGGGGCCAAATTTTTTTTGAGCCCAAATTGGAAAATCCTTGACTGGACTTGATTTGGGGTGGAATTTCATGCTTAAAAATGGTATTACTTGCTGTTTTTAAAAATCAAGCTTTTTGCACCCAGAGGAGGAAAACTCATGACCCCGCGGTCAGAAAAAAGTGTGCTTTTGGGGCCAAATTTTTTTTGAGCCCAAATTGGAAAATCATTGACTGGACTTGATTTGGGGTGGAATTTCATGCTTAAAAATGGTATTACTTGCTATTTTTAAAAATCAAGCTTTTTGCACCCAGAGTAGGAAAACTCATGACCCCGCGGTCAGAAAAAAGTGTGCTTTGGGGGCCAAATTTTTTTTGAGCCCAAATTGGAAAATCCTTGACTGGACTTGATTCGGGGTGGAATTTCATGCTTACAAATGGTG
Source organism: Natrix helvetica (assembly GCF_964273705.1). Taxonomy (NCBI): domain Eukaryota; kingdom Metazoa; phylum Chordata; class Lepidosauria; order Squamata; family Natricidae; genus Natrix; species Natrix helvetica. Next base: position 101,978 of record NW_028113622.1, on the reverse strand, counting down.
TTACTTGCTGTTTTTAAAAATCAAGCTTTTTGCACCCAGAGGAGGAAAACTCCTGACTCCGCGGTCAGAAAAAAGTGTGGTCTGGAGTCCAATTTTTTTTCAGCCCAAATTGGAAAATCCTTGACTGGACTTGATTCGGGGTGGAATTTCATGCTTAAAAATGGTATTACTTGCTGTTTTTAAAAATCAAGCTTTTTGCAGCCAGAGGAGGAAAACTCATAACCCCGCGGTCAGAAAAAAGTGTGCTTTGGGGGCCAAATTTTTTTTGAGCCCAAATTGGAAAATCCTTGACTGGACTTGATTCGGGGTGGAATTTCATGCTTACAAATGGTGTTACTTGCAGTTTTAAAAAATCAAGCTTTTTGCACCCAGAGGAGGAAAGCTCCTGACTCCGCGGTCAGAAAAAAGTGTGCTTTTGGGGCCAAATTTTTTTTGAGCCCAAATTGGAAAATCCTTGACTGGACTTGATTTGGCGTGGAATTTCATGCTTAAAAATGGTATTACTTGCTGTTTTTAAAAATCAAGCTTTTTGCACCCAGAGGAGAAAAACTCCTGACCCCGCGGTCAGAAAAAAGTGTGCTTTGGGTGCCAAATTTTTTTTGAGCCCAAATTGGAAAATCCTTGACTGGACTTGATTTGGGGTGGAATTTCATGCTTAAAAATGGTATTACTTGCTGTTTTTAAAAATCAAGCTTTTTGCACCCAGAGGAGAAAAACTCCTGACCCCGCGGTCAGAAAAAAGTGTGCTTTGGGTGCCAAATTTTTTTTGAGCCCAAATTGGAAAATCATTGACTTGATTTGGGGTGGAATTTCATGCTTAAAAATGGTATTACTTGCTGTTTTTAAAAATCAAGCTTTTTGCACCCAGAGGAGGAAAACTCCTGACCCCGCGGTCAGAAAAAAGTGTGCTTTGGGGGCCAAATTTTTTTTGAGCCCAAATTGGAAAATCCTTGACTGGACTTGATTCGGGGTGGAATTTCATGCTTAAAATTGGTATTACTTGCTGTTTTTAAAAATCAAGCTTTTTGCACCCAGAGGAGGAAAACTCCTGACCCCGCGGTCAGAAAAAAGTGTGCTTTGGGGGCCAAATTTTTTTTGAGCCCAAATTGGAAAATCCTTGACTGGACTTGATTCGGGGTGGAATTTCATGCTTACAAATGGTGTTACTTGCAGTTTTAAAAAATCAAGCTTTTTGCACCCAGAGGAGAAAAACTCCTGACCCCGCGGTCAGAAAAAAGTGTGCTTTGGGGGCCAAAATTTTTTTGAGCCCAAATTGGAAAATCCTTGACTGGACTTGATTCGGGGTGGAATTTCATGCTTAAAAATGGTATTACTTGCTGTTTTTAAAAATCAAGGTTTTTGCACCCAGAGGAGGAAAACTCATGACCCCGCGGTCAGAAAAATGTGTGCTTTTGGGGCCAAATTTTTTTTGAGCCCAAATTGGAAAATCATTGACTGGACTTGATTTGGGGTGGAATTTCATGCTTAAAAATGGTATTACTTGCTATTTTTAAAAATCAAGCTTTTTGCACCCAGAGTAGGAAAACTCATGACCCCGCGGTCAGAAAAAAGTGTGCTTTGGGGGCCAAATTTTTTTTGAGCCCAAATTGGAAAATCCTTGACTGGACTTGATTCGGGGTGGAATTTCATGCTTACAAATGGTGTTACTTGCTGTTTTTAAAAATCAAGCTTTTTGCACCCAGAGGACGAAAACTCCTGACTCCGCGGTCAGAAAAAAGTGTGGTCTGGAGTCCAATTTTTTTTCAGCCCAAATTGGAAAATCCTTGACTGGACTTGATTCGGGGTGGAATTTCATGCTTAAAAATGGTATTACTTGCTGTTTTTAAAAATCAAGCTTTTTGCAGCCAGAGGAGGAAAACTCATGACCCCGCGGTCAGAAAAAAGTGTGCTTTGGGGGCCAAATTTTTTTTGAGCCCAAATTGGAAAATCCTTGACTGGACTTGATTCGGGGTGGAATTTCATGCTTACAAATGGTGTTACTTGCAGTTTTAAAAAATCAAGCTTTTTGCACCCAGAGGAGGAAAACTCCTGACTCCGCGGTCAGAAAAAAGTGTGCTTTTGGGGCCAAATTTTTTTTGAGCCCAAATTGGAAAATCCTTGACTGGACTTGATTTGGCGTGGAATTTCATGCTTAAAAATGGTATTACTTGCTGTTTTTAAAAATCAAGCTTTTTGCACCCAGAGGAGAAAAACTCCTGACCCCGCGGTCAGAAAAAAGTGTGCTTTGGGTGCCAAATTTTTTTTGAGCCCAAATTGGAAAATCCTTGACTGGACTTGATTTGGGGTGGAATTTCATGCTTAAAAATGGTATTACTTGCTGTTTTTAAAAATCAAGCTTTTTGCACCCAGAGGAGAAAAACTCCTGACCCCGCGGTCAGAAAAAAGTGTGCTTTGGGGGCCAAAATTTTTGTGAGCCCAAATTGGAAAATCCTTGACTGGACTTGATTCGGGGTGGAATTTCATGCTTAAAAATGGTATTACTTGCTGTTTTTAAAAATCAAGGTTTTTGCAGCCAGAGGAGGAAAACTCATGACCCCGCGGTCAGAAAAAAGTGTGCTTTTGGGGCCAAATTTTTTTTGAGCCCAAATTGGAAAATCCTTGACTGGACTTGATTTGGCGTGGAATTTCATGCTTAAAAATGGTATTACTTGCTGTTTTTAAAAATCAAGCTTTTTGCACCCAGAGGAGAAAAACTCCTGACCCCGCGGTCAGAAAAAAGTGTGCTTTGGGTGCCAAATTTTTTTTGAGCCCAAATTGGAAAATCATTGACTGGACTTGATTTGGGGTGGAATTTCATGCTTAAAAATGGTATTACTTGCTGTTTTTAAAAATCAAGCTTTTTGCACCCAGAGGAGAAAAACTCCTGACCCCGCGGTCAGAAAAAAGTGTGCTTTGGGGGCCAAAATTTTTTTGAGCCCAAATTGGAAAATCCTTGACTGGACTTGATTCGGGGTGGAATTTCATGCTTAAAAATGGTATTACTTGCTGTTTTTAAAAATCAAGGTTTTTGCACCCAGAGGAGGAAAACTCATGACCCCGCGGTCAGAAAAAAGTGTGCTTTTGGGGCCAAATTTTTTTTGAGCCCAAATTGGAAAATCATTGACTGGACTTGATTTGGGGTGGAATTTCATGCTTAAAAATGGTATTACTTGCTATTTTTAAAAATCAAGCTTTTTGCACCCAGAGTAGGAAAACTCATGACCCCGCGGTCAGAAAAAAGTGTGCTTTGGGGGCCAAATTTTTTTTGAGCCCAAATTGGAAAATCCTTGACTGGACTTGATTCGGGGTGGAATTTCATGCTTACAAATGGTGTTACTTGCTGTTTTTAAAAATCAAGCTTTTTGCACCCAGAGGACGAAAACTCCTGACTCCGCGGTCAGAAAAAAGTGTGGTCTGGAGTCCAATTTTTTTTCAGCCCAAATTGGAAAATCCTTGACTGGACTTGATTCGGGGTGGAATTTCATGCTTAAAAATGGTATTACTTGCTGTTTTTAAAAATCAAGCTTTTTGCAGCCAGAGGAGGAAAACTCATGACCCCGCGGTCAGAAAAAAGTGTGCTTTGGGGGCCAAATTTTTTTTGAGCCCAAATTGGAAAATCCTTGACTGGACTTGATTCGGGGTGGAATTTCATGCTTACAAATGGTGTTACTTGCAGTTTTAAAAAATCAAGCTTTTTGCACCCAGAGGAGGAAAACTCCTGACTCCGCGGTCAGAAAAAAGTGTGCTTTTGGGGCCAAATTTTTTTTGAGCCCAAATTGGAAAATCCTTGACTGGACTTGATTTGGCGTGGAATTTCATGCTTAAAAATGGTATTACTTGCTGTTTTTAAAAATCAAGCTTTTTGCACCCAGAGGAGAAAAACTCCTGACCCCGCGGTCAGAAAAAAGTGTGCTTTGGGTGCCAAATTTTTTTTGAGCCCAAATTGGAAAATCCTTGACTGGACTTGATTTGGGGTGGAATTTCATGCTTAAAAATGGTATTACTTGCTGTTTTTAAAAATCAAGCTTTTTGCACCCAGAGGAGAAAAACTCCTGACCCCGCGGTCAGAAAAAAGTGTGCTTTGGGGGCCAAAATTTTTGTGAGCCCAAATTGGAAAATCCTTGACTGGACTTGATTCGGGGTGGAATTTCATGCTTAAAAATGGTATTACTTGCTGTTTTTAAAAATCAAGGTTTTTGCAGCCAGAGGAGGAAAACTCATGACCCCGCGGTCAGAAAAAAGTGTGCTTTTGGGGCCAAATTTTTTTTGAGCCCAAATTGGAAAATCCTTGACTGGACTTGATTTGGCGTGGAATTTCATGCTTAAAAATGGTATTACTTGCTGTTTTTAAAAATCAAGCTTTTTGCACCCAGAGGAGAAAAACTCCTGACCCCGCGGTCAGAAAAAAGTGTGCTTTGGGTGCCAAATTTTTTTTGAGCCCAAATTGGAAAATCATTGACTGGACTTGATTTGGGGTGGAATTTCATGCTTAAAAATGGTATTACTTCCTATTTTTAAAAATCAAGCATTTTGCACCCAGAGGAGGAAAACTCATGACCCCGCGGTCAGAAAAAAGTGTGCTTTTGGGGCCAAATTTTTTTTGAGCCCAAATTGGAAAATCCTTGACTGGACTTGATTTGGCGTGGAATTTCATGCTTAAAAATGGTATTACTTGCTGTTTTTAAAAATCAAGCTTTTTGCACCCAGAGGAGAAAAACTCCTGACCCCGCGGTCAGAAAAAAGTGTGCTTTGGGTGCCAAATTTTTTTTGAGCCCAAATTGGAAAATCATTGACTTGATTTGGGGTGGAATTTCATGCTTAAAAATGGTATTACTTGCTGTTTTTAAAAATCAAGCTTTTTGCACCCAGAGGAGGAAAACTCCTGACCCCGCGGTCAGAAAAAAGTGTGCTTTGGGGGCCAAATTTTTTTTGAGCCCAAATTGGAAAATCCTTGACTGGACTTGATTCGGGGTGGAATTTCATGCTTAAAATTGGTATTACTTGCTGTTTTTAAAAATCAAGCTTTTTGCACCCAGAGGAGGAAAACTCCTGACCCCGCGGTCAGAAAAAAGTGTGCTTTGGGGGCCAAATTTTTTTTGAGCCCAAATTGGAAAATCCTTGACTGGACTTGATTCGGGGTGGAATTTCATGCTTACAAATGGTGTTACTTGCAGTTTTAAAAAATCAAGCTTTTTGCACCCAGAGTAGGAAAACTCATGACTCCGCGGTCAGAAAAAAGTGTGCTTTGGGGGCCAAATTTTTTTTGAGCCCAAATTGGAAAATCCTTGACTGGACTTGATTCGGGGTGGAATTTCATGCTTACAAATGGTGTTACTTGCTGTTTTTAAAAATCAAGCTTTTTGCACCCAGAGGACGAAAACTCCTGACTCCGCGGTCAGAAAAAAGTGTGCTCTGGAGTCCAATTTTTTTTCAGCCCAAATTGGAAAATCCTTGACTGGACTTGATTCGGGGTGGAATTTCATGCTTAAAAATGGTATTACTTGCTGTTTTTAAAAATCAAGCTTTTTGCAGCCAGAGGAGGAAAACTCATGACCCCGCGGTCAGAAAAAAGTGTGCTTTGGGGGCCAAATTTTTTTGAGCCCAAATTGGAAAATCCTTGACTGGACTTGATTCGGGGTGGAATTTCATGCTTACAAATGGTGTTACTTGCAGTTTTAAAAAATCAAGCTTTTTGCACCCAGAGGAGGAAAACTCCTGACTCCGCGGTCAGAAAAAAGTGTGCTTTTGGGGCCAAATTTTTTTTGAGCCCAAATTGGAAAATCCTTGACTGGACTTGATTTGGCGTGGAATTTCATGCTTAAAAATGGTATTACTTGCTGTTTTTAAAAATCAAGCTTTTTGCACCCAGAGGAGAAAAACTCCTGACCCCGCGGTCAGAAAAAAGTGTGCTTTGGGTGCCAAATTTTTTTTGAGCCCAAATTGGAAAATCCTTGACTGGACTTGATTTGGGGTGGAATTTCATGCTTAAAAATGGTATTACTTGCTGTTTTTAAAAATCAAGCTTTTTGCACCCAGAGGAGAAAAACTCCTGACCCCGCGGTCAGAAAAAAGTGTGCTTTGGGGGCCAAAATTTTTTTGAGCCCAAATTGGAAAATCCTTGACTGGACTTGATTCGGGGTGGAATTTCATGCTTAAAAATGGTATTACTTGCTGTTTTTAAAAATCAAGGTTTTTGCAGCCAGAGGAGGAAAACTCATGACCCCGCGGTCAGAAAAAAGTGTGCTTTTGGGGCCAAATTTTTTTTGAGCCCAAATTGGAAAATCCTTGACTGGACTTGATTCGGGGTGGAATTTCATGCTTAAAAATGGTATTACTTGCTGTTTTTAAAAATCAAGCTTTTTGCAGCCAGAGGAGGAAAACTCATGACCCCGCGGTCAGAAAAAAGTGTGCTTTGGGGGCCAAATTTTTTTGAGCCCAAATTGGAAAATCCTTGACTGGACTTGATTCGGGGTGGAATTTCATGCTTACAAATGGTGTTACTTGCAGTTTTAAAAAATCAAGCTTTTTGCACCCAGAGGAGGAAAACTCCTGACTCCGCGGTCAGAAAAAAGTGTGCTTTTGGGGCCAAATTTTTTTTGAGCCCAAATTGGAAAATCCTTGACTGGACTTGATTTGGCGTGGAATTTCATGCTTAAAAATGGTATTACTTGCTGTTTTTAAAAATCAAGCTTTTTGCACCCAGAGGAGAAAAACTCCTGACCCCGCGGTCAGAAAAAAGTGTGCTTTGGGTGCCAAATTTTTTTTGAGCCCAAATTGGAAAATCCTTGACTGGACTTGATTTGGGGTGGAATTTCATGCTTAAAAATGGTATTACTTGCTGTTTTTAAAAATCAAGCTTTTTGCACCCAGAGGAGAAAAACTCCTGACCCCGCGGTCAGAAAAAAGTGTGCTTTGGGGGCCAAAATTTTTTTGAGCCCAAATTGGAAAATCCTTGACTGGACTTGATTCGGGGTGGAATTTCATGCTTAAAAATGGTATTACTTGCTGTTTTTAAAAATCAAGGTTTTTGCAGCCAGAGGAGGAAAACTCATGACCCCGCGGTCAGAAAAAAGTGTGCTTTTGGGGCCAAATTTTTTTTGAGCCCAAATTGGAAAATCCTTGACTGGACTTGATTTGGCGTGGAATTTCATGCTTAAAAATGATATTACTTGCTGTTTTTAAAAATCAAGCTTTTTGCACCCAGAGGAGAAAAACTCCTGACCCCGCGGTCAGAAAAAAGTGTGCTTTGGGTGCCAAATTTTTTTTGAGCCCAAATTGGAAAATCATTGACTGGACTTGATTTGGGGTGGAATTTCATGCTTAAAAATGGTATTACTTGCTGTTTTTAAAAATCAAGCTTTTTGCACCCAGAGGAGGAAAACTCCTGACCCCGCGGTCAGAAAAAAGTGTGCTTTGGGGGCCAAATTTTTTTTGAGCCCAAATTGGAAAATCCTTGACTGGACTTGATTCGGGGTGGAATTTCATGCTTAAAATTGGTATTACTTGCTGTTTTTAAAAATCAAGCTTTTTGCACCCAGAGGAGGAAAACTCCTGACCCCGCGGTCAGAAAAAAGTGTGCTTTGGGGGCCAAATTTTTTTTGAGCCCAAATTGGAAAATCCTTGACTGGACTTGATTTGGAGTGGAATGTCATGGTAAAAAATGGTGTTACTGGCTGTTTTTAAAAATCAAGCTTTTTGCACCCAGAGGAGGAAAACTCCTGACTCCGCGGTCAGAAAAAAGTGTGCTTTTGGGGCCAAATTTTTTTTGAGCCCAAATTGGAAAATCATTGACTGGACTTGATTTGGGGTGGAATTTCATGCTTAAAAATGGTATTACTTGCTATTTTTAAAAATCAAGCATTTTGCACCCAGAGGAGGAAAACTCATGACCCCGCGGTCAGAAAAAAGTGTGCTTTTGGGGCCAAATTTTTTTTGAGCCCAAATTGGAAAATCCTTGACTGGACTTGATTTGGCGTGGAATTTCATGCTTAAAAATGGTATTACTTGCTGTTTTTAAAAATCAAGCTTTTTGCACCCAGAGGAGAAAAACTCCTGACCCCGCGGTCAGAAAAAAGTGTCCTTTGGGTGCCAAATTTTTTTTGAGCCCAAATTGGAAAATCATTGACTGGACTTGATTTGGGGTGGAATTTCATGCTTAAAAATGGTATTACTTGCTGTTTTTAAAAATCAAGCTTTTTGCACCCAGAGGAGGAAAACTCCTGACTCCGCGGTCAGAAAAAAGTGTGCTTTGGGTGCCAAATTTTTTTTGAGCCCAAATTGGAAAATCCTTGACTGGACTTGATTTGGGGTGGAATTTCATGCTTAAAAATGGTATTACTTGCTGTTTTTAAAAATCAAGCTTTTTGCACCCAGAGGAGGAAAACTCATGACCCCGCGGTCAGAAAAAAGTGTGCTTTTGGGGCCAAATTTTTTTTGAGCCCAAATTGGAAAATCATTGACTGGACTTGATTTGGGGTGGAATTTCATGCTTAAAAATGGTATTACTTGCTATTTTTAAAAATCAAGCTTTTTGCACCCAGAGTAGGAAAACTCATGACCCCGCGGTCAGAAAAAAGTGTGCTTTGGGGGCCAAATTTTTTTTGAGCCCAAATTGGAAAATCCTTGACTGGACTTGATTCGGGGTGGAATTTCATGCTTACAAATGGTGTTACTTGCTGTTTTTAAAAATCAAGCTTTTTGCACCCAGAGGACGAAAACTCCTGACTCCGCGGTCAGAAAAAAGTGTGGTCTGGAGTCCAATTTTTTTTCAGCCCAAATTGGAAAATCCTTGACTGGACTTGATTCGGGGTGGAATTTCATGCTTAAAAATGGTATTACTTGCTGTTTTTAAAAATCAAGCTTTTTGCAGCCAGAGGAGGAAACTCATGACCCCGCGGTCAGAAAAAAGTGTGCTTTGGGGGCCAAATTTTTTTTGAGCCCAAATTGGAAAATCCTTGACTGGACTTGATTCGGGGTGGAATTTCATGCTTACAAATGGTGTTACTTGCAGTTTTAAAAAATCAAGCTTTTTGCACCCAGAGGAGGAAAACTCCTGACTCCGCGGTCAGAAAAAAGTGTGCTTTTGGGGCCAAATTTTTTTTGAGCCCAAATTGGAAAATCCTTGACTGGACTTGATTTGGCGTGGAATTTCATGCTTAAAAATGGTATTACTTGCTGTTTTTAAAAATCAAGCTTTTTGCACCCAGAGGAGAAAAACTCCTGACCCCGCGGTCAGAAAAAAGTGTGCTTTGGGTGCCAAATTTTTTTTGAGCCCAAATTGGAAAATCCTTGACTGGACTTGATTTGGGGTGGAATTTCATGCTTAAAAATGGTATTACTTGCTGTTTTTAAAAATCAAGCTTTTTGCACCCAGAGGAGAAAAACTCCTGACCCCGCGGTCAGAAAAAAGTGTGCTTTGGGGGCCAAATTTTTTTTGAGCCCAGATTGGAAAATCCTTGACTGGACTTGATTCGGGGTGGAATTTCATGCTTAAAAATGGTATTACTTGCTGTTTTTAAAAATCAAGGTTTTTGCAGCCAGAGGAGGAAAACTCATGACCCCGCGGTCAGAAAAAAGTGTGCTTTTGGGGCCAAATTTTTTTTGAGCCCAAATTGGAAAATCCTTGACTGGACTTGATTTGGCGTGGAATTTCATGCTTAAAAATGGTATTACTTGCTGTTTTTAAAAATCAAGCTTTTTGCACCCAGAGGAGGAAAACTCCTGACCCCGCGGTCAGAAAAAAGTGTGCTTTGGGGGCCAAATTTTTTTTGAGCCCAAATTGGAAAATCCTTGACTGGACTTGATTTGGGGTGGAATTTCATGGTAAAAAATGGTGTTACTGGCTGTTTTTAAAAATCAAGCTTTTTGCACCCAGAGGAGGAAAACTCCTGACTCCGCGGTCAGAAAAAAGTGTGCTTTTGGGGCCAAATTTTTTTTGAGCCCAAATTGGAAAATCATTGACTGGACTTGATTTGGGGTGGAATTTCATGCTTAAAAATGGTATTACTTGCTATTTTTAAAAATCAAGCATTTTGCACCCAGAGGAGGAAAACTCATGACCCCGCGGTCAGAAAAAAGTGTGCTTTTGGGGCCAAATTTTTTTTGAGCCCAAATTGGAAAATCCTTGACTGGACTTGATTTGGGGTGGAATTTCATGGATAAAAATGGTATTTACTTGCTGTTTTTAAAAATCAAGCTTTTTGCACCCAGAGGAGGAAAACTCATGACCCCGCGGTCAGAAAAAAGTGTGCTTTGGGTGCCAAATTTTTTTTGATCCCAAATTGGAAAATCATTGACTGGACTTGATTTGGGGTGGAATTTCATGCTTAAAAATGGTATTACTTGCTGTTTTTAAAAATCAAGCTTTTTGCACCCAGAGTAGGAAAACTCATGACCCCGCGGTCAGAAAAAAGTGTGCTTTGGGGGCCAAATTTTTTTTGAGCCCAAATTGGAAAATCCTTGACTGGACTTGATTCGGGGTGGAATTTCATGATTACAAATGGTGTTACTTGCTGTTTTTAAAAATCAAGCTTTTTGCACCCAGAGGAGGAAAACTCCTGACTCCGCGGTCAGAAAAAAGTGTGCTTTTGGGGCCAAATTTTTTTTGAGCCCAAATTGGAAAATCCTTGACTGGACTTGATTTGGCGTGGAATTTCATGCTTAAAAATGGTATTACTTGCTGTTTTTAAAAATCAAGCTTTTTGCACCCAGAGGAGAAAAACTCCTGACCCCGCGGTCAGAAAAAAGTGTCCTTTGGGTGCCAAATTTTTTTTGAGCCCAAATTGGAAAATCATTGACTGGACTTGATTCGGGGTGGAATTTCATGCTTAAAAATGGTATTACTTGCTGTTTTTAAAAATCAAGCTTTTTGCACCCAGAGGAGGAAAACTCCTGACCCCGCGGTCAGAAAAAAGTGTGCTTTGGGTGCCAAATTTTTTTTGAGCCCAAATTGGAAAATCATTGACTGGACTTGATTCGGGGTGGAATTTCATGCTTAAAAATGGTATTACTTGCTGTTTTTAAAAATCAAGCTTTTTGCAGCCAGAGGAGGAAACTCATGACCCCGCGGTCAGAAAAAAGTGTGCTTTGGGGGCCAAATTTTTTTTGAGCCCAAATTGGAAAATCCTTGACTGGACTTGATTCGGGGTGGAATTTCATGCTTACAAATGGTGTTACTTGCAGTTTTAAAAAATCAAGCTTTTTGCACCCAGAGGAGGAAAACTCCTGACTCCGCGGTCAGAAAAAAGTGTGCTTTTGGGGCCAAATTTTTTTTGAGCCCAAATTGGAAAATCCTTGACTGGACTTGATTTGGCGTGGAATTTCATGCTTAAAAATGGTATTACTTGCTGTTTTTAAAAATCAAGCTTTTTGCACCCAGAGGAGAAAAACTCCTGACCCCGCGGTCAGAAAAAAGTGTGCTTTGGGTGCCAAATTTTTTTTGAGCCCAAATTGGAAAATCCTTGACTGGACTTGATTTGGGGTGGAATTTCATGCTTAAAAATGGTATTACTTGCTGTTTTTAAAAATCAAGCTTTTTGCACCCAGAGGAGAAAAACTCCTGACCCCGCGGTCAGAAAAAAGTGTGCTTTGGGGGCCAAATTTTTTTTGAGCCCAGATTGGAAAATCCTTGACTGGACTTGATTCGGGGTGGAATTTCATGCTTAAAAATGGTATTACTTGCTGTTTTTAAAAATCAAGGTTTTTGCAGCCAGAGGAGGAAAACTCATGACCCCGCGGTCAGAAAAAAGTGTGCTTTTGGGGCCAAATTTTTTTTGAGCCCAAATTGGAAAATCCTTGACTGGACTTGATTTGGCGTGGAATTTCATGCTTAAAAATGGTATTACTTGCTGTTTTTAAAAATCAAGCTTTTTGCACCCAGAGGAGGAAAACTCCTGACCCCGCGGTCAGAAAAAAGTGTGCTTTGGGGGCCAAATTTTTTTTGAGCCCAAATTGGAAAATCCTTGACTGGACTTGATTTGGGGTGGAATTTCATGGTAAAAAATGGTGTTACTGGCTGTTTTTAAAAATCAAGCTTTTTGCACCCAGAGGAGGAAAACTCCTGACTCCGCGGTCAGAAAAAAGTGTGCTTTTGGGGCCAAATTTTTTTTGAGCCCAAATTGGAAAATCATTGACTGGACTTGATTTGGGGTGGAATTTCATGCTTAAAAATGGTATTACTTGCTATTTTTAAAAATCAAGCATTTTGCACCCAGAGGAGGAAAACTCATGACCCCGCGGTCAGAAAAAAGTGTGCTTTTGGGGCCAAATTTTTTTTGAGCCCAAATTGGAAAATCCTTGACTGGACTTGATTTGGGGTGGAATTTCATGCTTAAAAATGGTATTACTTGCTGTTTTTAAAAATCAAGCTTTTTGCACCCAGAGGAGGAAAACTCATGACCCCGCGGTCAGAAAAAAGTGTGCTTTGGGTGCCAAATTTTTTTTGATCCCAAATTGGAAAATCATTGACTGGACTTGATTTGGGGTGGAATTTCATGCTTAAAAATGGTATTACTTGCTGTTTTTAAAAATCAAGCTTTTTGCACCCAGAGTAGGAAAACTCATGACCCCGCGGTCAGAAAAAAGTGTGCTTTGGGGGCCAAATTTTTTTTGAGCCCAAATTGGAAAATCCTTGACTGGACTTGATTCGGGGTGGAATTTCATGATTACAAATGGTGTTACTTGCTGTTTTTAAAAATCAAGCTTTTTGCACCCAGAGGACGAAAACTCCTGACTCCGCGGTCAGAAAAAAGTGTGGTCTGGAGTCCAATTTTTTTTCAGCCCAAATTGGAAAATCCTTGACTGGACTTGATTTGGGGTGGAATTTCATGCTTAAAAATGGTATTACTTGCTGTTTTTAAAAATCAAGCTTTTTGCACCCAGAGGAGAAAAACTCCTGACCCCGCGGTCAGAAAAAAGTGTGCTTTGGGGGCCAAAATTTTTTTGAGCCCAAATTGGAAAATCCTTGACTGGACTTGATTCGGGGTGGAATTTCATGCTTAAAAATGGTGTTACTTGCAGTTTTAAAAAATCAAGCTTTTTGCACCCAGAGGAGGAAAACTCCTGACTCCGCGGTCAGAAAAAAGTGTGCTTTTGGGGCCAAATTTTTTTTGAGCCCAAATTGGAAAATCCTTGACTGGACTTGATTTGGCGTGGAATTTCATGCTTAAAAATGGTATTACTTGCTGTTTTTAAAAATCAAGCTTTTTGCACCCAGAGGAGAAAAACTCCTGACCCCGCGGTCAGAAAAAAGTGTCCTTTGGGTGCCAAATTTTTTTTGAGCCCAAATTGGAAAATCATTGACTGGACTTGATTCGGGGTGGAATTTCATGCTTAAAAATGGTATTACTTGCTGTTTTTAAAAATCAAGCTTTTTGCACCCAGAGGAGAAAAACTCCTGACCCCGCGGTCAGAAAAAAGTGTGCTTTGGGGGCCAAAATTTTTTTGAGCCCAAATTGGAAAATCCTTGACTGGACTTGATTCGGGGTGGAATTTCATGCTTAAAAATGGTGTTACTTGCAGTTTTAAAAAATCAAGCTTTTTGCACCCAGAGGAGGAAAACTCCTGACTCCGCGGTCAGAAAAAAGTGTGCTTTTGGGGCCAAATTTTTTTTGAGCCCAAATTGGAAAATCATTGACTGGACTTGATTTGGGGTGGAATTTCATGCTTAAAAATGGTATTACTTGCTATTTTTAAAAATCAAGCATTTTGCACCCAGAGGAGGAAAACTCATGACCCCGCGGTCAGAAAAAAGTGCGCTTTTGGGGCCAAATTTTTTTTGAGCCCAAATTGGAAAATCCTTGACTGGACTTGATTTGGGGTGGAATGTCATGGTAAAAAATGGTGTTACTGGCTGTTTTTAAAAATCAAGCTTTTTGCACCCAGAGGAGAAAAACTCCTGACCCCGCGGTCAGAAAAAAGTGTGCTTTGGGTGCCAAATTTTTTTTGAGCCCAAATTGGAAAATCATTGACTGGACTTGATTTGGGGTGGAATTTCATGCTTAAAAATGGTATTACTTGCTGTTTTTAAAAATCAAGCTTTTTGCACCCAGAGGAGGAAAACTCCTGACTCCGCGGTCAGAAAAAAGTGTGCTTTGGGTGCCAAATTTTTTTTGAGCCCAAATTGGAAAATCCTTGACTGGACTTGATTTGGGGTGGAATTTCATGCTTAAAAATGGTATTACTTGCTGTTTTTAAAAATCAAGCTTTTTGCACCCAGAGGAGGAAAACTCATGACCCCGCGGTCAGAAAAAAGTGTGCTTTTGGGGCCAAATTTTTTTTGAGCCCAAATTGGAAAATCCTTGACTGGACTTGATTTGGGGTGGAATTTCATGCTTAAAAATGGTATTACTTGCTATTTTTAAAAATCAAGCATTTTGCACCCAGAGGAGGAAAACTCATGACCCCGCGGTCAGAAAAAAGTGTGCTTTTGGGGCCAAATTTATTTGAGCCCAAATTGGAAAATCCTTGACTGTACTTGATTTGGCGTGGAATTTCATGCTTAAAAATGGTATTACTTGCTGTTTTTAAAAATCAAGCTTTTTGCACCGAGAGGAGAAAAACTCCTGACCCCGCGGTCAGAAAAAAGTGTCCTTTGGGTGCCAAATTTTTTTTGAGCCCAAATTGGAAAATCATTGACTGGACTTGATTTGGGGTGGAATTTCATGCTTAAAAATGGTATTACTTGCTGTTTTTAAAAATCAAGCTTTTTGCACCCAGAGGAGGAAAACTCCTGACCCCACGGTCAGAAAAAAGTGTGCTTTGGGGGCCAAAATTTTTTTGAGCCCAAATTGGAAAATCCTTGACTGGACTTGATTCGGGGTGGAATTTCATGCTTAAAAATGGTATTACTTGCTGTTTTTAAAAATCAAGGTTTTTGCAGCCAGAGGAGGAAAACTCATGACCCCGCGGTCAGAAAAAAGTGTGCTTTTGGGGCCAAATTTTTTTTGAGCCCAAATTGGAAAATCATTGACTGGACTTGATTTGGGGTGGAATTTCATGCTTAAAAATGGTATTACTTGCTATTTTTAAAAATCAAGCTTTTTGCACCCAGAGTAGGAAAACTCATGACCCCGCGGTCAGAAAAAAGTGTGCTTTGGGGGCCAAATTTTTTTTGAGCCCAAATTGGAAAATCCTTGACTGGACTTGATTCGGGGTGGAATTTCATGCTTACAAATGGTGTTACTTGCTGTTTTTAAAAATCAAGCTTTTTGCACCCAGAGGACGAAAACTCCTGACTCCGCGGTCAGAAAAAAGTGTGCTTTTGGGGCCAAATTTTTTTTGAGCCCAAATTGGAAAATCCTTGACTGGACTTGATTTGGGGTGGAATTTCATGCTTAAAAATGGTATTACTTGCTATTTTTAAAAATCAAGCATTTTGCACCCAGAGGAGGAAAACTCATGACCCCGCGGTCAGAAAAAAGTGTGCTTTTGGGGCCAAATTTATTTGAGCCCAAATTGGAAAATCCTTGACTGTACTTGATTTGGCGTGGAATTTCATGCTTAAAAATGGTATTACTTGCTGTTTTTAAAAATCAAGCTTTTTGCACCGAGAGGAGAAAAACTCCTGACCCCGCGGTCAGAAAAAAGTGTCCTTTGGGTGCCAAATTTTTTTTGAGCCCAAATTGGAAAATCATTGACTGGACTTGATTTGGGGTGGAATTTCATGCTTAAAAATGGTATTACTTGCTGTTTTTAAAAATCAAGCTTTTTGCACCCAGAGGAGGAAAACTCCTGACCCCACGGTCAGAAAAAAGTGTGCTTTGGGGGCCAAAATTTTTTTGAGCCCAAATTGGAAAATCCTTGACTGGACTTGATTCGGGGTGGAATTTCATGCTTAAAAATGGTATTACTTGCTGTTTTTAAAAATCAAGGTTTTTGCAGCCAGAGGAGGAAAACTCATGACCCCGCGGTCAGAAAAAAGTGTGCTTTTGGGGCCAAATTTTTTTTGAGCCCAAATTGGAAAATCATTGACTGGACTTGATTTGGGGTGGAATTTCATGCTTAAAAATGGTATTACTTGCTATTTTTAAAAATCAAGCTTTTTGCACCCAGAGTAGGAAAACTCATGACCCCGCGGTCAGAAAAAAGTGTGCTTTGGGGGCCAAATTTTTTTTGAGCCCAAATTGGAAAATCCTTGACTGGACTTGATTCGGGGTGGAATTTCATGCTTACAAATGGTGTTACTTGCTGTTTTTAAAAATCAAGCTTTTTGCACCCAGAGGACGAAAACTCCTGACTCCGCGGTCAGAAAAAAGTGTGGTCTGGAGTCCAATTTTTTTTCAGCCCAAATTGGAAAATCCTTGACTGGACTTGATTCGGGGTGGAATTTCATGCTTAAAAATGGTATTACTTGCTGTTTTTAAAAATCAAGCTTTTTGCAGCCAGAGGAGGAAAACTCCTGACCCCGCGGTCAGAAAAAAGTGTGCTTTGGGGGCCAAATTTTTTTTGAGCCCAAATTGGAAAATCCTTGACTGGACTTGATTCGGGGTGGAATTTCATGCTTACAAATGGTGTTACTTGCAGTTTTAAAAAATCAAGCTTTTTGCACCCAGAGGAGGAAAACTCCTGACTCCGCGGTCAGAAAAAAGTGTGCTTTTGGGGCCAAATTTTTTTTGAGCCCAAATTGGAAAATCATTGACTGGACTTGATTTGGGGTGGAATTTCATGCTTAAAAATGGTATTACTTGCTGTTTTTAAAAATCAAGCTTTTTGCACCCAGAGGAGGAAAACTCATGACCCCGCGGTCAGAAAAAAGTGTGCTTTGGGTGCCAAATTTTTTTTGATCCCAAATTGGAAAATCATTGACTGGACTTGATTTGGGGTGGAATTTCATGCTTAAAAATGGTATTACTTGCTGTTTTTAAAAATCAAGCTTTTTGCACCCAGAGTAGGAAAACTCATGACCCCGCGGTCAGAAAAAAGTGTGCTTTGGGGGCCAAATTTTTTTTGAGCCCAAATTGGAAAATCCTTGACTGGACTTGATTCGGGGTGGAATTTCATGCTTAAAAATGGTATTACTTGCTGTTTTTAAAAATCAAGGTTTTTGCAGCCAGAGGAGGAAAACTCATGACCCCGCGGTCAGAAAAAAGTGTGCTTTTGGGGCCAAATTTTTTTTGAGCCCAAATTGGAAAATCCTTGACTGGACTTGATTTGGCGTGGAATTTCATGCTTAAAAATGGTATTACTTGCTGTTTTTAAAAATCAAGCTTTTTGCACCCAGAGGAGAAAAACTCCTGACCCCGCGGTCAGAAAAAAGTGTGCTTTGGGTGCCAAATTTTTTTTGAGCCCAAATTGGAAAATCATTGACTGGACTTGATTTGGGGTGGAATTTCATGCTTAAAAATGGTATTACTTGCTGTTTTTAAAAATCAAGCTTTTTGCACCCAGAGGAGGAAAACTCCTGACCCCGCGGTCAGAAAAAAGTGTGCTTTGGGGGCCAAATTTTTTTTGAGCCCAAATTGGAAAATCCTTGACTGGACTTGATTCGGGGTGGAATTTCATGCTTAAAAATGGTATTACTTGCTGTTTTTAAAAATCAAGGTTTTTGCACCCAGAGGAGAAAAACTCCTGACCCCGCGGTCAGAAAAAAGTGTGCTTTGGGGGCCAAATTTTTTTTGAGCCCAAATTGGAAAATCCTTGACTGGACTTGATTTGGGGTGGAATTTCATGCTTAAAAATGGTATTACTTGCTGTTTTTAAAAATCAAGCTTTTTGCACCCAGAGGAGGAAAACTCATGACCCCGCGGTCAGAAAAAAGTGTGCTTTTGGGGCCAAATTTATTTGAGCCCAAATTGGAAAATCCTTGACTGGACTTGATTTGGCGTGGAATTTCATGCTTAAAAATGGTATTACTTGCTGTTTTTAAAAATCAAGCTTTTTGCACCGAGAGGAGAAAAACTCCTGACCCCGCGGTCAGAAAAAAGTGTGCTTTTGGGGCCAAATTTTTTTTGAGCCCAAATTGGAAAATCATTGACTGGACTTGATTTGGGGTGGAATTTCATGCTTAAAAATGGTATTACTTGCTGTTTTTAAAAATCAAGCTTTTTGCACCCAGAGGAGGAAAACTCATGACCCCGCGGTCAGAAAAAAGTGTGCTTTTGGGGCCAAATTTTTTTTGAGCCCAAATTGGAAAATCCTTGACTGGACTTGATTTGGCGTGGAATTTCATGCTTAAAAATGGTATTACTTGCTGTTTTTAAAAATCAAGCTTTTTGCACCCAGAGGAGAAAAACTCCTGACCCCGCGGTCAGAAAAAAGTGTGCTTTGGGTGCCAAATTTTTTTTGAGCCCAAATTGGAAAATCATTGACTGGACTTGATTTGGGGTGGAATTTCATGCTTAAAAATGGTATTACTTGCTGTTTTTAAAAATCAAGCTTTTTGCACCCAGAGGAGGAAAACTCCTGACCCCGCGGTCAGAAAAAAGTGTGCTTTGGGGGCCAAATTTTTTTTGAGCCCAAATTGGAAAATCCTTGACTGGACTTGATTTGGCGTGGAATTTCATGCTTAAAAATGGTATTACTTGCTGTTTTTAAAAATCAAGCTTTTTGCACCCAGAGGAGAAAAACTCCTGACCCCGCGGTCAGAAAAAAGTGTGCTTTGGGTGCCAAATTTTTTTTGAGCCCAAATTGGAAAATCATTGACTGGACTTGATTTGGGGTGGAATTTCATGCTTAAAAATGGTATTACTTGCTGTTTTTAAAAATCAAGCTTTTTGCACCCAGAGGAGGAAAACTCCTGACTCCGCGGTCAGAAAAAAGTGTGCTTTGGGTGCCAAATTTTTTTTGAGCCCAAATTGGAAAATCCTTGACTGGACTTGATTTGGGGTGGAATTTCATGCTTAAAAATGGTATTACTTGCTGTTTTTAAAAATCAAGCTTTTTGCACCCAGAGGAGGAAAACTCATGACCCCGCGGTCAGAAAAAAGTGTGCTTTTGGGGCCAAATTTTTTTTGAGCCCAAATTGGAAAATCCTTGACTGGACTTGATTTGGGGTGGAATTTCATGCTTAAAAATGGTATTACTTGCTATTTTTAAAAATCAAGCATTTTGCACCCAGAGGAGGAAAACTCATGACCCCGCGGTCAGAAAAAAGTGTGCTTTTGGGGCCAAATTTATTTGAGCCCAAATTGGAAAATCCTTGACTGTACTTGATTTGGCGTGGAATTTCATGCTTAAAAATGGTATTACTTGCTGTTTTTAAAAATCAAGCTTTTTGCACCGAGAGGAGAAAAACTCCTGACCCCGCGGTCAGAAAAAAGTGTCCTTTGGGTGCCAAATTTTTTTTGAGCCCAAATTGGAAAATCATTGACTGGACTTGATTTGGGGTGGAATTTCATGCTTAAAAATGGTATTACTTGCTGTTTTTAAAAATCAAGCTTTTTGCACCCAGAGGAGGAAAACTCCTGACCCCACGGTCAGAAAAAAGTGTGCTTTGGGGGCCAAAATTTTTTTGAGCCCAAATTGGAAAATCCTTGACTGGACTTGATTCGGGGTGGAATTTCATGCTTAAAAATGGTATTACTTGCTGTTTTTAAAAATCAAGGTTTTTGCAGCCAGAGGAGGAAAACTCATGACCCCGCGGTCAGAAAAAAGTGTGCTTTTGGGGCCAAATTTTTTTTGAGCCCAAATTGGAAAATCATTGACTGGACTTGATTTGGGGTGGAATTTCATGCTTAAAAATGGTATTACTTGCTATTTTTAAAAATCAAGCTTTTTGCACCCAGAGTAGGAAAACTCATGACCCCGCGGTCAGAAAAAAGTGTGCTTTGGGGGCCAAATTTTTTTTGAGCCCAAATTGGAAAATCCTTGACTGGACTTGATTCGGGGTGGAATTTCATGCTTACAAATGGTGTTACTTGCTGTTTTTAAAAATCAAGCTTTTTGCACCCAGAGGACGAAAACTCCTGACTCCGCGGTCAGAAAAAAGTGTGCTTTTGGGGCCAAATTTTTTTTGAGCCCAAATTGGAAAATCCTTGACTGGACTTGATTTGGGGTGGAATTTCATGCTTAAAAATGGTATTACTTGCTATTTTTAAAAATCAAGCATTTTGCACCCAGAGGAGGAAAACTCATGACCCCGCGGTCAGAAAAAAGTGTGCTTTTGGGGCCAAATTTATTTGAGCCCAAATTGGAAAATCCTTGACTGTACTTGATTTGGCGTGGAATTTCATGCTTAAAAATGGTATTACTTGCTGTTTTTAAAAATCAAGCTTTTTGCACCGAGAGGAGAAAAACTCCTGACCCCGCGGTCAGAAAAAAGTGTCCTTTGGGTGCCAAATTTTTTTTGAGCCCAAATTGGAAAATCATTGACTGGACTTGATTTGGGGTGGAATTTCATGCTTAAAAATGGTATTACTTGCTGTTTTTAAAAATCAAGCTTTTTGCACCCAGAGGAGGAAAACTCCTGACCCCACGGTCAGAAAAAAGTGTGCTTTGGGGGCCAAAATTTTTTTGAGCCCAAATTGGAAAATCCTTGACTGGACTTGATTCGGGGTGGAATTTCATGCTTAAAAATGGTATTACTTGCTGTTTTTAAAAATCAAGGTTTTTGCAGCCAGAGGAGGAAAACTCATGACCCCGCGGTCAGAAAAAAGTGTGCTTTTGGGGCCAAATTTTTTTTGAGCCCAAATTGGAAAATCATTGACTGGACTTGATTTGGGGTGGAATTTCATGCTTAAAAATGGTATTACTTGCTATTTTTAAAAATCAAGCTTTTTGCACCCAGAGTAGGAAAACTCATGACCCCGCGGTCAGAAAAAAGTGTGCTTTGGGGGCCAAATTTTTTTTGAGCCCAAATTGGAAAATCCTTGACTGGACTTGATTCGGGGTGGAATTTCATGCTTACAAATGGTGTTACTTGCTGTTTTTAAAAATCAAGCTTTTTGCACCCAGAGGACGAAAACTCCTGACTCCGCGGTCAGAAAAAAGTGTGGTCTGGAGTCCAATTTTTTTTCAGCCCAAATTGGAAAATCCTTGACTGGACTTGATTCGGGGTGGAATTTCATGCTTAAAAATGGTATTACTTGCTGTTTTTAAAAATCAAGCTTTTTGCAGCCAGAGGAGGAAAACTCCTGACCCCGCGGTCAGAAAAAAGTGTGCTTTGGGGGCCAAATTTTTTTTGAGCCCAAATTGGAAAATCCTTGACTGGACTTGATTCGGGGTGGAATTTCATGCTTACAAATGGTGTTACTTGCAGTTTTAAAAAATCAAGCTTTTTGCACCCAGAGGAGGAAAACTCCTGACTCCGCGGTCAGAAAAAAGTGTGCTTTGGGTGCCAAATTTTTTTTGAGCCCAAATTGGAAAATCATTGACTGGACTTGATTTGGGGTGGAATTTCATGCTTAAAAATGGTATTACTTGCTGTTTTTAAAAATCAAGCTTTTTGCACCCAGAGGAGGAAAACTCATGACCCCGCGGTCAGAAAAAAGTGTGCTTTGGGGGCCAAATTTTTTTTGAGCCCAAATTGGAAAATCCTTGACTGGACTTGATTCGGGGTGGAATTTCATGCTTAAAAATGGTATTACTTGCTGTTTTTAAAAATCAAGGTTTTTGCAGCCAGAGGAGGAAAACTCATGACCCCGCGGTCAGAAACAAGTGTGCTTTTGGGGCCAAATTTTTTTTGAGCCCAAATTGGAAAATCCTTGACTGGACTTGATTTGGCGTGGAATTTCATGCTTAAAAATGGTATTACTTGCTGTTTTTAAAAATCAAGCTTTTTGCACCCAGAGGAGAAAAACTCCTGACCCCGCGGTCAGAAAAAAGTGTGCTTTGGGTGCCAAATTTTTTTTGAGCCCAAATTGGAAAATCATTGACTGGACTTGATTTGGGGTGGAATTTCATGCTTAAAAATGGTATTACTTGCTGTTTTTAAAAATCAAGCTTTTTGCACCCAGAGGAGGAAAACTCCTGACCCCGCGGTCAGAAAAAAGTGTGCTTTGGGGGCCAAATTTTTTTTGAGCCCAAATTGGAAAATCCTTGACTGGACTTGATTCGGGGTGGAATTTCATGCTTAAAAATGGTATTACTTGCTGTTTTTAAAAATCAAGGTTTTTGCACCCAGAGGAGAAAAACTCCTGACCCCGCGGTCAGAAAAAAGTGTGCTTTGGGTGCCAAATTTTTTTTGAGCCCAAATTTGAAAATCATTGACTGGACTTGATTTGGGGTGGAATTTCATGCTTAAAAATGGTATTACTTGCTGTTTTTAAAAATCAAGCTTTTTGCACCCAGAGGAGGAAAACTCATGACCCCGCGGTCAGAAAAAAGTGTGCTTTGGGGGCCAAATTTTTTTTGAGCCCAAATTGGAAAATCCTTGACTGGACTTGATTTGGGGTGGAATGTCATGGTAAAAAATGGTGTTACTGGCTATTTTTAAAAATCAAGCATTTTGCACCCAGAGGAGGAAAACTCATGACCCCGCGGTCAGAAAAAAGTGTGCTTTTGGGGCCAAATTTATTTGAGCCCAAATTGGAAAATCCTTGACTGGACTTGATTTGGCGTGGAATTTCATGCTTAAAAATGGTATTACTTGCTGTTTTTAAAAATCAAGCTTTTTGCACCGAGAGGAGAAAAACTCCTGACCCCGCGGTCAGAAAAAAGTGTGCTTTTGGGGCCAAATTTTTTTTGAGCCCAAATTGGAAAATCATTGACTGGACTTGATTTGGGGTGGAATTTCATGCTTAAAAATGGTATTACTTGCTGTTTTTAAAAATCAAGCTTTTTGCACCCAGAGGAGGAAAACTCATGACCCCGCGGTCAGAAAAAAGTGTGCTTTGGGTGCCAAATTTTTTTTGATCCCAAATTGGAAAATCATTGACTGGACTTGATTTGGGGTGGAATTTCATGCTTAAAAATGGTATTACTTGCTGTTTTTAAAAATCAAGCTTTTTGCACCCAGAGTAGGAAAACTCATGACCCCGCAGTCAGAAAAAAGTGTGCTTTGGGGGCCAAATTTTTTTTGAGCCCAAATTGGAAAATCCTTGACTGGACTTGATTCGGGGTGGAATTTCATGCTTAAAAATGGTATTACTTGCTGTTTTTAAAAATCAAGGTTTTTGCAGCCAGAGGAGGAAAACTCATGACCCCGCGGTCAGAAAAAAGTGTGCTTTTGGGGCCAAATTTTTTTTGAGCCCAAATTGGAAAATCCTTGACTGGACTTGATTTGGCGTGGAATTTCATGCTTAAAAATGGTATTACTTGCTGTTTTTAAAAATCAAGCTTTTTGCACCCAGAGGAGAAAAACTCCTGACCCCGCGGTCAGAAAAAAGTGTGCTTTGGGTGCCAAATTTTTTTTGAGCCCAAATTGGAAAATCATTGACTGGACTTGATTTGGGGTGGAATTTCATGCTTAAAAATGGTATTACTTGCTGTTTTTAAAAATCAAGCTTTTTGCACCCAGAGGAGGAAAACTCCTGACCCCGCGGTCAGAAAAAAGTGTGCTTTGGGGGCCAAATTTTTTTTGAGCCCAAATTGGAAAATCCTTGACTGGACTTGATTCGGGGTGGAATTTCATGCTTAAAAATGGTATTACTTGCTGTTTTTAAAAATCAAGGTTTTTGCACCCAGAGGAGAAAAACTCCTGACCCCGCGGTCAGAAAAAAGTGTGCTTTGGGTGCCAAATTTTTTTTGAGCCCAAATTTGAAAATCATTGACTGGACTTGATTTGGGGTGGAATTTCATGCTTAAAAATGGTATTACTTGCTGTTTTTAAAAATCAAGCTTTTTGCACCCAGAGGAGGAAAACTCATGACCCCGCGGTCAGAAAAAAGTGTGCTTTGGGGGCCAAATTTTTTTTGAGCCCAAATTGGAAAATCCTTGACTGGACTTGATTTGGGGTGGAATGTCATGGTAAAAAATGGTGTTACTGGCTATTTTTAAAAATCAAGCATTTTGCACCCAGAGGAGGAAAACTCATGACCCCGCGGTCAGAAAAAAGTGTGCTTTTGGGGCCAAATTTATTTGAGCCCAAATTGGAAAATCCTTGACTGGACTTGATTTGGCGTGGAATTTCATGCTTAAAAATGGTATTACTTGCTGTTTTTAAAAATCAAGCTTTTTGCACCGAGAGGAGAAAAACTCCTGACCCCGCGGTCAGAAAAAAGTGTCCTTTGGGTGCCAAATTTTTTTTGAGCCCAAATTGGAAAATCATTGACTGGACTTGATTTGGGGTGGAATTTCATGCTTAAAAATGGTATTACTTGCTGTTTTTAAAAATCAAGCTTTTTGCACCCAGAGGAGGAAAACTCCTGACCCCACGGTCAGAAAAAAGTGTGCTTTGGGGGCCAAAATTTTTTTGAGCCCAAATTGGAAAATCCTTGACTGGACTTGATTCGGGGTGGAATTTCATGCTTAAAAATGGTATTACTTGCTGTTTTTAAAAATCAAGGTTTTTGCAGCCAGAGGAGGAAAACTCATGACCCCGTGGTCAGAAAAAAGTGTGCTTTTGGGGCCAAATTTTTTTTGAGCCCAAATTGGAAAATCATTGACTGGACTTGATTTGGGGTGGAATTTCATGCTTAAAAATGGTATTACTTGCTATTTTTAAAAATCAAGCTTTTTGCACCCAGAGTAGGAAAACTCATGACCCCGCGGTCAGAAAAAAGTGTGCTTTGGGAGCCAAATTTTTTTTGAGCCCAAATTGGAAAATCCTTGACTGGACTTGATTCGGGGTGGAATTTCATGCTTACAAATGGTGTTACTTGCTGTTTTTAAAAATCAAGCTTTTTGCACCCAGAGGACGAAAACTCCTGACTCCGCGGTCAGAAAAAAGTGTGGTCTGGAGTCCAATTTTTTTTCAGCCCAAATTGGAAAATCCTTGACTGGACTTGATTCGGGGTGGAATTTCATGCTTAAAAATGGTATTACTTGCTGTTTTTAAAAATCAAGCTTTTTGCAGCCAGAGGAGGAAAACTCCTGACCCCGCGGTCAGAAAAAAGTGTGCTTTGGGGGCCAAATTTTTTTTGAGCCCAAATTGGAAAATCCTTGACTGGACTTGATTCGGGGTGGAATTTCATGCTTACAAATGGTGTTACTTGCAGTTTTAAAAAATCAAGCTTTTTGCACCCAGAGGAGGAAAACTCCTGACTCCGCGGTCAGAAAAAAGTGTGCTTTTGGGGCCAAATTTTTTTTGAGCCCAAATTGGAAAATCATTGACTGGACTTGATTTGGGGTGGAATTTCATGCTTAAAAATGGTATTACTTGCTGTTTTTAAAAATCAAGCTTTTTGCACCCAGAGGAGGAAAACTCATGACCCCGCGGTCAGAAAAAAGTGTGCTTTGGGTGCCAAATTTTTTTTGATCCCAAATTGGAAAATCATTGACTGGACTTGATTTGGGGTGGAATTTCATGCTTAAAAATGGTATTACTTGCTGTTTTTAAAAATCAAGCTTTTTGCACCCAGAGTAGGAAAACTCATGACCCCGCGGTCAGAAAAAAGTGTGCTTTGGGGGCCAAATTTTTTTTGAGCCCAAATTGGAAAATCCTTGACTGGACTTGATTCGGGGTGGAATTTCATGCTTAAAAATGGTATTACTTGCTGTTTTTAAAAATCAAGGTTTTTGCAGCCAGAGGAGGAAAACTCATGACCCCGCGGTCAGAAAAAAGTGTGCTTTTGGGGCCAAATTTTTTTTGAGCCCAAATTGGAAAATCCTTGACTGGACTTGATTTGGCGTGGAATTTCATGCTTAAAAATGGTATTACTTGCTGTTTTTAAAAATCAAGCTTTTTGCACCCAGAGGAGAAAAACTCCTGACCCCGCGGTCAGAAAAAAGTGTGCTTTGGGTGCCAAATTTTTTTTGAGCCCAAATTGGAAAATCATTGACTGGACTTGATTTGGGGTGGAATTTCATGCTTAAAAATGGTATTACTTGCTGTTTTTAAAAATCAAGCTTTTTGCACCCAGAGGAGGAAAACTCCTGACCCCGCGGTCAGAAAAAAGTGTGCTTTGGGGGCCAAATTTTTTTTGAGCCCAAATTGGAAAATCCTTGACTGGACTTGATTTGGGGTGGAATGTCATGGTAAAAAATGGTGTTACTGGCTGTTTTTAAAAATCAAGCTTTTTGCACCCAGAGGAGGAAAACTCCTGACTCCGCGGTCAGAAAAAAGTGTGCTTTTGGGGCCAAATTTTTTTTGAGCCCAAATTGGAAAATCATTGACTGGACTTGATTTGGGGTGGAATTTCATGCTTAAAAATGGTATTACTTGCTATTTTTAAAAATCAAGCATTTTGCACCCAGAGGAGGAAAACTCATGACCCCGCGGTCAGAAAAAAGTGTGCTTTTGGGGCCAAATTTTTTTTGAGCCCAAATTGGAAAATCCTTGACTGGACTTGATTTGGCGTGGAATTTCATGCTTAAAAATGGTATTACTTGCTGTTTTTAAAAATCAAGCTTTTTGCACCCAGAGGAGAAAAACTCCTGACCCCGCGGTCAGAAAAAAGTGTGCTTTGGGTGCCAAATTTTTTTTGAGCCCAAATTGGAAAATCATTGACTTGATTTGGGGTGGAATTTCATGCTTAAAAATGGTATTACTTGCTGTTTTTAAAAATCAAGCTTTTTGCACCCAGAGGAGGAAAACTCCTGACCCCGCGGTCAGAAAAAAGTGTGCTTTGGGGGCCAAATTTTTTTTGAGCCCAAATTGGAAAATCCTTGACTGGACTTGATTCGGGGTGGAATTTCATGCTTAAAATTGGTATTACTTGCTGTTTTTAAAAATCAAGCTTTTTGCACCCAGAGGAGGAAAACTCCTGACCCCGCGGTCAGAAAAAAGTGTGCTTTGGGGGCCAAATTTTTTTTGAGCCCAAATTGGAAAATCCTTGACTGGACTTGATTCGGGGTGGAATTTCATGCTTACAAATGGTGTTACTTGCAGTTTTAAAAAATCAAGCTTTTTGCACCCAGAGGAGGAAAACTCCTGACTCCGCGGTCAGAAAAAAGTGTGCTTTTGGGGCCAAATTTTTTTTGAGCCCAAATTGGAAAATCATTGACTGGACTTGATTTGGGGTGGAATTTCATGCTTAAAAATGGTATTACTTGCTATTTTTAAAAATCAAGCATTTTGCAGCCAGAGGAGGAAAACTCATGACCCCGCGGTCAGAAAAAAGTGTGCTTTTGGGGCCAAATTTTTTTTGAGCCCAAATTGGAAAATCCTTGACTGGACTTGATTTGGCGTGGAATTTCATGCTTAAAAATGGTATTACTTGCTGTTTTTAAAAATCAAGCTTTTTGCACCCAGAGGAGAAAAACTCCTGACCCCGCGGTCAGAAAAAAGTGTGCTTTGGGTGCCAAATTTTTTTTGAGCCCAAATTGGAAAATCCTTGACTGGACTTGATTTGGGGTGGAATTTCATGCTTAAAAATGGTATTACTTGCTGTTTTTAAAAATCAAGCTTTTTGCACCCAGAGGAGGAAAACTCCTGACCCCGCGGTCAGAAAAAAGTGTGCTTTGGGGGCCAAATTTTTTTTGAGCCCAAATTGGAAAATCCTTGACTGGACTTGATTCGGGGTGGAATTTCATGCTTAAAATTGGTATTACTTGCTGTTTTTAAAAATCAAGCTTTTTGCACCCAGAGGAGGAAAACTCCTGACCCCGCGGTCAGAAAAAAGTGTGCTTTGGGGGCCAAATTTTTTTTGAGCCCAAATTGGAAAATCCTTGACTGGACTTGATTTGGGGTGGAATGTCATGGTAAAAAATGGTGTTACTGGCTGTTTTTAAAAATCAAGCTTTTTGCACCCAGAGGAGGAAAACTCCTGACTCCGCGGTCAGAAAAAAGTGTGCTTTTGGGGCCAAATTTTTTTTGAGCCCAAATTGGAAAATCATTGACTGGACTTGATTTGGGGTGGAATTTCATGCTTAAAAATGGTATTACTTGCTATTTTTAAAAATCAAGCATTTTGCACCCAGAGGAGGAAAACTCATGACCCCGCGGTCAGAAAAAAGTGTGCTTTTGGGGCCAAATTTTTTTTGAGCCCAAATTGGAAAATCCTTGACTGGACTTGATTTGGCGTGGAATTTCATGCTTAAAAATGGTATTACATGCTGTTTTTAAAAATCAAGCTTTTTGCACCCAGAGGAGAAAAACTCCTGACCCCGCGGTCAGAAAAAAGTGTGCTTTGGGTGCCAAATTTTTTTTGAGCCCAAATTGGAAAATCATTGACTTGATTTGGGGTGGAATTTCATGCTTAAAAATGGTATTACTTGCTGTTTTTAAAAATCAAGCTTTTTGCACCCAGAGGAGGAAAACTCCTGACCCCGCGGTCAGAAATAAGTGTGCTTTGGGGGCCAAATTTTTTTTGAGCCCAAATTGGAAAATCCTTGACTGGACTTGATTCGGGGTGGAATTTCATGCTTACAAATGGTGTTACTTGCAGTTTTAAAAAATCAAGCTTTTTGCACCCAGAGGAGGAAAACTCCTGACTCCACGGTCAGAAAAAAGTGTGCTTTTGGGGCCAAATTTTTTTTGAGCCCAAATTGGAAAATCATTGACTGGACTTGATTTGGGGTGGAATTTCATGCTTAAAAATGGTATTACTTGCTGTTTTTAAAAATCAAGCTTTTTGCACCCAGAGGAGGAAAACTCATGACCCCGCGGTCAGAAAAAAGTGTGCTTTGGGTGCCAAATTTTTTTTGATCCCAAATTGGAAAATCATTGACTGGACTTGATTTGGGGTGGAATTTCATGCTTAAAAATGGTATTACTTGCTGTTTTTAAAAATCAAGCTTTTTGCACCCAGAGTAGGAAAACTCATGACCCCGCGGTCAGAAAAAAGTGTGCTTTGGGGGCCAAATTTTTTTTGAGCCCAAATTGGAAAATCCTTGACTGGACTTGATTCGGGGTGGAATTTCATGCTTACAAATGGTGTTACTTGCTGTTTTTAAAAATCAAGCTTTTTGCACCCAGAGGACGAAAACTCCTGACTCCGCGGTCAGAAAAAAGTGTGGTCTGGAGTCCAATTTTTCTTCAGCCCAAATTGGAAAATCCTTGACTGGACTTGATTTGGGGTGGAATTTCATGCTTAAAAATGGTATTACTTGCTATTTTTAAAAATCAAGCTTTTTGCACCCAGAGGAGAAAAACTCCTGACCCCGCGGTCAGAAAAAAGTGTGCTTTGGGGGCCAAAATTTTTTTGAGCCCAAATTGGAAAATCCTTGACTTGACTTGATTCGGGGTGGAATTTCATGCTTACAAATGGTGTTACTTGCAGTTTTAAAAAATCAAGCTTTTTGCACCCAGAGGAGGAAAACTCCTGACTCCGCGGTCAGAAAAAAGTGTGCTTTTGGGGCCAAATTTTTTTTGAGCCCAAATTGGAAAATCATTGACTGGACTTGATTTGGGGTGGAATTTCATGCTTAAAAATGGTATTACTTGCTGTTTTTAAAAATCAAGCTTTTTGCACCCAGAGGAGGAAAACTCATGACCCCGCGGTCAGAAAAAAGTGTGCTTTGGGTGCCAAATTTTTTTTGATCCCAAATTGGAAAATCATTGACTGGACTTGATTTGGGGTGGAATTTCATGCTTAAAAATGGTATTACTTGCTGTTTTTAAAAATCAAGCTTTTTGCACCCAGAGTAGGAAAACTCATGACCCCGCGGTCAGAAAAAAGTGTGCTTTGGGGGCCAAATTTTTTTTGAGCCCAAATTGGAAAATCCTTGACTGGACTTGATTCGGGGTGGAATTTCATGCTTACAAATGGTGTTACTTGCTGTTTTTAAAAATCAAGCTTTTTGCACCCAGAGGACGAAAACTCCTGACTCCGCGGTCAGAAAAAAGTGTGGTCTGGAGTCCAATTTTTTTTCAGCCCAAATTGGAAAATCCTTGACTGGACTTGATTTGGGGTGGAATTTCATGCTTAAAAATGGTATTACTTGCTGTTTTTAAAAATCAAGCTTTTTGCACCCAGAGGAGAAAAACTCCTGACCCCGCGGTCAGAAAAAAGTGTGCTTTTGGGGCCAAATTTTTTTTGAGCCCAAATTGGAAAATCCTTGACTGGACTTGATTTGGGGTGGAATTTCATGCTTAAAAATGGTATTACTTGCTGTTTTTAAAAATCAAGCTTTTTGCACCCAGAGGAGGAAAACTCATGACCCCGCGGTCAGAAAAAAGTGTGCTTTGGGTGCCAAATTTTTTTTGATCCCAAATTGGAAAATCATTGACTGGACTTGATTTGGGGTGGAATTTCATGCTTAAAAATGGTATTACTTGCTGTTTTTAAAAATCAAGCTTTTTGCACCCAGAGTAGGAAAACTCATGACCCCGCGGTCAGAAAAAAGTGTGCTTTGGGGGCCAAATTTTTTTTGAGCCCAAATTGGAAAATCCTTGACTGGACTTGATTCGGGGTGGAATTTCATGCTTACAAATGGTGTTACTTGCTGTTTTTAAAAATCAAGCTTTTTGCACCCAGAGGACGAAAACTCCTGACTCCGCGGTCAGAAAAAAGTGTGGTCTGGAGTCCAATTTTTTTTCAGCCCAAATTGGAAAATCCTTGACTGGACTTGATTTGGGGTGGAATTTCATGCTTAAAAATGGTATTACTTGCTGTTTTTAAAAATCAAGCTTTTTGCACCCAGAGGAGAAAAACTCCTGACCCCGCGGTCAGAAAAAAGTGTGCTTTGGGGGCCAAAATTTTTTTGAGCCCAAATTGGAAAATCCTTGACTTGACTTGATTCGGGGTGGAATTTCATGCTTACAAATGGTGTTACTTGCAGTTTTTAAAAATCAAGCTTTTTGCACCCAGAGGAGGAAAACTCCTGACTCCGCGGTCAGAAAAAAGTGTGCTTTTGGGGCCAAATTTTTTTTGAGCCCAAATTGGAAAATCATTGACTGGACTTGATTTGGGGTGGAATTTCATGCTTAAAAATGGTATTACTTGCTGTTTTTAAAAATCAAGCTTTTTGCACCCAGAGGAGGAAAACTCATGACCCCGCGGTCAGAAAAAAGTGTGCTTTGGGTGCCAAATTTTTTTTGATCCCAAATTGGAAAATCATTGACTGGACTTGATTTGGGGTGGAATTTCATGCTTAAAAATGGTATTACTTGCTGTTTTTAAAAATCAAGCTTTTTGCACCCAGAGTAGGAAAACTCATGACCCCGCGGTCAGAAAAAAGTGTGCTTTGGGGGCCAAATTTTTTTTGAGCCCAAATTGGAAAATCCTTGACTGGACTTGATTCGGGGTGGAATTTCATGCTTACAAATGGTGTTACTTGCTGTTTTTAAAAATCAAGCTTTTTGCACCCAGAGGACGAAAACTCCTGACTCCGCGGTCAGAAAAAAGTGTGGTCTGGAGTCCAATTTTTTTTCAGCCCAAATTGGAAAATCCTTGACTGGACTTGATTTGGGGTGGAATTTCATGCTTAAAAATGGTATTACTTGCTGTTTTTAAAAATCAAGCTTTTTGCACCCAGAGGAGAAAAACTCCTGACCCCGCGGTCAGAAAAAAGTGTGCTTTTGGGGCCAAATTTTTTTTGAGCCCAAATTGGAAAATCCTTGACTGGACTTGATTTGGGGTGGAATTTCATGCTTAAAAATGGTATTACTTGCTGTTTTTAAAAATCAAGCTTTTTGCACCCAGAGGAGGAAAACTCATGACCCCGCGGTCAGAAAAAAGTGTGCTTTGGGTGCCAAATTTTTTTTGATCCCAAATTGGAAAATCATTGACTGGACTTGATTTGGGGTGGAATTTCATGCTTAAAAATGGTATTACTTGCTGTTTTTAAAAATCAAGCTTTTTGCACCCAGAGTAGGAAAACTCATGACCCCGCGGTCAGAAAAAAGTGTGCTTTGGGGGCCAAATTTTTTTTGAGCCCAAATTGGAAAATCCTTGACTGGACTTGATTCGGGGTGGAATTTCATGCTTACAAATGGTGTTACTTGCTGTTTTTAAAAATCAAGCTTTTTGCACCCAGAGGACGAAAACTCCTGACTCCGCGGTCAGAAAAAAGTGTGGTCTGGAGTCCAATTTTTTTTCAGCCCAAATTGGAAAATCCTTGACTGGACTTGATTTGGGGTGGAATTTCATGCTTAAAAATGGTATTACTTGCTGTTTTTAAAAATCAAGCTTTTTGCACCCAGAGGAGAAAAACTCCTGACCCCGCGGTCAGAAAAAAGTGTGCTTTGGGGGCCAAAATTTTTTTGAGCCCAAATTGGAAAATCCTTGACTTGACTTGATTCGGGGTGGAATTTCATGCTTACAAATGGTGTTACTTGCAGTTTTAAAAAATCAAGCTTTTTGCACCCAGAGGAGGAAAACTCCTGACTCCGCGGTCAGAAAAAAGTGTGCTTTTGGGGCCAAATTTTTTTTGAGCCCAAATTGGAAAATCATTGACTGGACTTGATTTGGGGTGGAATTTCATGCTTAAAAATGGTATTACTTGCTGTTTTTAAAAATCAAGCTTTTTGCACCCAGAGGAGGAAAACTCATGACCCCGCGGTCAGAAAAAAGTGTGCTTTGGGTGCCAAATTTTTTTTGATCCCAAATTGGAAAATCATTGACTGGACTTGATTTGGGGTGGAATTTCATGCTTAAAAATGGTATTACTTGCTGTTTTTAAAAATCAAGCTTTTTGCACCCAGAGTAGGAAAACTCATGACCCCGCGGTCAGAAAAAAGTGTGCTTTGGGGGCCAAATTTTTTTTTGAGCCCAAATTGGAAAATCCTTGACTGGACTTGATTCGGGGTGGAATTTCATGCTTACAAATGGTGTTACTTGCTGTTTTTAAAAATCAAGCTTTTTGCACCCAGAGGACGAAAACTCCTGACTCCGCGGTCAGAAAAAAGTGTGGTCTGGAGTCCAATTTTTTTTCAGCCCAAATTGGAAAATCCTTGACTGGACTTGATTTGGGGTGGAATTTCATGCTTAAAAATGGTGTTACTTGCTGTTTTTAAAAATCAAGCTTTTTGCAGCCAGAGGAGGAAAACTCCTGACTCCGCGGTCAGAAAAAAGTGTGCTTTTGGGGCCAAATTTTTTTTGAGCCCAAATTGGAAAATCCTTGACTGGACTTGATTCGGGGTGGAATTTCATGCTTAAAATTGGTATTACTTGCTGTTTTTAAAAATCAAGCTTTTTGCACCCAGAGGAGGAAAACTCCTGACCCCGCGGTCAGAAAAAAGTGTGCTTTGGGGGCCAAATTTTTTTTGAGCCCAAATTGGAAAATCCTTGACTGGACTTGATTCGGGGTGGAATTTCATGCTTACAAATGGTGTTACTTGCAGTTTTAAAAAATCAAGCTTTTTGCACCCAGAGGAGGAAAACTCCTGACTCCGCGGTCAGAAAAAAGTGTGCTTTTGGGGCCAAATTTTTTTTGAGCCCAAATTGGAAAATCATTGACTGGACTTGATTTGGGGTGGAATTTCATGCTTAAAAATGGTATTACTTGCTGTTTTTAAAAATCAAGCTTTTTGCACCCAGAGGAGGAAAACTCATGACCCCGCGGTCAGAAAAAAGTGTGCTTTTGGGGCCAAATTTTTTTTGAGCCCAAATTGGAAAATCCTTGACTGGACTTGATTTGGGGTGGAATTTCATGCTTAAAAATGGTATTACTTGCTATTTTTAAAAATCAAGCATTTTGCACCCAGAGGAGGAAAACTCATGACCCCGCGGTCAGAAAAAAGTGTGCTTTTGGGGCCAAATTTATTTGAGCCCAAATTGGAAAATCCTTGACTGGACTTGATTTGGCGTGGAATTTCATGCTTAAAAATGGTATTACTTGCTGTTTTTAAAAATCAAGCTTTTTGCACCGAGAGGAGAAAAACTCCTGACCCCGCGGTCAGAAAAAAGTGTCCTTTGGGTGCCAAATTTTTTTTGAGCCCAAATTGGAAAATCATTGACTGGACTTGATTTGGGGTGGAATTTCATGCTTAAAAATGGTATTACTTGCTGTTTTTAAAAATCAAGCTTTTTGCACCCAGAGGAGGAAAACTCCTGACCCCACGGTCAGAAAAAAGTGTGCTTTGGGTGCCAAATTTTTTTGAGCCCAAATTGGAAAATCCTTGACTGGACTTGATTCGGGGTGGAATTTCATGCTTAAAAATGGTATTACTTGCTGTTTTTAAAAATCAAGGTTTTTGCAGCCAGAGGAGGAAAACTCATGACCCCGCGGTCAGAAAAAAGTGTGCTTTTGGGGCCAAATTTTTTTTGAGCCCAAATTGGAAAATCCTTGACTGGACTTGATTTGGCGTGGAATTTCATGCTTAAAAATGGTATTACTTGCTGTTTTTAAAAATCAAGCTTTTTGCACCCAGAGGAGAAAAACTCCTGACCCCGCGGTCAGAAAAAAGTGTGCTTTGGGTGCCAAATTTTTTTTGAGCCCAAATTGGAAAATCATTGACTGGACTTGATTTGGGGTGGAATTTCATGCTTAAAAATGGTATTACTTGCTGTTTTTAAAAATCAAGCTTTTTGCACCCAGAGGAGGAAAACTCCTGACCCCGCGGTCAGAAAAAAGTGTGCTTTGGGGGCCAAATTTTTTTTGAGCCCAAATTGGAAAATCCTTGACTGGACTTGATTCGGGGTGGAATTTCATGCTTAAAATTGGTATTACTTGCTGTTTTTAAAAATCAAGCTTTTTGCACCCAGAGGAGGAAAACTCCTGACCCCGCGGTCAGAAAAAAGTGTGCTTTGGGGGCCAAATTTTTTTTGAGCCCAAATTGGAAAATCATTGACTGGACTTGATTTGGGGTGGAATTTCATGCTTAAAAATGGTATTACTTGCTGTTTTTAAAAATCAAGCTTTTTGCACCCAGAGGAGGAAAACTCATGACCCCGCGGTCAGAAAAAAGTGTGCTTTTGGGGCCAAATTTTTTTTGAGCCCAAATTGGAAAATCATTGACTGGACTTGATTTGGGGTGGAATTTCATGCTTAAAAATGGTATTACTTGCTGTTTTTAAAAATCAAGCTTTTTGCACCCAGAGGAGGAAAACTCATGACCCCGCGGTCAGAAAAAAGTGTGCTTTTGGGGCCAAATTTTTTTTGAGCCCAAATTGGAAAATCCTTGACTGGACTTGATTTGGGGTGGAATTTCATGCTTAAAAATGGTATTACTTGCTATTTTTAAAAATCAAGCATTTTGCACCCAGAGGAGGAAAACTCATGACCCCGCGGTCAGAAAAAAGTGTGCTTTTGGGGCCAAATTTATTTGAGCCCAAATTGGAAAATCCTTGACTGGACTTGATTTGGCGTGGAATTTCATGCTTAAAAATGGTATTACTTGCTGTTTTTAAAAATCAAGCTTTTTGCACCGAGAGGAGAAAAACTCCTGACCCCGCGGTCAGAAAAAAGTGTCCTTTGGGTGCCAAATTTTTTTTGAGCCCAAATTGGAAAATCATTGACTGGACTTGATTTGGGGTGGAATTTCATGCTTAAAAATGGTATTACTTGCTGTTTTTAAAAATCAAGCTTTTTGCACCCAGAGGAGGAAAACTCCTGACCCCACGGTCAGAAAAAAGTGTGCTTTGGGTGCCAAATTTTTTTGAGCCCAAATTGGAAAATCCTTGACTGGACTTGATTCGGGGTGGAATTTCATGCTTAAAAATGGTATTACTTGCTGTTTTTAAAAATCAAGGTTTTTGCAGCCAGAGGAGGAAAACTCATGACCCCGCGGTCAGAAAAAAGTGTGCTTTTGGGGCCAAATTTTTTTTGAGCCCAAATTGGAAAATCCTTGACTGGACTTGATTTGGCGTGGAATTTCATGCTTAAAAATGGTATTACTTGCTGTTTTTAAAAATCAAGCTTTTTGCACCCAGAGGAGAAAAACTCCTGACCCCGCGGTCAGAAAAAAGTGTGCTTTGGGTGCCAAATTTTTTTTGAGCCCAAATTGGAAAATCATTGACTGGACTTGATTTGGGGTGGAATTTCATGCTTAAAAATGGTATTACTTGCTGTTTTTAAAAATCAAGCTTTTTGCACCCAGAGGAGGAAAACTCCTGACCCCGCGGTCAGAAAAAAGTGTGCTTTGGGGGCCAAATTTTTTTTGAGCCCAAATTGGAAAATCCTTGACTGGACTTGATTCGGGGTGGAATTTCATGCTTAAAATTGGTATTACTTGCTGTTTTTAAAAATCAAGCTTTTTGCACCCAGAGGAGGAAAACTCCTGACCCCGCGGTCAGAAAAAAGTGTGCTTTGGGGGCCAAATTTTTTTTGAGCCCAAATTGGAAAATCCTTGACTGGACTTGATTTGGGGTGGAATGTCATGGTAAAAAATGGTGTTACTGGCTGTTTTTAAAAATCAAGCTTTTTGCAGCCAGAGGAGGAAAACTCCTGACTCCGCGGTCAGAAAAAAGTGTGCTTTTGGGGCCAAATTTTTTTTGAGCCCAAATTGGAAAATCCTTGACTGGACTTGATTCGGGGTGGAATTTCATGCTTAAAATTGGTATTACTTGCTGTTTTTAAAAATCAAGCTTTTTGCACCCAGAGGAGGAAAACTCCTGACCCCGCGGTCAGAAAAAAGTGTGCTTTGGGGGCCAAATTTTTTTTGAGCCCAAATTGGAAAATCCTTGACTGGACTTGATTCGGGGTGGAATTTCATGCTTACAAATGGTGTTACTTGCAGTTTTAAAAAATCAAGCTTTTTGCACCCAGAGGAGGAAAACTCCTGACTCCGCGGTCAGAAAAA
The DNA here is from genome assembly GCF_964273705.1 of Natrix helvetica. NCBI lineage: Eukaryota > Metazoa > Chordata > Lepidosauria > Squamata > Natricidae > Natrix > Natrix helvetica. The sequence continues at coordinate 65,380 of NW_028113622.1, read as the reverse complement.
AGTGTGCTTTTGGGGCCAAATTTTTTTTGAGCCCAAATTGGAAAATCATTGACTGGACTTGATTTGGGGTGGAATTTCATGCTTAAAAATGGTATTACTTGCTGTTTTTAAAAATCAAGCTTTTTGCACCCAGAGGAGGAAAACTCCTGACCCCGCGGTCAGAAAAAAGTGTGCTTTGGGGGCCAAATTTTTTTTGAGCCCAAATTGGAAAATCCTTGACTGGACTTGATTCGGGGTGGAATTTCATGCTTAAAATTGGTATTACTTGCTGTTTTTAAAAATCAAGCTTTTTGCACCCAGAGGAGGAAAACTCCTGACCCCGCGGTCAGAAAAAAGTGTGCTTTGGGGGCCAAATTTTTTTTGAGCCCAAATTGGAAAATCCTTGACTGGACTTGATTTGGGGTGGAATGTCATGGTAAAAAATGGTGTTACTGGCTGTTTTTAAAAATCAAGCTTTTTGCAGCCAGAGGAGGAAAACTCCTGACTCCGCGGTCAGAAAAAAGTGTGCTTTTGGGGCCAAATTTTTTTTGAGCCCAAATTGGAAAATCCTTGACTGGACTTGATTCGGGGTGGAATTTCATGCTTAAAATTGGTATTACTTGCTGTTTTTAAAAATCAAGCTTTTTGCACCCAGAGGAGGAAAACTCCTGACCCCGCGGTCAGAAAAAAGTGTGCTTTGGGGGCCAAATTTTTTTTGAGCCCAAATTGGAAAATCCTTGACTGGACTTGATTCGGGGTGGAATTTCATGCTTACAAATGGTGTTACTTGCAGTTTTAAAAAATCAAGCTTTTTGCACCCAGAGGAGGAAAACTCCTGACTCCGCGGTCAGAAAAAAGTGTGCTTTTGGGGCCAAATTTTTTTTGAGCCCAAATTGGAAAATCATTGACTGGACTTGATTTGGGGTGGAATTTCATGCTTAAAAATGGTATTACTTGCTGTTTTTAAAAATCAAGCTTTTTGCACCCAGAGGAGGAAAACTCATGACCCCGCGGTCAGAAAAAAGTGTGCTTTGGGTGCCAAATTTTTTTTGATCCCAAATTGGAAAATCATTGACTGGACTTGATTTGGGGTGGAATTTCATGCTTAAAAATGGTATTACTTGCTGTTTTTAAAAATCAAGCTTTTTGCACCCAGAGTAGGAAAACTCATGACCCCGCGGTCAGAAAAAAGTGTGCTTTGGGGGCCAAATTTTTTTTGAGCCCAAATTGGAAAATCCTTGACTGGACTTGATTCGGGGTGGAATTTCATGCTTAAAATTGGTATTACTTGCTGTTTTTAAAAATCAAGCTTTTTGCACCCAGAGGAGGAAAACTCCTGACCCCGCGGTCAGAAAAAAGTGTGCTTTGGGGGCCAAATTTTTTTTGAGCCCAAATTGGAAAATCCTTGACTGGACTTGATTCGGGGTGGAATTTCATGCTTACAAATGGTGTTACTTGCAGTTTTAAAAAATCAAGCTTTTTGCACCCAGAGGAGGAAAACTCCTGACTCCGCGGTCAGAAAAAAGTGTGCTTTTGGGGCCAAATTTTTTTTGAGCCCAAATTGGAAAATCATTGACTGGACTTGATTTGGGGTGGAATTTCATGCTTAAAAATGGTATTACTTGCTGTTTTTAAAAATCAAGCTTTTTGCACCCAGAGGAGGAAAACTCATGACCCCGCGGTCAGAAAAAAGTGTGCTTTGGGTGCCAAATTTTTTTTGATCCCAAATTGGAAAATCATTGACTGGACTTGATTTGGGGTGGAATTTCATGCTTAAAAATGGTATTACTTGCTGTTTTTAAAAATCAAGCTTTTTGCACCCAGAGTAGGAAAACTCATGACCCCGCGGTCAGAAAAAAGTGTGCTTTGGGGGCCAAATTTTTTTTGAGCCCAAATTGGAAAATCCTTGACTGGACTTGATTCGGGGTGGAATTTCATGCTTACAAATGGTGTTACTTGCTGTTTTTAAAAATCAAGCTTTTTGCACCCAGAGGACGAAAACTCCTGACTCCGCGGTCAGAAAAAAGTGTGGTCTGGAGTCCAATTTTTTTTCAGCCCAAATTGGAAAATCCTTGACTGGACTTGATTTGGGGTGGAATTTCATGCTTAAAAATGGTATTACTTGCTGTTTTTAAAAATCAAGCTTTTTGCACCCAGAGGAGAAAAACTCCTGACCCCGCGGTCAGAAAAAAGTGTGCTTTGGGGGCCAAAATTTTTTTGAGCCCAAATTGGAAAATCCTTGACTGGACTTGATTCGGGGTGGAATTTCATGCTTACAAATGGTGTTACTTGCAGTTTTAAAAAATCAAGCTTTTTGCACCCAGAGGAGGAAAACTCCTGACTCCGCGGTCAGAAAAAAGTGTGCTTTTGGGGCCAAATTTTTTTTGAGCCCAAATTGGAAAATCATTGACTGGACTTGATTTGGGGTGGAATTTCATGCTTAAAAATGGTATTACTTGCTGTTTTTAAAAATCAAGCTTTTTGCACCCAGAGGAGGAAAACTCATGACCCCGCGGTCAGAAAAAAGTGTGCTTTTGGGGCCAAATTTTTTTTGAGCCCAAATTGGAAAATCCTTGACTGGACTTGATTTGGGGTGGAATTTCATGCTTAAAAATGGTATTACTTGCTATTTTTAAAAATCAAGCATTTTGCACCCAGAGGAGGAAAACTCATGACCCCGCGGTCAGAAAAAAGTGTGCTTTTGGGGCCAAATTTATTTGAGCCCAAATTGGAAAATCCTTGACTGGACTTGATTTGGCGTGGAATTTCATGCTTAAAAATGGTATTACTTGCTGTTTTTAAAAATCAAGCTTTTTGCACCGAGAGGAGAAAAACTCCTGACCCCGCGGTCAGAAAAAAGTGTCCTTTGGGTGCCAAATTTTTTTTGAGCCCAAATTGGAAAATCATTGACTGGACTTGATTTGGGGTGGAATTTCATGCTTAAAAATGGTATTACTTGCTGTTTTTAAAAATCAAGCTTTTTGCACCCAGAGGAGGAAAACTCCTGACCCCACGGTCAGAAAAAAGTGTGCTTTGGGTGCCAAATTTTTTTGAGCCCAAATTGGAAAATCCTTGACTGGACTTGATTCGGGGTGGAATTTCATGCTTAAAAATGGTATTACTTGCTGTTTTTAAAAATCAAGGTTTTTGCAGCCAGAGGAGGAAAACTCATGACCCCGCGGTCAGAAAAAAGTGTGCTTTTGGGGCCAAATTTTTTTTGAGCCCAAATTGGAAAATCCTTGACTGGACTTGATTTGGCGTGGAATTTCATGCTTAAAAATGGTATTACTTGCTGTTTTTAAAAATCAAGCTTTTTGCACCCAGAGGAGAAAAACTCCTGACCCCGCGGTCAGAAAAAAGTGTGCTTTGGGTGCCAAATTTTTTTTGAGCCCAAATTGGAAAATCATTGACTGGACTTGATTTGGGGTGGAATTTCATGCTTAAAAATGGTATTACTTGCTGTTTTTAAAAATCAAGCTTTTTGCACCCAGAGGAGGAAAACTCCTGACCCCGCGGTCAGAAAAAAGTGTGCTTTGGGGGCCAAATTTTTTTTGAGCCCAAATTGGAAAATCCTTGACTGGACTTGATTCGGGGTGGAATTTCATGCTTAAAATTGGTATTACTTGCTGTTTTTAAAAATCAAGCTTTTTGCACCCAGAGGAGGAAAACTCCTGACCCCGCGGTCAGAAAAAAGTGTGCTTTGGGGGCCAAATTTTTTTTGAGCCCAAATTGGAAAATCCTTGACTGGACTTGATTTGGGGTGGAATGTCATGGTAAAAAATGGTGTTACTGGCTGTTTTTAAAAATCAAGCTTTTTGCAGCCAGAGGAGGAAAACTCCTGACTCCGCGGTCAGAAAAAAGTGTGCTTTTGGGGCCAAATTTTTTTTGAGCCCAAATTGGAAAATCCTTGACTGGACTTGATTCGGGGTGGAATTTCATGCTTAAAATTGGTATTACTTGCTGTTTTTAAAAATCAAGCTTTTTGCACCCAGAGGAGGAAAACTCCTGACCCCGCGGTCAGAAAAAAGTGTGCTTTGGGGGCCAAATTTTTTTTGAGCCCAAATTGGAAAATCCTTGACTGGACTTGATTCGGGGTGGAATTTCATGCTTACAAATGGTGTTACTTGCAGTTTTAAAAAATCAAGCTTTTTGCACCCAGAGGACGAAAACTCCTGACTCCGCGGTCAGAAAAAAGTGTGGTCTGGAGTCCAATTTTTTTTCAGCCCAAATTGGAAAATCCTTGACTGGACTTGATTTGGGGTGGAATTTCATGCTTAAAAATGGTATTACTTGCTGTTTTTAAAAATCAAGCTTTTTGCACCCAGAGGAGAAAAACTCCTGACCCCGCGGTCAGAAAAAAGTGTGCTTTGGGGGCCAAAATTTTTTTGAGCCCAAATTGGAAAATCCTTGACTGGACTTGATTCGGGGTGGAATTTCATGCTTACAAATGGTGTTACTTGCAGTTTTAAAAAATCAAGCTTTTTGCACCCAGAGGAGGAAAACTCCTGACTCCGCGGTCAGAAAAAAGTGTGCTTTTGGGGCCAAATTTTTTTTGAGCCCAAATTGGAAAATCATTGACTGGACTTGATTTGGGGTGGAATTTCATGCTTAAAAATGGTATTACTTGCTGTTTTTAAAAATCAAGCTTTTTGCACCCAGAGGAGGAAAACTCATGACCCCGCGGTCAGAAAAAAGTGTGCTTTTGGGGCCAAATTTTTTTTGAGCCCAAATTGGAAAATCCTTGACTGGACTTGATTTGGGGTGGAATTTCATGCTTAAAAATGGTATTACTTGCTATTTTTAAAAATCAAGCATTTTGCACCCAGAGGAGGAAAACTCATGACCCCGCGGTCAGAAAAAAGTGTGCTTTTGGGGCCAAATTTATTTGAGCCCAAATTGGAAAATCCTTGACTGGACTTGATTTGGCGTGGAATTTCATGCTTAAAAATGGTATTACTTGCTGTTTTTAAAAATCAAGCTTTTTGCACCGAGAGGAGAAAAACTCCTGACCCCGCGGTCAGAAAAAAGTGTCCTTTGGGTGCCAAATTTTTTTTGAGCCCAAATTGGAAAATCATTGACTGGACTTGATTTGGGGTGGAATTTCATGCTTAAAAATGGTATTACTTGCTGTTTTTAAAAATCAAGCTTTTTGCACCCAGAGGAGGAAAACTCCTGACCCCACGGTCAGAAAAAAGTGTGCTTTGGGTGCCAAATTTTTTTGAGCCCAAATTGGAAAATCCTTGACTGGACTTGATTCGGGGTGGAATTTCATGCTTAAAAATGGTATTACTTGCTGTTTTTAAAAATCAAGGTTTTTGCAGCCAGAGGAGGAAAACTCATGACCCCGCGGTCAGAAAAAAGTGTGCTTTTGGGGCCAAATTTTTTTTGAGCCCAAATTGGAAAATCCTTGACTGGACTTGATTTGGCGTGGAATTTCATGCTTAAAAATGGTATTACTTGCTGTTTTTAAAAATCAAGCTTTTTGCACCCAGAGGAGAAAAACTCCTGACCCCGCGGTCAGAAAAAAGTGTGCTTTGGGTGCCAAATTTTTTTTGAGCCCAAATTGGAAAATCATTGACTGGACTTGATTTGGGGTGGAATTTCATGCTTAAAAATGGTATTACTTGCTGTTTTTAAAAATCAAGCTTTTTGCACCCAGAGGAGGAAAACTCCTGACCCCGCGGTCAGAAAAAAGTGTGCTTTGGGGGCCAAATTTTTTTTGAGCCCAAATTGGAAAATCCTTGACTGGACTTGATTCGGGGTGGAATTTCATGCTTAAAATTGGTATTACTTGCTGTTTTTAAAAATCAAGCTTTTTGCACCCAGAGGAGGAAAACTCCTGACCCCGCGGTCAGAAAAAAGTGTGCTTTGGGGGCCAAATTTTTTTTGAGCCCAAATTGGAAAATCCTTGACTGGACTTGATTTGGGGTGGAATGTCATGGTAAAAAATGGTGTTACTGGCTGTTTTTAAAAATCAAGCTTTTTGCAGCCAGAGGAGGAAAACTCCTGACTCCGCGGTCAGAAAAAAGTGTGCTTTTGGGGCCAAATTTTTTTTGAGCCCAAATTGGAAAATCCTTGACTGGACTTGATTCGGGGTGGAATTTCATGCTTAAAATTGGTATTACTTGCTGTTTTTAAAAATCAAGCTTTTTGCACCCAGAGGAGGAAAACTCCTGACCCCGCGGTCAGAAAAAAGTGTGCTTTGGGGGCCAAATTTTTTTTGAGCCCAAATTGGAAAATCCTTGACTGGACTTGATTCGGGGTGGAATTTCATGCTTACAAATGGTGTTACTTGCAGTTTTAAAAAATCAAGCTTTTTGCACCCAGAGGAGGAAAACTCCTGACTCCGCGGTCAGAAAAAAGTGTGCTTTTGGGGCCAAATTTTTTTTGAGCCCAAATTGGAAAATCATTGACTGGACTTGATTTGGGGTGGAATTTCATGCTTAAAAATGGTATTACTTGCTGTTTTTAAAAATCAAGCTTTTTGCACCCAGAGGAGGAAAACTCATGACCCCGCGGTCAGAAAAAAGTGTGCTTTGGGTGCCAAATTTTTTTTGATCCCAAATTGGAAAATCATTGACTGGACTTGATTTGGGGTGGAATTTCATGCTTAAAAATGGTATTACTTGCTGTTTTTAAAAATCAAGCTTTTTGCACCCAGAGTAGGAAAACTCATGACCCCGCGGTCAGAAAAAAGTGTGCTTTGGGGGCCAAATTTTTTTTGAGCCCAAATTGGAAAATCCTTGACTGGACTTGATTCGGGGTGGAATTTCATGCTTACAAATGGTGTTACTTGCTGTTTTTAAAAATCAAGCTTTTTGCACCCAGAGGACGAAAACTCCTGACTCCGCGGTCAGAAAAAAGTGTGGTCTGGAGTCCAATTTTTTTTCAGCCCAAATTGGAAAATCCTTGACTGGACTTGATTTGGGGTGGAATTTCATGCTTAAAAATGGTATTACTTGCTGTTTTTAAAAATCAAGCTTTTTGCACCCAGAGGAGAAAAACTCCTGACCCCGCGGTCAGAAAAAAGTGTGCTTTGGGGGCCAAAATTTTTTTGAGCCCAAATTGGAAAATCCTTGACTGGACTTGATTCGGGGTGGAATTTCATGCTTACAAATGGTGTTACTTGCAGTTTTAAAAAATCAAGCTTTTTGCACCCAGAGGAGGAAAACTCCTGACTCCGCGGTCAGAAAAAAGTGTGCTTTTGGGGCCAAATTTTTTTTGAGCCCAAATTGGAAAATCCTTGACTGGACTTGATTTGGGGTGGAATTTCATGCTTAAAAATGGTATTACTTGCTGTTTTTAAAAATCAAGCTTTTTGCACCCAGAGGAGGAAAACTCATGACCCCACGGTCAGAAAAAAGTGTGCTTTGGGTGCCAAATTTTTTTGAGCCCAAATTGGAAAATCCTTGACTGGACTTGATTCGGGGTGGAATTTCATGCTTAAAAATGGTATTACTTGCTGTTTTTAAAAATCAAGGTTTTTGCAGCCAGAGGAGGAAAACTCATGACCCCGCGGTCAGAAAAAAGTGTGCTTTGGGGGCCAAATTTTTTTTGAGCCCAAATTGGAAAATCCTTGACTGGACTTGATTTGGGGTGGAATGTCATGGTAAAAAATGGTGTTACTGGCTGTTTTTAAAAATCAAGCTTTTTGCAGCCAGAGGAGGAAAACTCCTGACTCCGCGGTCAGAAAAAAGTGTGCTTTTGGGGCCAAATTTTTTTTGAGCCCAAATTGGAAAATCCTTGACTGGACTTGATTTGGCGTGGAATTTCATGCTTAAAAATGGTATTACTTGCTGTTTTTAAAAATCAAGCTTTTTGCACCCAGAGGAGGAAAACTCCTGACCCCACGGTCAGAAAAAAGTGTGCTTTGGGTGCCAAATTTTTTTGAGCCCAAATTGGAAAATCCTTGACTGGACTTGATTCGGGGTGGAATTTCATGCTTAAAAATGGTATTACTTGCTGTTTTTAAAAATCAAGGTTTTTGCAGCCAGAGGAGGAAAACTCATGACCCCGCGGTCAGAAAAAAGTGTGCTTTTGGGGCCAAATTTTTTTTGAGCCCAAATTGGAAAATCCTTGACTGGACTTGATTTGGCGTGGAATTTCATGCTTAAAAATGGTATTACTTGCTGTTTTTAAAAATCAAGCTTTTTGCACCCAGAGGAGAAAAACTCCTGACCCCGCGGTCAGAAAAAAGTGTGCTTTGGGTGCCAAATTTTTTTTGAGCCCAAATTGGAAAATCATTGACTGGACTTGATTTGGGGTGGAATTTCATGCTTAAAAATGGTATTACTTGCTGTTTTTAAAAATCAAGCTTTTTGCACCCAGAGGAGGAAAACTCCTGACCCCGCGGTCAGAAAAAAGTGTGCTTTGGGGGCCAAATTTTTTTTGAGCCCAAATTGGAAAATCCTTGACTGGACTTGATTCGGGGTGGAATTTCATGCTTAAAATTGGTATTACTTGCTGTTTTTAAAAATCAAGCTTTTTGCACCCAGAGGAGGAAAACTCCTGACCCCGCGGTCAGAAAAAAGTGTGCTTTGGGGGCCAAATTTTTTTTGAGCCCAAATTGGAAAATCCTTGACTGGACTTGATTTGGGGTGGAATGTCATGGTAAAAAATGGTGTTACTGGCTGTTTTTAAAAATCAAGCTTTTTGCAGCCAGAGGAGGAAAACTCCTGACTCCGCGGTCAGAAAAAAGTGTGCTTTTGGGGCCAAATTTTTTTTGAGCCCAAATTGGAAAATCCTTGACTGGACTTGATTCGGGGTGGAATTTCATGCTTAAAATTGGTATTACTTGCTGTTTTTAAAAATCAAGCTTTTTGCACCCAGAGGAGGAAAACTCCTGACCCCGCGGTCAGAAAAAAGTGTGCTTTGGGGGCCAAATTTTTTTTGAGCCCAAATTGGAAAATCCTTGACTGGACTTGATTCGGGGTGGAATTTCATGCTTACAAATGGTGTTACTTGCAGTTTTAAAAAATCAAGCTTTTTGCACCCAGAGGAGGAAAACTCCTGACTCCGCGGTCAGAAAAAAGTGTGCTTTTGGGGCCAAATTTTTTTTGAGCCCAAATTGGAAAATCATTGACTGGACTTGATTTGGGGTGGAATTTCATGCTTAAAAATGGTATTACTTGCTGTTTTTAAAAATCAAGCTTTTTGCACCCAGAGGAGGAAAACTCATGACCCCGCGGTCAGAAAAAAGTGTGCTTTGGGTGCCAAATTTTTTTTGATCCCAAATTGGAAAATCATTGACTGGACTTGATTTGGGGTGGAATTTCATGCTTAAAAATGGTATTACTTGCTGTTTTTAAAAATCAAGCTTTTTGCACCCAGAGTAGGAAAACTCATGACCCCGCGGTCAGAAAAAAGTGTGCTTTGGGGGCCAAATTTTTTTTGAGCCCAAATTGGAAAATCCTTGACTGGACTTGATTCGGGGTGGAATTTCATGCTTAAAATTGGTATTACTTGCTGTTTTTAAAAATCAAGCTTTTTGCACCCAGAGGAGGAAAACTCCTGACCCCGCGGTCAGAAAAAAGTGTGCTTTGGGGGCCAAATTTTTTTTGAGCCCAAATTGGAAAATCCTTGACTGGACTTGATTCGGGGTGGAATTTCATGCTTACAAATGGTGTTACTTGCAGTTTTAAAAAATCAAGCTTTTTGCACCCAGAGGAGGAAAACTCCTGACTCCGCGGTCAGAAAAAAGTGTGCTTTTGGGGCCAAATTTTTTTTGAGCCCAAATTGGAAAATCATTGACTGGACTTGATTTGGGGTGGAATTTCATGCTTAAAAATGGTATTACTTGCTGTTTTTAAAAATCAAGCTTTTTGCACCCAGAGGAGGAAAACTCATGACCCCGCGGTCAGAAAAAAGTGTGCTTTGGGTGCCAAATTTTTTTTGATCCCAAATTGGAAAATCATTGACTGGACTTGATTTGGGGTGGAATTTCATGCTTAAAAATGGTATTACTTGCTGTTTTTAAAAATCAAGCTTTTTGCACCCAGAGTAGGAAAACTCATGACCCCGCGGTCAGAAAAAAGTGTGCTTTGGGGGCCAAATTTTTTTTGAGCCCAAATTGGAAAATCCTTGACTGGACTTGATTCGGGGTGGAATTTCATGCTTACAAATGGTGTTACTTGCTGTTTTTAAAAATCAAGCTTTTTGCACCCAGAGGACGAAAACTCCTGACTCCGCGGTCAGAAAAAAGTGTGGTCTGGAGTCCAATTTTTTTTCAGCCCAAATTGGAAAATCCTTGACTGGACTTGATTTGGGGTGGAATTTCATGCTTAAAAATGGTATTACTTGCTGTTTTTAAAAATCAAGCTTTTTGCACCCAGAGGAGAAAAACTCCTGACCCCGCGGTCAGAAAAAAGTGTGCTTTGGGGGCCAAAATTTTTTTGAGCCCAAATTGGAAAATCCTTGACTGGACTTGATTCGGGGTGGAATTTCATGCTTACAAATGGTATTACTTGCTGTTTTTAAAAATCAAGCTTTTTGCACCCAGAGGAGAAAAACTCCTGACCCCGCGGTCAGAAAAAAGTGTGCTTTTGGGGCCAAATTTTTTTTGAGCCCAAATTGGAAAATCCTTGACTGGACTTGATTCGGGGTGGAATTTCATGCTTAAAATTGGTATTACTTGCTGTTTTTAAAAATCAAGCTTTTTGCACCCAGAGGAGGAAAACTCCTGACCCCGCGGTCAGAAAAAAGTGTGCTTTGGGGGCCAAATTTTTTTTGAGCCCAAATTGGAAAATCCTTGACTGGACTTGATTTGGGGTGGAATGTCATGGTAAAAAATGGTGTTACTGGCTGTTTTTAAAAATCAAGCTTTTTGCAGCCAGAGGAGGAAAACTCCTGACTCCGCGGTCAGAAAAAAGTGTGCTTTTGGGGCCAAATTTTTTTTGAGCCCAAATTGGAAAATCCTTGACTGGACTTGATTTGGCGTGGAATTTCATGCTTAAAAATGGTATTACTTGCTGTTTTTAAAAATCAAGCTTTTTGCACCCAGAGGAGAAAAACTCCTGACCCCGCGGTCAGAAAAAAGTGTGCTTTGGGTGCCAAATTTTTTTTGAGCCCAAATTGGAAAATCATTGACTGGACTTGATTTGGGGTGGAATTTCATGCTTAAAAATGGTATTACTTGCTGTTTTTAAAAATCAAGCTTTTTGCACCCAGAGGAGGAAAACTCCTGACCCCGCGGTCAGAAAAAAGTGTGCTTTGGGGGCCAAATTTTTTTTGAGCCCAAATTGGAAAATCCTTGACTGGACTTGATTCGGGGTGGAATTTCATGCTTAAAATTGGTATTACTTGCTGTTTTTAAAAATCAAGCTTTTTGCACCCAGAGGAGGAAAACTCCTGACCCCGCGGTCAGAAAAAAGTGTGCTTTGGGGGCCAAATTTTTTTTGAGCCCAAATTGGAAAATCCTTGACTGGACTTGATTTGGGGTGGAATGTCATGGTAAAAAATGGTGTTACTGGCTGTTTTTAAAAATCAAGCTTTTTGCAGCCAGAGGAGGAAAACTCCTGACTCCGCGGTCAGAAAAAAGTGTGCTTTTGGGGCCAAATTTTTTTTGAGCCCAAATTGGAAAATCCTTGACTGGACTTGATTCGGGGTGGAATTTCATGCTTAAAATTGGTATTACTTGCTGTTTTTAAAAATCAAGCTTTTTGCACCCAGAGGAGGAAAACTCCTGACCCCGCGGTCAGAAAAAAGTGTGCTTTGGGGGCCAAATTTTTTTTGAGCCCAAATTGGAAAATCCTTGACTGGACTTGATTCGGGGTGGAATTTCATGCTTACAAATGGTGTTACTTGCAGTTTTAAAAAATCAAGCTTTTTGCACCCAGAGGAGGAAAACTCCTGACTCCGCGGTCAGAAAAAAGTGTGCTTTTGGGGCCAAATTTTTTTTGAGCCCAAATTGGAAAATCATTGACTGGACTTGATTTGGGGTGGAATTTCATGCTTAAAAATGGTATTACTTGCTGTTTTTAAAAATCAAGCTTTTTGCACCCAGAGGAGGAAAACTCATGACCCCGCGGTCAGAAAAAAGTGTGCTTTGGGTGCCAAATTTTTTTTGATCCCAAATTGGAAAATCATTGACTGGACTTGATTTGGGGTGGAATTTCATGCTTAAAAATGGTATTACTTGCTGTTTTTAAAAATCAAGCTTTTTGCACCCAGAGTAGGAAAACTCATGACCCCGCGGTCAGAAAAAAGTGTGCTTTGGGGGCCAAATTTTTTTTGAGCCCAAATTGGAAAATCCTTGACTGGACTTGATTCGGGGTGGAATTTCATGCTTACAAATGGTGTTACTTGCTGTTTTTAAAAATCAAGCTTTTTGCACCCAGAGGACGAAAACTCCTGACTCCGCGGTCAGAAAAAAGTGTGGTCTGGAGTCCAATTTTTTTTCAGCCCAAATTGGAAAATCCTTGACTGGACTTGATTTGGGGTGGAATTTCATGCTTAAAAATGGTATTACTTGCTGTTTTTAAAAATCAAGCTTTTTGCACCCAGAGGAGAAAAACTCCTGACCCCGCGGTCAGAAAAAAGTGTGCTTTGGGGGCCAAAATTTTTTTGAGCCCAAATTGGAAAATCCTTGACTGGACTTGATTCGGGGTGGAATTTCATGCTTACAAATGGTGTTACTTGCAGTTTTAAAAAATCAAGCTTTTTGCACCCAGAGGAGGAAAACTCCTGACTCCGCGGTCAGAAAAAAGTGTGCTTTTGGGGCCAAATTTTTTTTGAGCCCAAATTGGAAAATCCTTGACTGGACTTGATTTGGGGTGGAATTTCATGCTTAAAAATGGTATTACTTGCTGTTTTTAAAAATCAAGCTTTTTGCACCCAGAGGAGGAAAACTCATGACCCCGCGGTCAGAAAAAAGTGTGCTTTTGGGGCCAAATTTTTTTTGAGCCCAAATTGGAAAATCCTTGACTGGACTTGATTTGGGGTGGAATTTCATGCTTAAAAATGGTATTACTTGCTATTTTTAAAAATCAAGCATTTTGCACCCAGAGGAGGAAAACTCATGACCCCGCGGTCAGAAAAAAGTGTGCTTTTGGGGCCAAATTTATTTGAGCCCAAATTGGAAAATCCTTGACTGGACTTGATTCGGGGTGGAATTTCATGCTTAAAAATGGTATTACTTGCTGTTTTTAAAAATCAAGGTTTTTGCAGCCAGAGGAGGAAAACTCATGACCCCGCGGTCAGAAAAAAGTGTGCTTTTGGGGCCAAATTTTTTTTGAGCCCAAATTGGAAAATCATTGACTGGACTTGATTTGGGGTGGAATTTCATGCTTAAAAATGGTATTACTTGCTATTTTTAAAAATCAAGCTTTTTGCACCCAGAGTAGGAAAACTCATGACCCCGCGGTCAGAAAAAAGTGTGCTTTGGGGGCCAAATTTTTTTTGAGCCCAAATTGGAAAATCCTTGACTGGACTTGATTCGGGGTGGAATTTCATGCTTACAAATGGTGTTACTTGCTGTTTTTAAAAATCAAGCTTTTTGCACCCCGAGGACGAAAACTCCTGACTCCGCGGTCAGAAAAAAGTGTGGTCTGGAGTCCAATTTTTTTTCAGCCCAAATTGGAAAATCCTTGACTGGACTTGATTCGGGGTGGAATTTCATGCTTAAAAATGGTATTACTTGCTGTTTTTAAAAATCAAGCTTTTTGCAGCCAGAGGAGGAAAACTCATGACCCCGCGGTCAGAAAAAAGTGTGCTTTGGGGGCCAAATTTTTTTTGAGCCCAAATTGGAAAATCCTTGACTGGACTTGATTCGGGGTGGAATTTCATGCTTACAAATGGTGTTACTTGCAGTTTTAAAAAATCAAGCTTTTTGCACCCAGAGGAGGAAAACTCCTGACTCCGCGGTCAGAAAAAAGTGTGCTTTTGGGGCCAAATTTTTTTTGAGCCCAAATTGGAAAATCCTTGACTGGACTTGATTTGGCGTGGAATTTCATGCTTAAAAATGGTATTACTTGCTGTTTTTAAAAATCAAGCTTTTTGCACCCAGAGGAGAAAAACTCCTGACCCCGCGGTCAGAAAAAAGTGTGCTTTGGGTGCCAAATTTTTTTTGAGCCCAAATTGGAAAATCATTGACTGGACTTGATTTGGGGTGGAATTTCATGCTTAAAAATGGTATTACTTGCTGTTTTTAAAAATCAAGCTTTTTGCACCCAGAGGAGGAAAACTCCTGACCCCGCGGTCAGAAAAAAGTGTGCTTTGGGGGCCAAATTTTTTTTGAGCCCAAATTGGAAAATCCTTGACTGGACTTGATTCGGGGTGGAATTTCATGCTTAAAATTGGTATTACTTGCTGTTTTTAAAAATCAAGCTTTTTGCACCCAGAGGAGGAAAACTCCTGACCCCGCGGTCAGAAAAAAGTGTGCTTTGGGGGCCAAATTTTTTTTGAGCCCAAATTGGAAAATCCTTGACTGGACTTGATTTGGGGTGGAATGTCATGGTAAAAAATGGTGTTACTGGCTGTTTTTAAAAATCAAGCTTTTTGCAGCCAGAGGAGGAAAACTCCTGACTCCGCGGTCAGAAAAAAGTGTGCTTTTGGGGCCAAATTTTTTTTGAGCCCAAATTGGAAAATCATTGACTGGACTTGATTTGGGGTGGAATTTCATGCTTAAAAATGGTATTACTTGCTGTTTTTAAAAATCAAGCTTTTTGCACCCAGAGGAGGAAAACTCCTGAACCCGCGGTCAGAAAAAAGTGTGCTTTGGGGGCCAAATTTTTTTTGAGCCCAAATTGGAAAATCCTTGACTGGACTTGATTCGGGGTGGAATTTCATGCTTAAAATTGGTATTACTTGCTGTTTTTAAAAATCAAGCTTTTTGCACCCAGAGGAGGAAAACTCCTGACCCCGCGGTCAGAAAAAAGTGTGCTTTGGGGGCCAAATTTTTTTTGAGCCCAAATTGGAAAATCCTTGACTGGACTTGATTCGGGGTGGAATTTCATGCTTACAAATGGTGTTACTTGCAGTTTTAAAAAATCAAGCTTTTTGCACCCAGAGGAGGAAAACTCCTGACTCCGCGGTCAGAAAAAAGTGTGCTTTTGGGGCCAAATTTTTTTTGAGCCCAAATTGGAAAATCATTGACTGGACTTGATTTGGGGTGGAATTTCATGCTTAAAAATGGTATTACTTGCTGTTTTTAAAAATCAAGCTTTTTGCACCCAGAGGAGGAAAACTCATGACCCCGCGGTCAGAAAAAAGTGTGCTTTGGGTGCCAAATTTTTTTTGATCCCAAATTGGAAAATCATTGACTGGACTTGATTTGGGGTGGAATTTCATGCTTAAAAATGGTATTACTTGCTGTTTTTAAAAATCAAGCTTTTTGCACCCAGAGTAGGAAAACTCATGACCCCGCGGTCAGAAAAAAGTGTGCTTTGGGGGCCAAATTTTTTTTGAGCCCAAATTGGAAAATCCTTGACTGGACTTGATTCGGGGTGGAATTTCATGCTTACAAATGGTGTTACTTGCTGTTTTTAAAAATCAAGCTTTTTGCACCCAGAGGACGAAAACTCCTGACTCCGCGGTCAGAAAAAAGTGTGGTCTGGAGTCCAATTTTTTTTCAGCCCAAATTGGAAAATCCTTGACTGGACTTGATTTGGGGTGGAATTTCATGCTTAAAAATGGTATTACTTGCTGTTTTTAAAAATCAAGCTTTTTGCAGCCAGAGGAGGAAAACTCATGACCCCGCGGTCAGAAAAAAGTGTGCTTTGGGGGCCAAATTTTTTTTGAGCCCAAATTGGAAAATCCTTGACTGGACTTGATTCGGGGTGGAATTTCATGCTTACAAATGGTGTTACTTGCAGTTTTAAAAAATCAAGCTTTTTGCACCCAGAGGAGGAAAACTCCTGACTCCGCGGTCAGAAAAAAGTGTGCTTTTGGGGCCAAATTTTTTTTGAGCCCAAATTGGAAAATCCTTGACTGGACTTGATTTGGCGTGGAATTTCATGCTTAAAAATGGTATTACTTGCTGTTTTTAAAAATCAAGCTTTTTGCACCCAGAGGAGAAAAACTCCTGACCCCGCGGTCAGAAAAAAGTGTGCTTTGGGTGCCAAATTTTTTTTGAGCCCAAATTGGAAAATCATTGACTGGACTTGATTTGGGGTGGAATTTCATGCTTAAAAATGGTATTACTTGCTGTTTTTAAAAATCAAGCTTTTTGCACCCAGAGGAGGAAAACTCCTGACCCCGCGGTCAGAAAAAAGTGTGCTTTGGGGGCCAAATTTTTTTTGAGCCCAAATTGGAAAATCCTTGACTGGACTTGATTCGGGGTGGAATTTCATGCTTAAAATTGGTATTACTTGCTGTTTTTAAAAATCAAGCTTTTTGCACCCAGAGGAGGAAAACTCCTGACCCCGCGGTCAGAAAAAAGTGTGCTTTGGGGGCCAAATTTTTTTTGAGCCCAAATTGGAAAATCCTTGACTGGACTTGATTTGGGGTGGAATGTCATGGTAAAAAATGGTGTTACTGGCTGTTTTTAAAAATCAAGCTTTTTGCAGCCAGAGGAGGAAAACTCCTGACTCCGCGGTCAGAAAAAAGTGTGCTTTTGGGGCCAAATTTTTTTTGAGCCCAAATTGGAAAATCATTGACTGGACTTGATTTGGGGTGGAATTTCATGCTTAAAAATGGTATTACTTGCTGTTTTTAAAAATCAAGCTTTTTGCACCCAGAGGAGGAAAACTCCTGAACCCGCGGTCAGAAAAAAGTGTGCTTTGGGGGCCAAATTTTTTTTGAGCCCAAATTGGAAAATCCTTGACTGGACTTGATTCGGGGTGGAATTTCATGCTTAAAATTGGTATTACTTGCTGTTTTTAAAAATCAAGCTTTTTGCACCCAGAGGAGGAAAACTCCTGACCCCGCGGTCAGAAAAAAGTGTGCTTTGGGGGCCAAATTTTTTTTGAGCCCAAATTGGAAAATCCTTGACTGGACTTGATTCGGGGTGGAATTTCATGCTTACAAATGGTGTTACTTGCAGTTTTAAAAAATCAAGCTTTTTGCACCCAGAGGAGGAAAACTCCTGACTCCGCGGTCAGAAAAAAGTGTGCTTTTGGGGCCAAATTTTTTTTGAGCCCAAATTGGAAAATCATTGACTGGACTTGATTTGGGGTGGAATTTCATGCTTAAAAATGGTATTACTTGCTGTTTTTAAAAATCAAGCTTTTTGCACCCAGAGGAGGAAAACTCATGACCCCGCGGTCAGAAAAAAGTGTGCTTTGGGTGCCAAATTTTTTTTGATCCCAAATTGGAAAATCATTGACTGGACTTGATTTGGGGTGGAATTTCATGCTTAAAAATGGTATTACTTGCTGTTTTTAAAAATCAAGCTTTTTGCACCCAGAGTAGGAAAACTCATGACCCCGCGGTCAGAAAAAAGTGTGCTTTGGGGGCCAAATTTTTTTTGAGCCCAAATTGGAAAATCCTTGACTGGACTTGATTCGGGGTGGAATTTCATGCTTACAAATGGTGTTACTTGCTGTTTTTAAAAATCAAGCTTTTTGCACCCAGAGGACGAAAACTCCTGACTCCGCGGTCAGAAAAAAGTGTGGTCTGGAGTCCAATTTTTTTTCAGCCCAAATTGGAAAATCCTTGACTGGACTTGATTTGGGGTGGAATTTCATGCTTAAAAATGGTATTACTTGCTGTTTTTAAAAATCAAGCTTTTTGCACCCAGAGGAGAAAAACTCCTGACCCCGCGGTCAGAAAAAAGTGTGCTTTGGGGGCCAAAATTTTTTTGAGCCCAAATTGGAAAATCCTTGACTGGACTTGATTCGGGGTGGAATTTCATGCTTACAAATGGTGTTACTTGCAGTTTTAAAAAATCAAGCTTTTTGCACCCAGAGGAGGAAAACTCCTGACTCCGCGGTCAGAAAAAAGTGTGCTTTTGGGGCCAAATTTTTTTTGAGCCCAAATTGGAAAATCATTGACTGGACTTGATTTGGGGTGGAATTTCATGCTTAAAAATGGTATTACTTGCTGTTTTTAAAAATCAAGCTTTTTGCACCCAGAGGAGGAAAACTCATGACCCCGCGGTCAGAAAAAAGTGTGCTTTTGGGGCCAAATTTTTTTTGAGCCCAAATTGGAAAATCCTTGACTGGACTTGATTTGGGGTGGAATTTCATGCTTAAAAATGGTATTACTTGCTATTTTTAAAAATCAAGCATTTTGCACCCAGAGGAGGAAAACTCATGACCCCGCGGTCAGAAAAAAGTGTGCTTTTGGGGCCAAATTTATTTGAGCCCAAATTGGAAAATCCTTGACTGGACTTGATTTGGCGTGGAATTTCATGCTTAAAAATGGTATTACTTGCTGTTTTTAAAAATCAAGCTTTTTGCACCGAGAGGAGAAAAACTCCTGACCCCGCGGTCAGAAAAAAGTGTCCTTTGGGTGCCAAATTTTTTTTGAGCCCAAATTGGAAAATCATTGACTGGACTTGATTTGGGGTGGAATTTCATGCTTAAAAATGGTATTACTTGCTGTTTTTAAAAATCAAGCTTTTTGCACCCAGAGGAGGAAAACTCCTGACCCCACGGTCAGAAAAAAGTGTGCTTTGGGTGCCAAATTTTTTTGAGCCCAAATTGGAAAATCCTTGACTGGACTTGATTCGGGGTGGAATTTCATGCTTAAAAATGGTATTACTTGCTGTTTTTAAAAATCAAGGTTTTTGCAGCCAGAGGAGGAAAACTCATGACCCCGCGGTCAGAAAAAAGTGTGCTTTTGGGGCCAAATTTTTTTTGAGCCCAAATTGGAAAATCCTTGACTGGACTTGATTTGGCGTGGAATTTCATGCTTAAAAATGGTATTACTTGCTGTTTTTAAAAATCAAGCTTTTTGCACCCAGAGGAGAAAAACTCCTGACCCCGCGGTCAGAAAAAAGTGTGCTTTGGGTGCCAAATTTTTTTTGAGCCCAAATTGGAAAATCATTGACTGGACTTGATTTGGGGTGGAATTTCATGCTTAAAAATGGTATTACTTGCTGTTTTTAAAAATCAAGCTTTTTGCACCCAGAGGAGGAAAACTCCTGACCCCGCGGTCAGAAAAAAGTGTGCTTTGGGGGCCAAATTTTTTTTGAGCCCAAATTGGAAAATCCTTGACTGGACTTGATTCGGGGTGGAATTTCATGCTTAAAATTGGTATTACTTGCTGTTTTTAAAAATCAAGCTTTTTGCACCCAGAGGAGGAAAACTCCTGACCCCGCGGTCAGAAAAAAGTGTGCTTTGGGGGCCAAATTTTTTTTGAGCCCAAATTGGAAAATCCTTGACTGGACTTGATTTGGGGTGGAATGTCATGGTAAAAAATGGTGTTACTGGCTGTTTTTAAAAATCAAGCTTTTTGCAGCCAGAGGAGGAAAACTCCTGACTCCGCGGTCAGAAAAAAGTGTGCTTTTGGGGCCAAATTTTTTTTGAGCCCAAATTGGAAAATCCTTGACTGGACTTGATTCGGGGTGGAATTTCATGCTTAAAATTGGTATTACTTGCTGTTTTTAAAAATCAAGCTTTTTGCACCCAGAGGAGGAAAACTCCTGACCCCGCGGTCAGAAAAAAGTGTGCTTTGGGGGCCAAATTTTTTTTGAGCCCAAATTGGAAAATCCTTGACTGGACTTGATTCGGGGTGGAATTTCATGCTTACAAATGGTGTTACTTGCAGTTTTAAAAAATCAAGCTTTTTGCACCCAGAGGAGGAAAACTCCTGACTCCGCGGTCAGAAAAAAGTGTGCTTTTGGGGCCAAATTTTTTTTGAGCCCAAATTGGAAAATCATTGACTGGACTTGATTTGGGGTGGAATTTCATGCTTAAAAATGGTATTACTTGCTGTTTTTAAAAATCAAGCTTTTTGCACCCAGAGGAGGAAAACTCATGACCCCGCGGTCAGAAAAAAGTGTGCTTTGGGTGCCAAATTTTTTTTGATCCCAAATTGGAAAATCATTGACTGGACTTGATTTGGGGTGGAATTTCATGCTTAAAAATGGTATTACTTGCTGTTTTTAAAAATCAAGCTTTTTGCACCCAGAGTAGGAAAACTCATGACCCCGCGGTCAGAAAAAAGTGTGCTTTGGGGGCCAAATTTTTTTTGAGCCCAAATTGGAAAATCCTTGACTGGACTTGATTCGGGGTGGAATTTCATGCTTAAAATTGGTATTACTTGCTGTTTTTAAAAATCAAGCTTTTTGCACCCAGAGGAGGAAAACTCCTGACCCCGCGGTCAGAAAAAAGTGTGCTTTGGGGGCCAAATTTTTTTTGAGCCCAAATTGGAAAATCCTTGACTGGACTTGATTCGGGGTGGAATTTCATGCTTACAAATGGTGTTACTTGCAGTTTTAAAAAATCAAGCTTTTTGCACCCAGAGGAGGAAAACTCCTGACTCCGCGGTCAGAAAAAAGTGTGCTTTTGGGGCCAAATTTTTTTTGAGCCCAAATTGGAAAATCATTGACTGGACTTGATTTGGGGTGGAATTTCATGCTTAAAAATGGTATTACTTGCTGTTTTTAAAAATCAAGCTTTTTGCACCCAGAGGAGGAAAACTCATGACCCCGCGGTCAGAAAAAAGTGTGCTTTGGGTGCCAAATTTTTTTTGATCCCAAATTGGAAAATCATTGACTGGACTTGATTTGGGGTGGAATTTCATGCTTAAAAATGGTATTACTTGCTGTTTTTAAAAATCAAGCTTTTTGCACCCAGAGTAGGAAAACTCATGACCCCGCGGTCAGAAAAAAGTGTGCTTTGGGGGCCAAATTTTTTTTGAGCCCAAATTGGAAAATCCTTGACTGGACTTGATTCGGGGTGGAATTTCATGCTTACAAATGGTGTTACTTGCTGTTTTTAAAAATCAAGCTTTTTGCACCCAGAGGACGAAAACTCCTGACTCCGCGGTCAGAAAAAAGTGTGGTCTGGAGTCCAATTTTTTTTCAGCCCAAATTGGAAAATCCTTGACTGGACTTGATTTGGGGTGGAATTTCATGCTTAAAAATGGTATTACTTGCTGTTTTTAAAAATCAAGCTTTTTGCACCCAGAGGAGAAAAACTCCTGACCCCGCGGTCAGAAAAAAGTGTGCTTTGGGGGCCAAAATTTTTTTGAGCCCAAATTGGAAAATCCTTGACTGGACTTGATTCGGGGTGGAATTTCATGCTTACAAATGGTGTTACTTGCAGTTTTAAAAAATCAAGCTTTTTGCACCCAGAGGAGGAAAACTCCTGACTCCGCGGTCAGAAAAAAGTGTGCTTTTGGGGCCAAATTTTTTTTGAGCCCAAATTGGAAAATCATTGACTGGACTTGATTTGGGGTGGAATTTCATGCTTAAAAATGGTATTACTTGCTGTTTTTAAAAATCAAGCTTTTGCACCCAGAGGAGGAAAACTCATGACCCCGCGGTCAGAAAAAAGTGTGCTTTTGGGGCCAAATTTTTTTTGAGCCCAAATTGGAAAATCCTTGACTGGACTTGATTTGGGGTGGAATTTCATGCTTAAAAATGGTATTACTTGCTATTTTTAAAAATCAAGCATTTTGCACCCAGAGGAGGAAAACTCATGACCCCGCGGTCAGAAAAAAGTGTGCTTTTGGGGCCAAATTTATTTGAGCCCAAATTGGAAAATCCTTGACTGGACTTGATTTGGCGTGGAATTTCATGCTTAAAAATGGTATTACTTGCTGTTTTTAAAAATCAAGCTTTTTGCACCGAGAGGAGAAAAACTCCTGACCCCGCGGTCAGAAAAAAGTGTCCTTTGGGTGCCAAATTTTTTTTGAGCCCAAATTGGAAAATCATTGACTGGACTTGATTTGGGGTGGAATTTCATGCTTAAAAATGGTATTACTTGCTGTTTTTAAAAATCAAGCTTTTTGCACCCAGAGGAGGAAAACTCCTGACCCCACGGTCAGAAAAAAGTGTGCTTTGGGTGCCAAATTTTTTTGAGCCCAAATTGGAAAATCCTTGACTGGACTTGATTCGGGGTGGAATTTCATGCTTAAAAATGGTATTACTTGCTGTTTTTAAAAATCAAGGTTTTTGCAGCCAGAGGAGGAAAACTCATGACCCCGCGGTCAGAAAAAAGTGTGCTTTTGGGGCCAAATTTTTTTTGAGCCCAAATTGGAAAATCCTTGACTGGACTTGATTTGGCGTGGAATTTCATGCTTAAAAATGGTATTACTTGCTGTTTTTAAAAATCAAGCTTTTTGCACCCAGAGGAGAAAAACTCCTGACCCCGCGGTCAGAAAAAAGTGTGCTTTGGGTGCCAAATTTTTTTTGAGCCCAAATTGGAAAATCATTGACTGGACTTGATTTGGGGTGGAATTTCATGCTTAAAAATGGTATTACTTGCTGTTTTTAAAAATCAAGCTTTTTGCACCCAGAGGAGGAAAACTCCTGACCCCGCGGTCAGAAAAAAGTGTGCTTTGGGGGCCAAATTTTTTTTGAGCCCAAATTGGAAAATCCTTGACTGGACTTGATTCGGGGTGGAATTTCATGCTTAAAATTGGTATTACTTGCTGTTTTTAAAAATCAAGCTTTTTGCACCCAGAGGAGGAAAACTCCTGACCCCGCGGTCAGAAAAAAGTGTGCTTTGGGGGCCAAATTTTTTTTGAGCCCAAATTGGAAAATCCTTGACTGGACTTGATTTGGGGTGGAATGTCATGGTAAAAAATGGTGTTACTGGCTGTTTTTAAAAATCAAGCTTTTTGCAGCCAGAGGAGGAAAACTCCTGACTCCGCGGTCAGAAAAAAGTGTGCTTTTGGGGCCAAATTTTTTTTGAGCCCAAATTGGAAAATCCTTGACTGGACTTGATTCGGGGTGGAATTTCATGCTTAAAATTGGTATTACTTGCTGTTTTTAAAAATCAAGCTTTTTGCACCCAGAGGAGGAAAACTCCTGACCCCGCGGTCAGAAAAAAGTGTGCTTTGGGGGCCAAATTTTTTTTGAGCCCAAATTGGAAAATCCTTGACTGGACTTGATTCGGGGTGGAATTTCATGCTTACAAATGGTGTTACTTGCAGTTTTAAAAAATCAAGCTTTTTGCACCCAGAGGAGGAAAACTCCTGACTCCGCGGTCAGAAAAAAGTGTGCTTTTGGGGCCAAATTTTTTTTGAGCCCAAATTGGAAAATCATTGACTGGACTTGATTTGGGGTGGAATTTCATGCTTAAAAATGGTATTACTTGCTGTTTTTAAAAATCAAGCTTTTTGCACCCAGAGGAGGAAAACTCATGACCCCGCGGTCAGAAAAAAGTGTGCTTTGGGTGCCAAATTTTTTTTGATCCCAAATTGGAAAATCATTGACTGGACTTGATTTGGGGTGGAATTTCATGCTTAAAAATGGTATTACTTGCTGTTTTTAAAAATCAAGCTTTTTGCACCCAGAGTAGGAAAACTCATGACCCCGCGGTCAGAAAAAAGTGTGCTTTGGGGGCCAAATTTTTTTTGAGCCCAAATTGGAAAATCCTTGACTGGACTTGATTCGGGGTGGAATTTCATGCTTACAAATGGTGTTACTTGCTGTTTTTAAAAATCAAGCTTTTTGCACCCAGAGGACGAAAACTCCTGACTCCGCGGTCAGAAAAAAGTGTGGTCTGGAGTCCAATTTTTTTTCAGCCCAAATTGGAAAATCCTTGACTGGACTTGATTTGGGGTGGAATTTCATGCTTAAAAATGGTATTACTTGCTGTTTTTAAAAATCAAGCTTTTTGCACCCAGAGGAGAAAAACTCCTGACCCCGCGGTCAGAAAAAAGTGTGCTTTGGGGGCCAAAATTTTTTTGAGCCCAAATTGGAAAATCCTTGACTGGACTTGATTCGGGGTGGAATTTCATGCTTACAAATGGTGTTACTTGCAGTTTTAAAAAATCAAGCTTTTTGCACCCAGAGGAGGAAAACTCCTGACTCCGCGGTCAGAAAAAAGTGTGCTTTTGGGGCCAAATTTTTTTTGAGCCCAAATTGGAAAATCCTTGACTGGACTTGATTTGGGGTGGAATTTCATGCTTAAAAATGGTATTACTTGCTGTTTTTAAAAATCAAGCTTTTTGCACCCAGAGGAGGAAAACTCATGACCCCGCGGTCAGAAAAAAGTGTGCTTTTGGGGCCAAATTTTTTTTGAGCCCAAATTGGAAAATCCTTGACTGGACTTGATTTGGGGTGGAATTTCATGCTTAAAAATGGTATTACTTGCTATTTTTAAAAATCAAGCATTTTGCACCCAGAGGAGGAAAACTCATGACCCCGCGGTCAGAAAAAAGTGTGCTTTTGGGGCCAAATTTATTTGAGCCCAAATTGGAAAATCCTTGACTGGACTTGATTTGGCGTGGAATTTCATGCTTAAAAATGGTATTACTTGCTGTTTTTAAAAATCAAGCTTTTTGCACCGAGAGGAGAAAAACTCCTGACCCCGCGGTCAGAAAAAAGTGTCCTTTGGGTGCCAAATTTTTTTTGAGCCCAAATTGGAAAATCATTGACTGGACTTGATTTGGGGTGGAATTTCATGCTTAAAAATGGTATTACTTGCTGTTTTTAAAAATCAAGCTTTTTGCACCCAGAGGAGGAAAACTCCTGACCCCACGGTCAGAAAAAAGTGTGCTTTGGGTGCCAAATTTTTTTGAGCCCAAATTGGAAAATCCTTGACTGGACTTGATTCGGGGTGGAATTTCATGCTTAAAAATGGTATTACTTGCTGTTTTTAAAAATCAAGCTTTTTGCAGCCAGAGGAGGAAAACTCATGACCCCGCGGTCAGAAAAAAGTGTGCTTTGGGGGCCAAATTTTTTTTGAGCCCAAATTGGAAAATCCTTGACTGGACTTGATTCGGGGTGGAATTTCATGCTTACAAATGGTGTTACTTGCAGTTTTAAAAAATCAAGCTTTTTGCACCCAGAGGAGGAAAACTCCTGACTCCGCGGTCAGAAAAAAGTGTGCTTTTGGGGCCAAATTTTTTTTGAGCCCAAATTGGAAAATCCTTGACTGGACTTGATTTGGCGTGGAATTTCATGCTTAAAAATGGTATTACTTGCTGTTTTTAAAAATCAAGCTTTTTGCACCCAGAGGAGAAAAACTCCTGACCCCGCGGTCAGAAAAAAGTGTGCTTTGGGTGCCAAATTTTTTTTGAGCCCAAATTGGAAAATCCTTGACTGGACTTGATTTGGGGTGGAATTTCATGCTTAAAAATGGTATTACTTGCTGTTTTTAAAAATCAAGCTTTTTGCACCCAGAGGAGAAAAACTCCTGACCCCGCGGTCAGAAAAAAGTGTGCTTTGGGGGCCAAAATTTTTTTGAGCCCAAATTGGAAAATCCTTGACTGGACTTGATTCGGGGTGGAATTTCATGCTTAAAAATGGTATTACTTGCTGTTTTTAAAAATCAAGGTTTTTGCAGCCAGAGGAGGAAAACTCATGACCCCGCGGTCAGAAAAAAGTGTGCTTTTGGGGCCAAATTTTTTTTGAGCCCAAATTGGAAAATCCTTGACTGGACTTGATTTGGCGTGGAATTTCATGCTTAAAAATGGTATTACTTGCTGTTTTTAAAAATCAAGCTTTTTGCACCCAGAGGAGAAAAACTCCTGACCCCGCGGTCAGAAAAAAGTGTGCTTTGGGTGCCAAATTTTTTTTGAGCCCAAATTGGAAAATCATTGACTGGACTTGATTTGGGGTGGAATTTCATGCTTAAAAATGGTATTACTTGCTGTTTTTAAAAATCAAGCTTTTTGCACCCAGAGGAGGAAAACTCCTGACCCCGCGGTCAGAAAAAAGTGTGCTTTGGGGGCCAAATTTTTTTTGAGCCCAAATTGGAAAATCCTTGACTGGACTTGATTCGGGGTGGAATTTCATGCTTAAAATTGGTATTACTTGCTGTTTTTAAAAATCAAGCTTTTTGCACCCAGAGGAGGAAAACTCCTGACCCCGCGGTCAGAAAAAAGTGTGCTTTGGGGGCCAAATTTTTTTTGAGCCCAAATTGGAAAATCCTTGACTGGACTTGATTTGGGGTGGAATGTCATGGTAAAAAATGGTGTTACTGGCTGTTTTTAAAAATCAAGCTTTTTGCAGCCAGAGGAGGAAAACTCCTGACTCCGCGGTCAGAAAAAAGTGTGCTTTTGGGGCCAAATTTTTTTTGAGCCCAAATTGGAAAATCATTGACTGGACTTGATTTGGGGTGGAATTTCATGCTTAAAAATGGTATTACTTGCTGTTTTTAAAAATCAAGCTTTTTGCACCCAGAGGAGGAAAACTCCTGAACCCGCGGTCAGAAAAAAGTGTGCTTTGGGGGCCAAATTTTTTTTGAGCCCAAATTGGAAAATCCTTGACTGGACTTGATTCGGGGTGGAATTTCATGCTTAAAATTGGTATTACTTGCTGTTTTTAAAAATCAAGCTTTTTGCACCCAGAGGAGGAAAACTCCTGACCCCGCGGTCAGAAAAAAGTGTGCTTTGGGGGCCAAATTTTTTTTGAGCCCAAATTGGAAAATCCTTGACTGGACTTGATTCGGGGTGGAATTTCATGCTTACAAATGGTGTTACTTGCAGTTTTAAAAAATCAAGCTTTTTGCACCCAGAGGAGGAAAACTCCTGACTCCGCGGTCAGAAAAAAGTGTGCTTTTGGGGCCAAATTTTTTTTGAGCCCAAATTGGAAAATCATTGACTGGACTTGATTTGGGGTGGAATTTCATGCTTAAAAATGGTATTACTTGCTGTTTTTAAAAATCAAGCTTTTTGCACCCAGAGGAGGAAAACTCATGACCCCGCGGTCAGAAAAAAGTGTGCTTTGGGTGCCAAATTTTTTTTGATCCCAAATTGGAAAATCATTGACTGGACTTGATTTGGGGTGGAATTTCATGCTTAAAAATGGTATTACTTGCTGTTTTTAAAAATCAAGCTTTTTGCACCCAGAGTAGGAAAACTCATGACCCCGCGGTCAGAAAAAAGTGTGCTTTGGGGGCCAAATTTTTTTTGAGCCCAAATTGGAAAATCCTTGACTGGACTTGATTCGGGGTGGAATTTCATGCTTACAAATGGTGTTACTTGCTGTTTTTAAAAATCAAGCTTTTTGCACCCAGAGGACGAAAACTCCTGACTCCGCGGTCAGAAAAAAGTGTGGTCTGGAGTCCAATTTTTTTTCAGCCCAAATTGGAAAATCCTTGACTGGACTTGATTTGGGGTGGAATTTCATGCTTAAAAATGGTATTACTTGCTGTTTTTAAAAATCAAGCTTTTTGCACCCAGAGGAGAAAAACTCCTGACCCCGCGGTCAGAAAAAAGTGTGCTTTGGGGGCCAAAAATTTTTTGAGCCCAAATTGGAAAATCCTTGACTGGACTTGATTCGGGGTGGAATTTCATGCTTACAAATGGTGTTACTTGCAGTTTTAAAAAATCAAGCTTTTTGCACCCAGAGGAGGAAAACTCCTGACTCCGCGGTCAGAAAAAAGTGTGCTTTTGGGGCCAAATTTTTTTTGAGCCCAAATTGGAAAATCATTGACTGGACTTGATTTGGGGTGGAATTTCATGCTTAAAAATGGTATTACTTGCTGTTTTTAAAAATCAAGCTTTTTGCACCCAGAGGAGGAAAACTCATGACCCCGCGGTCAGAAAAAAGTGTGCTTTTGGGGCCAAATTTTTTTTGAGCCCAAATTGGAAAATCCTTGACTGGACTTGATTTGGGGTGGAATTTCATGCTTAAAAATGGTATTACTTGCTATTTTTAAAAATCAAGCATTTTGCACCCAGAGGAGGAAAACTCATGACCCCGCGGTCAGAAAAAAGTGTGCTTTTGGGGCCAAATTTATTTGAGCCCAAATTGGAAAATCCTTGACTGGACTTGATTTGGCGTGGAATTTCATGCTTAAAAATGGTATTACTTGCTGTTTTTAAAAATCAAGCTTTTTGCACCGAGAGGAGAAAAACTCCTGACCCCGCGGTCAGAAAAAAGTGTCCTTTGGGTGCCAAATTTTTTTTGAGCCCAAATTGGAAAATCATTGACTGGACTTGATTTGGGGTGGAATTTCATGCTTAAAAATGGTATTACTTGCTGTTTTTAAAAATCAAGCTTTTTGCACCCAGAGGAGGAAAACTCCTGACCCCACGGTCAGAAAAAAGTGTGCTTTGGGTGCCAAATTTTTTTGAGCCCAAATTGGAAAATCCTTGACTGGACTTGATTCGGGGTGGAATTTCATGCTTAAAAATGGTATTACTTGCTGTTTTTAAAAATCAAGGTTTTTGCAGCCAGAGGAGGAAAACTCATGACCCCGCGGTCAGAAAAAAGTGTGCTTTTGGGGCCAAATTTTTTTTGAGCCCAAATTGGAAAATCCTTGACTGGACTTGATTTGGCGTGGAATTTCATGCTTAAAAATGGTATTACTTGCTGTTTTTAAAAATCAAGCTTTTTGCACCCAGAGGAGAAAAACTCCTGACCCCGCGGTCAGAAAAAAGTGTGCTTTGGGTGCCAAATTTTTTTTGAGCCCAAATTGGAAAATCATTGACTGGACTTGATTTGGGGTGGAATTTCATGCTTAAAAATGGTATTACTTGCTGTTTTTAAAAATCAAGCTTTTTGCACCCAGAGGAGGAAAACTCCTGACCCCGCGGTCAGAAAAAAGTGTGCTTTGGGGGCCAAATTTTTTTTGAGCCCAAATTGGAAAATCCTTGACTGGACTTGATTCGGGGTGGAATTTCATGCTTAAAATTGGTATTACTTGCTGTTTTTAAAAATCAAGCTTTTTGCACCCAGAGGAGGAAAACTCCTGACCCCGCGGTCAGAAAAAAGTGTGCTTTGGGGGCCAAATTTTTTTTGAGCCCAAATTGGAAAATCCTTGACTGGACTTGATTTGGGGTGGAATGTCATGGTAAAAAATGGTGTTACTGGCTGTTTTTAAAAATCAAGCTTTTTGCAGCCAGAGGAGGAAAACTCCTGACTCCGCGGTCAGAAAAAAGTGTGCTTTTGGGGCCAAATTTTTTTTGAGCCCAAATTGGAAAATCATTGACTGGACTTGATTTGGGGTGGAATTTCATGCTTAAAAATGGTATTACTTGCTGTTTTTAAAAATCAAGCTTTTTGCACCCAGAGGAGGAAAACTCCTGAACCCGCGGTCAGAAAAAAGTGTGCTTTGGGGGCCAAATTTTTTTTGAGCCCAAATTGGAAAATCCTTGACTGGACTTGATTCGGGGTGGAATTTCATGCTTAAAATTGGTATTACTTGCTGTTTTTAAAAATCAAGCTTTTTGCACCCAGAGGAGGAAAACTCCTGACCCCGCGGTCAGAAAAAAGTGTGCTTTGGGGGCCAAATTTTTTTTGAGCCCAAATTGGAAAATCCTTGACTGGACTTGATTCGGGGTGGAATTTCATGCTTACAAATGGTGTTACTTGCAGTTTTAAAAAATCAAGCTTTTTGCACCCAGAGGAGGAAAACTCCTGACTCCGCGGTCAGAAAAAAGTGTGCTTTTGGGGCCAAATTTTTTTTGAGCCCAAATTGGAAAATCATTGACTGGACTTGATTTGGGGTGGAATTTCATGCTTAAAAATGGTATTACTTGCTGTTTTTAAAAATCAAGCTTTTTGCACCCAGAGGAGGAAAACTCATGACCCCGCGGTCAGAAAAAAGTGTGCTTTGGGTGCCAAATTTTTTTTGATCCCAAATTGGAAAATCATTGACTGGACTTGATTTGGGGTGGAATTTCATGCTTAAAAATGGTATTACTTGCTGTTTTTAAAAATCAAGCTTTTTGCACCCAGAGTAGGAAAACTCATGACCCCGCGGTCAGAAAAAAGTGTGCTTTGGGGGCCAAATTTTTTTTGAGCCCAAATTGGAAAATCCTTGACTGGACTTGATTCGGGGTGGAATTTCATGCTTACAAATGGTGTTACTTGCTGTTTTTAAAAATCAAGCTTTTTGCACCCAGAGGACGAAAACTCCTGACTCCGCGGTCAGAAAAAAGTGTGGTCTGGAGTCCAATTTTTTTTCAGCCCAAATTGGAAAATCCTTGACTGGACTTGATTTGGGGTGGAATTTCATGCTTAAAAATGGTATTACTTGCTGTTTTTAAAAATCAAGCTTTTTGCACCCAGAGGAGAAAAACTCCTGACCCCGCGGTCAGAAAAAAGTGTGCTTTGGGGGCCAAAATTTTTTTGAGCCCAAATTGGAAAATCCTTGACTGGACTTGATTCGGGGTGGAATTTCATGCTTACAAATGGTGTTACTTGCAGTTTTAAAAAATCAAGCTTTTTGCACCCAGAGGAGGAAAACTCCTGACTCCGCGGTCAGAAAAAAGTGTGCTTTTGGGGCCAAATTTTTTTTGAGCCCAAATTGGAAAATCCTTGACTGGACTTGATTTGGGGTGGAATTTCATGCTTAAAAATGGTATTACTTGCTGTTTTTAAAAATCAAGCTTTTTGCACCCAGAGGAGGAAAACTCATGACCCCGCGGTCAGAAAAAAGTGTGCTTTTGGGGCCAAATTTTTTTTGAGCCCAAATTGGAAAATCCTTGACTGGACTTGATTTGGGGTGGAATTTCATGCTTAAAAATGGTATTACTTGCTATTTTTAAAAATCAAGCATTTTGCACCCAGAGGAGGAAAACTCATGACCCCGCGGTCAGAAAAAAGTGTGCTTTTGGGGCCAAATTTATTTGAGCCCAAATTGGAAAATCCTTGACTGGACTTGATTTGGCGTGGAATTTCATGCTTAAAAATGGTATTACTTGCTGTTTTTAAAAATCAAGCTTTTTGCACCGAGAGGAGAAAAACTCCTGACCCCGCGGTCAGAAAAAAGTGTCCTTTGGGTGCCAAATTTTTTTTGAGCCCAAATTGGAAAATCATTGACTGGACTTGATTTGGGGTGGAATTTCATGCTTAAAAATGGTATTACTTGCTGTTTTTAAAAATCAAGCTTTTTGCACCCAGAGGAGGAAAACTCCTGACCCCACGGTCAGAAAAAAGTGTGCTTTGGGTGCCAAATTTTTTTGAGCCCAAATTGGAAAATCCTTGACTGGACTTGATTCGGGGTGGAATTTCATGCTTAAAAATGGTATTACTTGCTGTTTTTAAAAATCAAGGTTTTTGCAGCCAGAGGAGGAAAACTCATGACCCCGCGGTCAGAAAAAAGTGTGCTTTTGGGGCCAAATTTTTTTTGAGCCCAAATTGGAAAATCATTGACTGGACTTGATTTGGGGTGGAATTTCATGCTTAAAAATGGTATTACTTGCTATTTTTAAAAATCAAGCTTTTTGCACCCAGAGTAGGAAAACTCATGACCCCGCGGTCAGAAAAAAGTGTGCTTTGGGGGCCAAATTTTTTTTGAGCCCAAATTGGAAAATCCTTGACTGGACTTGATTCGGGGTGGAATTTCATGCTTACAAATGGTGTTACTTGCTGTTTTTAAAAATCAAGCTTTTTGCACCCCGAGGACGAAAACTCCTGACTCCGCGGTCAGAAAAAAGTGTGGTCTGGAGTCCAATTTTTTTTCAGCCCAAATTGGAAAATCCTTGACTGGACTTGATTCGGGGTGGAATTTCATGCTTAAAAATGGTATTACTTGCTGTTTTTAAAAATCAAGCTTTTTGCAGCCAGAGGAGGAAAACTCATGACCCCGCGGTCAGAAAAAAGTGTGCTTTGGGGGCCAAATTTTTTTTGAGCCCAAATTGGAAAATCCTTGACTGGACTTGATTCGGGGTGGAATTTCATGCTTACAAATGGTGTTACTTGCAGTTTTAAAAAATCAAGCTTTTTGCACCCAGAGGAGGAAAACTCCTGACTCCGCGGTCAGAAAAAAGTGTGCTTTTGGGGCCAAATTTTTTTTGAGCCCAAATTGGAAAATCCTTGACTGGACTTGATTTGGCGTGGAATTTCATGCTTAAAAATGGTATTACTTGCTGTTTTTAAAAATCAAGCTTTTTGCACCCAGAGGAGAAAAACTCCTGACCCCGCGGTCAGAAAAAAGTGTGCTTTGGGTGCCAAATTTTTTTTGAGCCCAAATTGGAAAATCCTTGACTGGACTTGATTTGGGGTGGAATTTCATGCTTAAAAATGGTATTACTTGCTGTTTTTAAAAATCAAGCTTTTTGCACCCAGAGGAGAAAAACTCCTGACCCCGCGGTCAGAAAAAAGTGTGCTTTGGGGGCCAAAATTTTTTTGAGCCCAAATTGGAAAATCCTTGACTGGACTTGATTCGGGGTGGAATTTCATGCTTAAAAATGGTATTACTTGCTGTTTTTAAAAATCAAGGTTTTTGCAGCCAGAGGAGGAAAACTCATGACCCCGCGGTCAGAAAAAAGTGTGCTTTTGGGGCCAAATTTTTTTTGAGCCCAAATTGGAAAATCCTTGACTGGACTTGATTTGGCGTGGAATTTCATGCTTAAAAATGGTATTACTTGCTGTTTTTAAAAATCAAGCTTTTTGCACCCAGAGGAGAAAAACTCCTGACCCCGCGGTCAGAAAAAAGTGTGCTTTGGGTGCCAAATTTTTTTTGAGCCCAAATTGGAAAATCATTGACTGGACTTGATTTGGGGTGGAATTTCATGCTTAAAAATGGTATTACTTGCTGTTTTTAAAAATCAAGCTTTTTGCACCCAGAGGAGGAAAACTCCTGACCCCGCGGTCAGAAAAAAGTGTGCTTTGGGGGCCAAATTTTTTTTGAGCCCAAATTGGAAAATCCTTGACTGGACTTGATTCGGGGTGGAATTTCATGCTTAAAATTGGTATTACTTGCTGTTTTTAAAAATCAAGCTTTTTGCACCCAGAGGAGGAAAACTCCTGACCCCGCGGTCAGAAAAAAGTGTGCTTTGGGGGCCAAATTTTTTTTGAGCCCAAATTGGAAAATCCTTGACTGGACTTGATTTGGGGTGGAATGTCATGGTAAAAAATGGTGTTACTGGCTGTTTTTAAAAATCAAGCTTTTTGCAGCCAGAGGAGGAAAACTCCTGACTCCGCGGTCAGAAAAAAGTGTGCTTTTGGGGCCAAATTTTTTTTGAGCCCAAATTGGAAAATCATTGACTGGACTTGATTTGGGGTGGAATTTCATGCTTAAAAATGGTATTACTTGCTGTTTTTAAAAATCAAGCTTTTTGCACCCAGAGGAGGAAAACTCCTGAACCCGCGGTCAGAAAAAAGTGTGCTTTGGGGGCCAAATTTTTTTTGAGCCCAAATTGGAAAATCCTTGACTGGACTTGATTCGGGGTGGAATTTCATGCTTAAAATTGGTATTACTTGCTGTTTTTAAAAATCAAGCTTTTTGCACCCAGAGGAGGAAAACTCCTGACCCCGCGGTCAGAAAAAAGTGTGCTTTGGGGGCCAAATTTTTTTTGAGCCCAAATTGGAAAATCCTTGACTGGACTTGATTCGGGGTGGAATTTCATGCTTACAAATGGTGTTACTTGCAGTTTTAAAAAATCAAGCTTTTTGCACCCAGAGGAGGAAAACTCCTGACTCCGCGGTCAGAAAAACGTGTGCTTTTGGGGCCAAATTTTTTTTGAGCCCAAATTGGAAAATCATTGACTGGACTTGATTTGGGGTGGAATTTCATGCTTAAAAATGGTATTACTTGCTGTTTTTAAAAATCAAGCTTTTTGCACCCAGAGGAGGAAAACTCATGACCCCGCGGTCAGAAAAAAGTGTGCTTTGGGTGCCAAATTTTTTTTGATCCCAAATTGGAAAATCATTGACTGGACTTGATTTGGGGTGGAATTTCATGCTTAAAAATGGTATTACTTGCTGTTTTTAAAAATCAAGCTTTTTGCACCCAGAGTAGGAAAACTCATGACCCCGCGGTCAGAAAAAAGTGTGCTTTGGGGGCCAAATTTTTTTTGAGCCCAAATTGGAAAATCCTTGACTGGACTTGATTCGGGGTGGAATTTCATGCTTACAAATGGTGTTACTTGCTGTTTTTAAAAATCAAGCTTTTTGCACCCAGAGGACGAAAACTCCTGACTCCGCGGTCAGAAAAAAGTGTGGTCTGGAGTCCAATTTTTTTTCAGCCCAAATTGGAAAATCCTTGACTGGACTTGATCTGGGGTGGAATTTCATGCTTAAAAATGGTATTACTTGCTGTTTTTAAAAATCAAGCTTTTTGCACCCAGAGGAGAAAAACTCCTGACCCCGCGGTCAGAAAAAAGTGTGCTTTGGGGGCCAAAATTTTTTTGAGCCCAAATTGGAAAATCCTTGACTGGACTTGATTCGGGGTGGAATTTCATGCTTACAAATGGTGTTACTTGCAGTTTTAAAAAATCAAGCTTTTTGCACCCAGAGGAGGAAAACTCCTGACTCCGCGGTCAGAAAAAAGTGTGCTTTTGGGGCCAAATTTTTTTTGAGCCCAAATTGGAAAATCATTGACTGGACTTGATTTGGGGTGGAATTTCATGCTTAAAAATGGTATTACTTGCTGTTTTTAAAAATCAAGCTTTTTGCACCCAGAGGAGGAAAACTCATGACCCCGCGGTCAGAAAAAAGTGTGCTTTGGGGGCCAAATTTTTTTTGAGCCCAAATTGGAAAATCCTTGACTGGACTTGATTCGGGGTGGAATTTCATGCTTACAAATGGTGTTACTTGCTGTTTTTAAAAATCAAGCTTTTTGCACCCAGAGGACGAAAACTCCTGACTCCGCGGTCAGAAAAAAGTGTGGTCTGGAGTCCAATTTTTTTTCAGCCCAAATTGGAAAATCCTTGACTGGACTTGATTTGGGGTGGAATTTCATGCTTAAAAATGGTATTACTTGCTGTTTTTAAAAATCAAGCTTTTTGCACCCAGAGGAGAAAAACTCCTGACCCCGCGGTCAGAAAAAAGTGTGCTTTGGGGGCCAAAATTTTTTTGAGCCCAAATTGGAAAATCCTTGACTGGACTTGATTCGGGGTGGAATTTCATGCTTACAAATGGTGTTACTTGCTGTTTTTAAAAATCAAGCTTTTTGCACCCAGAGGACGAAAACTCCTGACTCCGCGGTCAGAAAAAAGTGTGGTCTGGAGTCCAATTTTTTTTCAGCCCAAATTGGAAAATCCTTGACTGGACTTGATTTGGGGTGGAATTTCATGCTTAAAAATGGTATTACTTGCTGTTTTTAAAAATCAAGCTTTTTGCACCCAGAGGAGAAAAACTCCTGACCCCGCGGTCAGAAAAAAGTGTGCTTTGGGGGCCAAAATTTTTTTGAGCCCAAATTGGAAAATCATTGACTGGACTTGATTTGGGGTGGAATTTCATGCTTAAAAATGGTATTACTTGCTGTTTTTAAAAATCAAGCTTTTTGCACCCAGAGGAGGAAAACTCATGACCCCGCGGTCAGAAAAAAGTGTGCTTTGGGGGCCAAATTTTTTTTGAGCCCAAATTGGAAAATCCTTGACTGGACTTGATTCGGGGTGGAATTTCATGCTTACAAATGGTGTTACTTGCTGTTTTTAAAAATCAAGCTTTTTGCACCCAGAGGACGAAAACTCCTGACTCCGCGGTCAGAAAAAAGTGTGGTCTGGAGTCCAATTTTTTTTCAGCCCAAATTGGAAAATCCTTGACTGGACTTGATTTGGGGTGGAATTTCATGCTTAAAAATGGTATTACTTGCTGTTTTTAAAAATCAAGCTTTTTGCACCCAGAGGAGAAAAACTCCTGACCCCGCGGTCAGAAAAAAGTGTGCTTTGGGGGCCAAAATTTTTTTGAGCCCAAATTGGAAAATCCTTGACTGGACTTGATTCGGGGTGGAATTTCATGCTTAAAAATGGTATTACTTGCTGTTTTTAAAAATCAAGGTTTTTGCAGCCAGAGGAGGAAAACTCATGACCCCGCGGTCAGAAAAAAGTGTGCTTTTGGGGCCAAATTTTTTTTGAGCCCAAATTGGAAAATCCTTGACTGGACTTGATTTGGCGTGGAATTTCATGCTTAAAAATGGTATTACTTGCTGTTTTTAAAAATCAAGCTTTTTGCACCCAGAGGAGAAAAACTCCTGACCCCGCGGTCAGAAAAAAGTGTGCTTTGGGTGCCAAATTTTTTTTGAGCCCAAATTGGAAAATCATTGACTGGACTTGATTTGGGGTGGAATTTCATGCTTAAAAATGGTATTACTTGCTGTTTTTAAAAATCAAGCTTTTTGCACCCAGAGGAGGAAAACTCCTGACCCCGCGGTCAGAAAAAAGTGTGCTTTGGGGGCCAAATTTTTTTTGAGCCCAAATTGGAAAATCCTTGACTGGACTTGATTTGGGGTGGAATGTCATGGTAAAAAATGGTGTTACTGGCTGTTTTTAAAAATCAAGCTTTTTGCACCCAGAGGAGGAAAACTCCTGACTCCGCGGTCAGAAAAAAGTGTGCTTTTGGGGCCAAATTTTTTTTGAGCCCAAATTGGAAAATCATTGACTGGACTTGATTTGGGGTGGAATTTCATGCTTAAAAATGGTATTACTTGCTATTTTTAAAAATCAAGCATTTTGCACCCAGAAGAGGAAAACTCATGACCCCGCGGTCAGAAAAAAGTGTGCTTTTGGGGCCAAATTTTTTTTGAGCCCAAATTGGAAAATCCTTGACTGGACTTGATTTGGCGTGGAATTTCATGCTTAAAAATGGTATTACTTGCTGTTTTTAAAAATCAAGCTTTTTGCACCCAGAGCAGAAAAACTCCTGACTCCGCGGTCAGAAAAAAGTGTGCTTTGGGGGCCAAATTTTTTTTGAGCCCAAATTGGAAAATCCTTGACTGGACTTGATTCGGGGTGGAATTTCATGCTTACAAATGGTGTTACTTGCAGTTTTAAAAAATCAAGCTTTTTGCACCCAGAGGAGGAAAACTCCTGACTCCGCGGTCAGAAAAAAGTGTGCTTTTGGGGCCAAATTTTTTTTGAGCCCAAATTGGAAAATCATTGACTGGACTTGATTTGGGGTGGAATTTCATGCTTAAAAATGGTATTACTTGCTATTTTTAAAAATCAAGCATTTTGCACCCAGAGGAGGAAAACTCATGACCCCGCGGTCAGAAAAAAGTGTGCTTTTGGGGCCAAATTTTTTTTGAGCCCAAATTGGAAAATCCTTGACTGGACTTGATTTGGCGTGGAATTTCATGCTTAAAAATGGTATTACTTGCTGTTTTTAAAAATCAAGCTTTTTGCACCCAGAGCAGAAAAACTCCTGACCCCGCGGTCAGAAAAAAGTGTGCTTTGGGTGCCAAATTTTTTTTGAGCCCAAATTGGAAAATCATTGACTTGATTTGGGGTGGAATTTCATGCTTAAAAATGGTATTACTTGCTGTTTTTAAAAATCAAGCTTTTTGCACCCAGAGGAGGAAAACTCCTGACCCCGCGGTCAGAAAAAAGTGTGCTTTGGGGGCCAAATTTTTTTTGAGCCCAAATTGGAAAATCCTTGACTGGACTTGATTCGGGGTGGAATTTCATGCTTACAAATGGTGTTACTTGCAGTTTTAAAAAATCAAGCTTTTTGCACCCAGAGGAGGAAAACTCCTGACTCCGCGGTCAGAAAAAAGTGTGCTTTTGGGGCCAAATTTTTTTTGAGCCCAAATTGGAAAATCATTGACTGGACTTGATTTGGGGTGGAATTTCATGCTTAAAAATGGTATTACTTGCTATTTTTAAAAATCAAGCATTTTGCACCCAGAGGAGGAAAACTCATGACCCCGCGGTCAGAAAAAAGTGTGCTTTTGGGGCCAAATTTTTTTTGAGCCCAAATTGGAAAATCCTTGACTGGACTTGATTTGGCGTGGAATTTCATGCTTAAAAATGGTATTACTTGCTGTTTTTAAAAATCAAGCTTTTTGCACCCAGAGGAGAAAAACTCCTGACCCCGCGGTCAGAAAAAAGTGTCCTTTGGGTGCCAAATTTTTTTTGAGCCCAAATTGGAAAATCATTGACTGGACTTGATTTGGGGTGGAATTTCATGCTTAAAAATGGTATTACATGCTGTTTTTAAAAATCAAGCTTTTTGCACCCAGAGGAGGAAAACTCCTGACCCCACGGTCAGAAAAAAGTGTGCTTTGGGGGCCAAAATTTTTTTGAGCCCAAATTGGAAAATCCTTGACTGGACTTGATTCGGGGTGGAATTTCATGCTTAAAAATGGTATTACTTGCTGTTTTTAAAAATCAAGGTTTTTGCAGCCAGAGGAGGAAAACTCATGACCCCGCGGTCAGAAAAAAGTGTGCTTTGGGTGCCAAATTTTTTTTGAGCCCAAATTGGAAAATCATTGACTGGACATGATTTGGGGTGGAATTTCATGCTTAAAAATGGTATTACTTGCTGTTTTTAAAAATCAAGCTTTTTGCACCCAGAGGAGGAAAACTCATGACCCCGCGGTCAGAAAAAAGTGTGCTTTGGGTGCCAAATTTTTTTTGAGCCCAAATTGGAAAATCATTGACTGGACTTGATTTGGGGTGGAATTTCATGCTTAAAAATGGTATTACTTGCTGTTTTTAAATATCAAGCTTTTTGCACCCAGAGGAGGAAAACTCCTGACTCCGCGGTCAGAAAAAAGTGTGCTTTGGGTGCCAAATTTTTTTTGAGCCCAAATTGGAAAATCCTTGACTGGACTTGATTTGGGGTGGAATTTCATGCTTAAAAATGGTATTACTTGCTGTTTTTAAAAATCAAGCTTTTTGCACCCAGAGGAGGAAAACTCATGACCCCGCGGTCAAAAAAAAGTGTGCTTTTGGGGCCAAATTTTTTTTGAGCCCAAATTGGAAAATCATTGACTGGACTTGATTTGGGGTGGAATTTCATGCTTAAAAATGGTATTACTTGCTATTTTTAAAAATCAAGCATTTTGCACCCAGAGGAGGAAAACTCATGACTCCGCGGTCAGAAAAAAGTGTGCTTTGGGTGCCAAATTTTTTTTGAGCCCAAATTGGAAAATCCTTGACTGGACTTGATTTGGGGTGGAATTTCATGCT
This sequence comes from Natrix helvetica, assembly GCF_964273705.1. Classification (NCBI taxonomy): domain Eukaryota; kingdom Metazoa; phylum Chordata; class Lepidosauria; order Squamata; family Natricidae; genus Natrix; species Natrix helvetica. Next base: position 26,593 of record NW_028113622.1, on the reverse strand, counting down.
TAAAAATGGTATTACTTGCTGTTTTTAAAAATCAAGCTTTTTGCACCCAGAGGAGGAAAACTCATGACCCCGCAGTCAGAAAAAAGTGTGCTTTGGGTGCCAAATTTTTTTTGAGCCCAAATTGGAAAATCATTGACTGGACTTGATTTGGCGTGGAATTTCATGCTTAAAAATGGTATTACTTGCTGTTTTTAAAAATCAAGCTTTTTGCACCCAGAGGAGGAAAACTCCTGACTCCGCGGTCAAAAAAAAGTGTGCTTTGGGTGCCAAATTTTTTTTGAGCCCAAATTGGAAAATCCTTGACTGGACTTGATTTGGGGTGGAATTTCATGCTTAAAAATGGTATTACTTGCTGTTTTTAAAAATCAAGCTTTTTGCACCCAGAGGAGGAAAACTCCTGACTCCGCGGTCAGAAAAAAGTGTGCTTTGGGTGCCAAATTTTTTTTGAGCCCAAATTGGAAAATCCTTGACTGGACTTGATTTGGGGTGGAATTTCATGCTTAAAAATGGTATTACTTGCTATTTTTAAAAATCAAGCATTTTGCACCCAGAGGAGGAAAACTCATGACCCCGCGGTCAGAAAAAAGTGTGCTTTGGGTGCCAAATTTTTTTTGAGCCCAAATTGGAAAATCATTGACTGGACTTGATTTGGGGTGGAATTTCATGCTTAAAAATGGTATTACTTGCTATTTTTAAAAATCAAGCATTTTGCACCCAGAGGAGGAAAACTCATGACCCCGCGGTCAGAAAAAAGTGTGCTTTGGGTGCCAAATTTTTTTTGAGCCCAAATTGGAAAATCATTGACTGGACTTGATTTGGGGTGGAATTTCATGCTTAAAAATGGTATTACTTGCTATTTTTAAAAATCAAGCATTTTGCACCCAGAGGAGGAAAACTCATGACCCCGCGGTCAGAAAAAAGTGTGCTTTGGGTGCCAAATTTTTTTTGAGCCCAAATTGGAAAATCATTGACTGGACTTGATTTGGGGTGGAATTTCATGCTTAAAAATGGTATTACTTGCTGTTTTTAAAAATCAAGCTTTTTGCACCCAGAGGAGGAAAACTCATGACTCCGCGGTCAGAAAAAAGTGTGGTCTGGAGTCCAATTTTTTTTCAGCCCAAATTGGAAAATCCTTGACTGGACTTGATTTGGGGTGGAATTTCATGCTTAAAAATGGTATTACTTGCTGTTTTTAAAAATCAAGCTTTTTGCACCCAGAGGAGAAAAACTCCTGACCCCGCGGTCAGAAAAAAGTGTGCTTTGGGGGCCAAAATTTTTTTGAGCCCAAATTGGAAAATCCTTGACTGGACTTGATTCGGGGTGGAATTTCATGCTTACAAATGGTGTTACTTGCAGTTTTAAAAAATCAAGCTTTTTGCACCCAGAGGAGGAAAACTCCTGACTCCGCGGTCAGAAAAAAGTGTGCTTTTGGGGCCAAATTTTTTTTGAGCCCAAATTGGAAAATCCTTGACTGGACTTGATTTGGGGTGGAATTTCATGCTTAAAAATGGTATTACTTGCTGTTTTTAAAAATCAAGCTTTTTGCACCCAGAGGAGGAAAACTCATGACCCCGCGGTCAGAAAAAAGTGTGCTTTTGGGGCCAAATTTTTTTTGAGCCCAAATTGGAAAATCCTTGACTGGACTTGATTTGGGGTGGAATTTCATGCTTAAAAATGGTATTACTTGCTATTTTTAAAAATCAAGCATTTTGCACCCAGAGGAGGAAAACTCATGACCCCGCGGTCAGAAAAAAGTGTGCTTTTGGGGCCAAATTTATTTGAGCCCAAATTGGAAAATCCTTGACTGGACTTGATTTGGCGTGGAATTTCATGCTTAAAAATGGTATTACTTGCTGTTTTTAAAAATCAAGCTTTTTGCACCGAGAGGAGAAAAACTCCTGACCCCGCGGTCAGAAAAAAGTGTCCTTTGGGTGCCAAATTTTTTTTGAGCCCAAATTGGAAAATCATTGACTGGACTTGATTTGGGGTGGAATTTCATGCTTAAAAATGGTATTACTTGCTGTTTTTAAAAATCAAGCTTTTTGCACCCAGAGGAGAAAAACTCCTGACCCCACGGTCAGAAAAAAGTGTGCTTTGGGTGCCAAATTTTTTTGAGCCCAAATTGGAAAATCCTTGACTGGACTTGATTCGGGGTGGAATTTCATGCTTAAAAATGGTATTACTTGCTGTTTTTAAAAATCAAGGTTTTTGCAGCCAGAGGAGGAAAACTCATGACCCCGCGGTCAGAAAAAAGTGTGCTTTTGGGGCCAAATTTTTTTTGAGCCCAAATTGGAAAATCATTGACTGGACTTGATTTGGGGTGGAATTTCATGCTTAAAAATGGTATTACTTGCTATTTTTAAAAATCAAGCTTTTTGCACCCAGAGTAGGAAAACTCATGACCCCGCGGTCAGAAAAAAGTGTGCTTTGGGGGCCAAATTTTTTTTGAGCCCAAATTGGAAAATCCTTGACTGGACTTGATTCGGGGTGGAATTTCATGCTTACAAATGGTGTTACTTGCTGTTTTTAAAAATCAAGCTTTTTGCACCCCGAGGACGAAAACTCCTGACTCCGCGGTCAGAAAAAAGTGTGGTCTGGAGTCCAATTTTTTTTCAGCCCAAATTGGAAAATCCTTGACTGGACTTGATTCGGGGTGGAATTTCATGCTTAAAAATGGTATTACTTGCTGTTTTTAAAAATCAAGCTTTTTGCAGCCAGAGGAGGAAAACTCATGACCCCGCGGTCAGAAAAAAGTGTGCTTTGGGGGCCAAATTTTTTTTGAGCCCAAATTGGAAAATCCTTGACTGGACTTGATTCGGGGTGGAATTTCATGCTTACAAATGGTGTTACTTGCAGTTTTAAAAAATCAAGCTTTTTGCACCCAGAGGAGGAAAACTCCTGACTCCGCGGTCAGAAAAAAGTGTGCTTTTGGGGCCAAATTTTTTTTGAGCCCAAATTGGAAAATCCTTGACTGGACTTGATTTGGCGTGGAATTTCATGCTTAAAAATGGTATTACTTGCTGTTTTTAAAAATCAAGCTTTTTGCACCCAGAGGAGAAAAACTCCTGACCCCGCGGTCAGAAAAAAGTGTGCTTTGGGTGCCAAATTTTTTTTGAGCCCAAATTGGAAAATCCTTGACTGGACTTGATTTGGGGTGGAATTTCATGCTTAAAAATGGTATTACTTGCTGTTTTTAAAAATCAAGCTTTTTGCACCCAGAGGAGAAAAACTCCTGACCCCGCGGTCAGAAAAAAGTGTGCTTTGGGGGCCAAAATTTTTTTGAGCCCAAATTGGAAAATCCTTGACTGGACTTGATTCGGGGTGGAATTTCATGCTTAAAAATGGTATTACTTGCTGTTTTTAAAAATCAAGGTTTTTGCAGCCAGAGGAGGAAAACTCATGACCCCGCGGTCAGAAAAAAGTGTGCTTTTGGGGCCAAATTTTTTTTGAGCCCAAATTGGAAAATCCTTGACTGGACTTGATTTGGCGTGGAATTTCATGCTTAAAAATGGTATTACTTGCTGTTTTTAAAAATCAAGCTTTTTGCACCCAGAGGAGAAAAACTCCTGACCCCGCGGTCAGAAAAAAGTGTGCTTTGGGTGCCAAATTTTTTTTGAGCCCAAATTGGAAAATCATTGACTGGACTTGATTTGGGGTGGAATTTCATGCTTAAAAATGGTATTACTTGCTGTTTTTAAAAATCAAGCTTTTTGCACCCAGAGGAGGAAAACTCCTGACCCCGCGGTCAGAAAAAAGTGTGCTTTGGGGGCCAAATTTTTTTTGAGCCCAAATTGGAAAATCCTTGACTGGACTTGATTCGGGGGGGAATTTCATGCTTAAAATTGGTATTACTTGCTGTTTTTAAAAATCAAGCTTTTTGCACCCAGAGGAGGAAAACTCCTGACCCCGCGGTCAGAAAAAAGTGTGCTTTGGGGGCCAAATTTTTTTTGAGCCCAAATTGGAAAATCCTTGACTGGACTTGATTTGGGGTGGAATGTCATGGTAAAAAATGGTGTTACTGGCTGTTTTTAAAAATCAAGCTTTTTGCAGCCAGAGGAGGAAAACTCCTGACTCCGCGGTCAGAAAAAAGTGTGCTTTTGGGGCCAAATTTTTTTTGAGCCCAAATTGGAAAATCATTGACTGGACTTGATTTGGGGTGGAATTTCATGCTTAAAAATGGTATTACTTGCTGTTTTTAAAAATCAAGCTTTTTGCACCCAGAGGAGGAAAACTCCTGAACCCGCGGTCAGAAAAAAGTGTGCTTTGGGGGCCAAATTTTTTTTGAGCCCAAATTGGAAAATCCTTGACTGGACTTGATTCGGGGTGGAATTTCATGCTTAAAATTGGTATTACTTGCTGTTTTTAAAAATCAAGCTTTTTGCACCCAGAGGAGGAAAACTCCTGACCCCGCGGTCAGAAAAAAGTGTGCTTTGGGGGCCAAATTTTTTTTGAGCCCAAATTGGAAAATCCTTGACTGGACTTGATTCGGGGTGGAATTTCATGCTTACAAATGGTGTTACTTGCAGTTTTAAAAAATCAAGCTTTTTGCACCCAGAGGAGGAAAACTCCTGACTCCGCGGTCAGAAAAAAGTGTGCTTTTGGGGCCAAATTTTTTTTGAGCCCAAATTGGAAAATCATTGACTGGACTTGATTTGGGGTGGAATTTCATGCTTAAAAATGGTATTACTTGCTGTTTTTAAAAATCAAGCTTTTTGCACCCAGAGGAGGAAAACTCATGACCCCGCGGTCAGAAAAAAGTGTGCTTTGGGTGCCAAATTTTTTTTGATCCCAAATTGGAAAATCATTGACTGGACTTGATTTGGGGTGGAATTTCATGCTTAAAAATGGTATTACTTGCTGTTTTTAAAAATCAAGCTTTTTGCACCCAGAGGAGGAAAACTCATGACCCCGCGGTCAGAAAAAAGTGTGCTTTGGGGGCCAAATTTTTTTTGAGCCCAAATTGGAAAATCCTTGACTGGACTTGATTCGGGGTGGAATTTCATGCTTACAAATGGTGTTACTTGCTGTTTTTAAAAATCAAGCTTTTTGCACCCAGAGGACGAAAACTCCTGACTCCGCGGTCAGAAAAAAGTGTGGTCTGGAGTCCAATTTTTTTTCAGCCCAAATTGGAAAATCCTTGACTGGACTTGATTTGGCGTGGAATTTCATGCTTAAAAATGGTATTACTTGCTGTTTTTAAAAATCAAGCTTTTTGCACCCAGAGGAGAAAAACTCCTGACCCCGCGGTCAGAAAAAAGTGTGCTTTGGGTGCCAAATTTTTTTTGAGCCCAAATTGGAAAATCATTGACTGGACTTGATTTGGGGTGGAATTTCATGCTTAAAAATGGTATTACTTGCTGTTTTTAAAAATCAAGCTTTTTGCACCCAGAGGAGGAAAACTCCTGACTCCGTGGTCAGAAAAAAGTGTGCTTTTGGGGCCAAATTTTTTTTGAGCCCAAATTGGAAAATCATTGACTGGACTTGATTTGGGGTGGAATTTCATGCTTAAAAATGGTATTACTTGCTATTTTTAAAAATCAAGCATTTTGCACCCAGAGGAGGAAAACTCATGACCCCGCGGTCAGAAAAAAGTGTGCTTTTGGGGCCAAATTTTTTTTGAGCCCAAATTGGAAAATCCTTGACTGGACTTGATTTGGGGTGGAATTTCATGCTTAAAAATGGTATTACTTGCTGTTTTTAAAAATCAAGCTTTTTGCACCCAGAGGAGAAAAACTCCTGACCCCGCGGTCAGAAAAAAGTGTGCTTTGGGGGCCAAAATTTTTTTGAGCCCAAATTGGAAAATCCTTGACTTGATTTGGGGTGGAATTTCATGCTTAAAAATGGTATTACTTGCTGTTTTTAAAAATCAAGGTTTTTGCAGCCAGAGGAGGAAAACTCATGACCCCGCGGTCAGAAAAAAGTGTGCTTTGGGGGCCAAATTTTTTTTGAGCCCAAATTGGAAAATCCTTGACTGGACTTGATTCGGGGTGGAATTTCATGCTTACAAATGGTGTTACTTGCAGTTTTAAAAAATCAAGCTTTTTGCACCCAGAGGAGGAAAACTCCTGACTCCGCGGTCAGAAAAAAGTGTGCTTTTGGGGCCAAATTTTTTTTGAGCCCAAATTGGAAAATCATTGACTGGACTTGATTTGGGGTGGAATTTCATGCTTAAAAATGGTATTACTTGCTATTTTTAAAAATCAAGCATTTTGCACCCAGAGGAGGAAAACTCATGACCCCGCGGTCAGAAAAAAGTGTGCTTTTGGGGCCAAATTTTTTTTGAGCCCAAATTGGAAAATCCTTGACTGGACTTGATTTGGCGTGGAATTTCATGCTTAAAAATGGTATTACTTGCTGTTTTTAAAAATCAAGCTTTTTGCACCCAGAGGAGAAAAACTCCTGACCCCGCGGTCAGAAAAAAGTGTCCTTTGGGTGCCAAATTTTTTTTGAGCCCAAATTGGAAAATCATTGACTGGACTTGATTTGGGGTGGAATTTCATGCTTAAAAATGGTATTACATGCTGTTTTTAAAAATCAAGCTTTTTGCACCCAGAGGAGGAAAACTCCTGACCCCACGGTCAGAAAAAAGTGTGCTTTGGGGGCCAAAATTTTTTTGAGCCCAAATTGGAAAATCCTTGACTGGACTTGATTCGGGGTGGAATTTCATGCTTAAAAATGGTATTACTTGCTGTTTTTAAAAATCAAGGTTTTTGCAGCCAGAGGAGGAAAACTCATGACCCCGCGGTCAGAAAAAAGTGTGCTTTGGGTGCCAAATTTTTTTTGAGCCCAAATTGGAAAATCATTGACTGGACTTGATTTGGGGTGGAATTTCATGCTTAAAAATGGTATTACTTGCTGTTTTTAAAAATCAAGCTTTTTGCACCCAGAGGAGGAAAACTCATGACCCCGCGGTCAGAAAAAAGTGTGCTTTGGGTGCCAAATTTTTTTTGAGCCCAAATTGGAAAATCATTGACTGGACTTGATTTGGGGTGGAATTTCATGCTTAAAAATGGTATTACTTGCTGTTTTTAAATATCAAGCTTTTTGCACCCAGAGGAGGAAAACTCCTGACTCCGCGGTCAGAAAAAAGTGTGCTTTGGGTGCCAAATTTTTTTTGAGCCCAAATTGGAAAATCCTTGACTGGACTTGATTTGGGGTGGAATTTCATGCTTAAAAATGGTATTACTTGCTGTTTTTAAAAATCAAGCTTTTTGCACCCAGAGGAGGAAAACTCATGACCCCGCGGTCAAAAAAAAGTGTGCTTTTGGGGCCAAATTTTTTTTGAGCCCAAATTGGAAAATCATTGACTGGACTTGATTTGGGGTGGAATTTCATGCTTAAAAATGGTATTACTTGCTATTTTTAAAAATCAAGCATTTTGCACCCAGAGGAGGAAAACTCATGACTCCGCGGTCAGAAAAAAGTGTGCTTTGGGTGCCAAATTTTTTTTGAGCCCAAATTGGAAAATCCTTGACTGGACTTGATTTGGGGTGGAATTTCATGCTTAAAAATGGTATTACTTGCTGTTTTTAAAAATCAAGCTTTTTGCACCCAGAGGAGGAAAACTCATGACCCCGCAGTCAGAAAAAAGTGTGCTTTGGGTGCCAAATTTTTTTTGAGCCCAAATTGGAAAATCATTGACTGGACTTGATTTGGCGTGGAATTTCATGCTTAAAAATGGTATTACTTGCTGTTTTTAAAAATCAAGCTTTTTGCACCCAGAGGAGGAAAACTCCTGACTCCGCGGTCAAAAAAAAGTGTGCTTTGGGTGCCAAATTTTTTTTGAGCCCAAATTGGAAAATCCTTGACTGGACTTGATTTGGGGTGGAATTTCATGCTTAAAAATGGTATTACTTGCTGTTTTTAAAAATCAAGCTTTTTGCACCCAGAGGAGGAAAACTCCTGACTCCGCGGTCAAAAAAAAGTGTGCTTTGGGTGCCAAATTTTTTTTGAGCCCAAATTGGAAAATCCTTGACTGGACTTGATTTGGGGTGGAATTTCATGCTTAAAAATGGTATTACTTGCTGTTTTTAAAAATCAAGCTTTTTGCACCCAGAGGAGGAAAACTCCTGACTCCGCGGTCAGAAAAAAGTGTGCTTTGGGTGCCAAATTTTTTTTGAGCCCAAATTGGAAAATCCTTGACTGGACTTGATTTGGGGTGGAATTTCATGCTTAAAAATGGTATTACTTGCTATTTTTAAAAATCAAGCATTTTGCACCCAGAGGAGGAAAACTCATGACCCCGCGGTCAGAAAAAAGTGTGCTTTGGGTGCCAAATTTTTTTTGAGCCCAAATTGGAAAATCCTTGACTGGACTTGATTTGGGGTGGAATTTCATGCTTAAAAATGGTATTACTTGCTATTTTTAAAAATCAAGCATTTTGCACCCAGAGGAGGAAAACTCATGACCCCGCGGTCAGAAAAAAGTGTGCTTTGGGTGCCAAATTTTTTTTGAGCCCAAATTGGAAAATCATTGACTGGACTTGATTTGGGGTGGAATTTCATGCTTAAAAATGGTATTACTTGCTGTTTTTAAAAATCAAGCTTTTTGCACCCAGAGGAGGAAAACTCATGACCCCGCGGTCAGAAAAAAGTGTGCTTTGGGTGCCAAATTTTTTTTGAGCCCAAATTGGAAAATCATTGACTGGACTTGATTTGGGGTGGAATTTCATGCTTAAAAATGGTATTACTTGCTGTTTTTAAAAATCAAGCTTTTTGCACCCAGAGGAGGAAAACTCCTGACTCCGCGGTCAGAAAAAAGTTTGCTTTGGGTGCCAAATTTTTTTTGAGCCCAAATTGGAAAATCCTTGACTGGACTTGATTTGGGGTGGAATTTCATGCTTAAAAATGGTATTACTTGCTGTTTTTAAAAATCAAGCTTTTTGCACCCAGAGGAGGAAAACTCATGACCCCGCGGTCAGAAAAAAGTGTGCTTTTGGGGCCAAATTTTTTTTGAGCCCAAATTGGAAAATCATTGACTGGACTTGATTTGGGGTGGAATTTCATGCTTAAAAATGGTATTACTTGCTATTTTTAAAAATCAAGCTTTTTGCACCCAGAGTAGGAAAACTCATGACCCCGCGGTCAGAAAAAAGTGTGCTTTGGGGGCCAAATTTTTTTTGAGCCCAAATTGGAAAATCCTTGACTGGACTTGATTCGGGGTGGAATTTCATGCTTACAAATGGTGTTACTTGCTGTTTTTAAAAATCAAGCTTTTTGCACCCAGAGGACGAAAACTCCTGACTCCGCGGTCAGAAAAAAGTGTGGTCTGGAGTCCAATTTTTTTTCAGCCCAAATTGGAAAATCCTTGACTGGACTTGATTCGGGGTGGAATTTCATGCTTAAAAATGGTATTACTTGCTGTTTTTAAAAATCAAGCTTTTTGCAGCCAGAGGAGGAAAACTCATGACCCCGCGGTCAGAAAAAAGTGTGCTTTGGGGGCCAAATTTTTTTTGAGCCCAAATTGGAAAATCCTTGACTGGACTTGATTCGGGGTGGAATTTCATGCTTACAAATGGTGTTACTTGCTGTTTTTAAAAATCAAGCTTTTTGCACCCAGAGGACGAAAACTCCTGACTCCGCGGTCAGAAAAAAGTGTGGTCTGGAGTCCAATTTTTTTTCAGCCCAAATTGGAAAATCCTTGACTGGACTTGATTCGGGGTGGAATTTCATGCTTAAAAATGGTATTACTTGCTGTTTTTAAAAATCAAGCTTTTTGCAGCCAGAGGAGGAAAACTCATGACCCCGCGGTCAGAAAAAAGTGTGCTTTGGGGGCCAAATTTTTTTTGAGCCCAAATTGGAAAATCCTTGACTGGACTTGATTCGGGGTGGAATTTCATGCTTACAAATGGTGTTACTTGCAGTTTTAAAAAATCAAGCTTTTTGCACCCAGAGGAGGAAAACTCCTGACTCCGCGGTCAGAAAAAAGTGTGCTTTTGGGGCCAAATTTTTTTTGAGCCCAAATTGGAAAATCCTTGACTGGACTTGATTTGGCGTGGAATTTCATGCTTAAAAATGGTATTACTTGCTGTTTTTAAAAATCAAGCTTTTTGCACCCAGAGGAGAAAAACTCCTGACCCCGCGGTCAGAAAAAAGTGTGCTTTGGGTGCCAAATTTTTTTTGAGCCCAAATTGGAAAATCATTGACTGGACTTGATTTGGGGTGGAATTTCATGCTTAAAAATGGTATTACTTGCTGTTTTTAAAAATCAAGCTTTTTGCACCCAGAGGAGGAAAACTCATGACCCCGCGGTCAGAAAAAAGTGTGCTTTGGGTGCCAAATTTTTTTTGAGCCCAAATTGGAAAATCATTGACTGGACTTGATTTGGGGTGGAATTTCATGCTTAAAAATGGTATTACTTGCTGTTTTTAAAAATCAAGCTTTTTGCACCCAGAGGAGGAAAACTCCTGACTCCGCGGTCAGAAAAAAGTTTGCTTTGGGTGCCAAATTTTTTTTGAGCCCAAATTGGAAAATCCTTGACTGGACTTGATTTGGGGTGGAATTTCATGCTTAAAAATGGTATTACTTGCTATTTTTAAAAATCAAGCTTTTTGCACCCAGAGTAGGAAAACTCATGACCCCGCGGTCAGAAAAAAGTGTGCTTTGGGGGCCAAATTTTTTTTGAGCCCAAATTGGAAAATCCTTGACTGGACTTGATTCGGGGTGGAATTTCATGCTTACAAATGGTGTTACTTGCTGTTTTTAAAAATCAAGCTTTTTGCACCCAGAGGACGAAAACTCCTGACTCCGCGGTCAGAAAAAAGTGTGGTCTGGAGTCCAATTTTTTTTCAGCCCAAATTGGAAAATCCTTGACTGGACTTGATTCGGGGTGGAATTTCATGCTTAAAAATGGTATTACTTGCTGTTTTTAAAAATCAAGCTTTTTGCAGCCAGAGGAGGAAAACTCATGACCCCGCGGTCAGAAAAAAGTGTGCTTTGGGGGCCAAATTTTTTTTGAGCCCAAATTGGAAAATCCTTGACTGGACTTGATTCGGGGTGGAATTTCATGCTTACAAATGGTGTTACTTGCAGTTTTAAAAAATCAAGCTTTTTGCACCCAGAGGAGGAAAACTCCTGACTCCGCGGTCAGAAAAAAGTGTGCTTTTGGGGCCAAATTTTTTTTGAGCCCAAATTGGAAAATCCTTGACTGGACTTGATTTGGCGTGGAATTTCATGCTTAAAAATGGTATTACTTGCTGTTTTTAAAAATCAAGCTTTTTGCACCCAGAGGAGAAAAACTCCTGACCCCGCGGTCAGAAAAAAGTGTGCTTTGGGTGCCAAATTTTTTTTGAGCCCAAATTGGAAAATCCTTGACTGGACTTGATTTGGGGTGGAATTTCATGCTTAAAAATGGTATTACTTGCTGTTTTTAAAAATCAAGCTTTTTGCACCCAGAGGAGAAAAACTCCTGACCCCGCGGTCAGAAAAAAGTGTGCTTTGGGGGCCAAAATTTTTTTGAGCCCAAATTGGAAAATCCTTGACTGGACTTGATTCGGGGTGGAATTTCATGCTTAAAAATGGTATTACTTGCTGTTTTTAAAAATCAAGGTTTTTCCAGCCAGAGGAGGAAAACTCATGACCCCGCGGTCAGAAAAAAGTGTGCTTTTGGGGCCAAATTTTTTTTGAGCCCAAATTGGAAAATCCTTGACTGGACTTGATTTGGCGTGGAATTTCATGCTTAAAAATGGTATTACTTGCTGTTTTTAAAAATCAAGCTTTTTGCACCCAGAGGAGAAAAACTCCTGACCCCGCGGTCAGAAAAAAGTGTGCTTTGGGTGCCAAATTTTTTTTGAGCCCAAATTGGAAAATCATTGACTGGACTTGATTTGGGGGGGAATTTCATGCTTAAAAATGGTATTACTTGCTGTTTTTAAAAATCAAGCTTTTTGCACCCAGAGGAGGAAAACTCCTGACCCCACGGTCAGAAAAAAGTGTGCTTTGGGGGCCAAAATTTTTTTGAGCCCAAATTGGAAAATCCTTGACTGGACTTGATTCGGGGTGGAATTTCATGCTTAAAAATGGTATTACTTGCTGTTTTTAAAAATCAAGGTTTTTGCAGCCAGAGGAGGAAAACTCATGACCCCGCGGTCAGAAAAAAGTGTGCTTTGGGTGCCAAATTTTTTTTGAGCCCAAATTGGAAAATCATTGACTGGACTTGATTTGGGTTGGAATTTCATGCTTAAAAATGGTATTACTTACTGTTTTTAAAAATCAAGCTTTTTGCACCCAGAGGAGGAAAACTCCTGACTCCGCGGTCAGAAAAAAGTGTGCTTTGGGTGCCAAATTTTTTTTGAGCCCAAATTGGAAAATCCTTGACTGGACTTGATTTGGGGTGGAATTTCATGCTTAAAAATGGTATTACTTGCTGTTTTTAAAAATCAAGCTTTTTGCACCCAGAGGAGGAAAACTCATGACCCCGCGGTCAGAAAAAAGTGTGCTTTTGGGGCCAAATTTTTTTTGAGCCCAAATTGGAAAATCATTGACTGGACTTGATTCGGGGTGGAATTTCATGCTTAAAAATGGTATTACTTGCTATTTTTAAAAATCAAGCTTTTTGCACCCAGAGGAGGAAAACTCCTGACTCCGCGGTCAGAAAAAAGTGTGCTTTGGGGGCCAAATTTTTTTTGAGCCCAAATTGGAAAATCCTTGACTGGACTTGATTCGGGGTGGAATTTCATGCTTACAAATGGTGTTACTTGCTGTTTTTAAAAATCAAGCTTTTTGCACCCAGAGGACGAAAACTCCTGACTCCGCGGTCAGAAAAAAGTGTGGTCTGGAGTCCAATTTTTTTTCAGCCCAAATTGGAAAATCCTTGACTGGACTTGATTCGGGGTGGAATTTCATGCTTAAAAATGGTATTACTTGCTGTTTTTAAAAATCAAGCTTTTTGCAGCCAGAGGAGGAAAACTCATGACCCCGCGGTCAGAAAAAAGTGTGCTTTTGGGGCCAAATTTTTTTTGAGCCCAAATTGGAAAATCCTTGACTGGACTTGATTTGGCGTGGAATTTCATGCTTAAAAATGGTATTACTTGCTGTTTTTAAAAATCAAGCTTTTTGCACCCAGAGGAGAAAAACTCCTGACCCCGCGGTCAGAAAAAAGTGTCCTTTGGGTGCCAAATTTTTTTTGAGCCCAAATTGGAAAATCATTGACTGGACTTGATTTGGGGTGGAATTTCATGCTTAAAAATGGTATTACTTGCTGTTTTTAAAAATCAAGCTTTTTGCACCCAGAGGAGGAAAACTCATGACCCCGCGGTCAGAAAAAAGTGTGCTTTTGGGGCCAAATTTTTTTTGAGCCCAAATTGGAAAATCATTGACTGGACTTGATTTGGGGTGGAATTTCATGCTTAAAAATGGTATTACTTGCTATTTTTAAAAATCAAGCTTTTTGCACCCAGAGTAGGAAAACTCCTGACCCAGCGGTCAGAAAAAAGTGTGCTTTGGGGGCCAAATTTTTTTTGAGCCCAAATTGGAAAATCCTTGACTGGACTTGATTCGGGGTGGAATTTCATGCTTACAAATGGTGTTACTTGCAGTTTTAAAAAATCAAGCTTTTTGCACCCAGAGGAGGAAAACTCCTGACTCCGCGGTCAGAAAAAAGTGTGCTTTGGGTGCCAAATTTTTTTTGAGCCCAAATTGGAAAATCATTGACTGGAGTTGATTTGGGGTGGAATTTCATGCTTAAAAATGGTATTACTTGCTGTTTTTAAAAATCAAGCTTTTTGCACCCAGAGGAGAAAAACTCCTGACCCCGCGGTCAGAAAAAAGTGTGCTTTGGGGGCCAAAATTTTTTTGAGCCCAAATTGGAAAATCCTTGACTGGACTTGATTCGGGGTGGAATTTCATGCTTAAAAATGGTATTACTTGCTGTTTTTAAAAATCAAGGTTTTTCCAGCCAGAGGAGGAAAACTCATGACCCCGCGGTCAGAAAAAAGTGTGCTTTTGGGGCCAAATTTTTTTTGAGCCCAAATTGGAAAATCCTTGACTGGACTTGATTTGGCGTGGAATTTCATGCTTAAAAATGGTATTACTTGCTGTTTTTAAAAATCAAGCTTTTTGCACCCAGAGGAGAAAAACTCCTGACCCCGCGGTCAGAAAAAAGTGTGCTTTGGGTGCCAAATTTTTTTTGAGCCCAAATTGGAAAATCATTGACTGGACTTGATTTGGGGTGGAATTTCATGCTTAAAAATGGTATTACTTGCTGTTTTTAAAAATCAAGCTTTTTGCACCCAGAGGAGGAAAACTCCTGACCCCACGGTCAGAAAAAAGTGTGCTTTGGGGGCCAAAATTTTTTTGAGCCCAAATTGGAAAATCCTTGCCTGGACTTGATTCGGGGTGGAATTTCATGCTTAAAAATGGTATTACTTGCTGTTTTTAAAAATCAAGGTTTTTGCAGCCAGAGGAGGAAAACTCATGACCCCGCGGTCAGAAAAAAGTGTGCTTTGGGTGCCAAATTTTTTTTGAGCCCAAATTGGAAAATCATTGACTGGACTTGATTTGGGGTGGAATTTCATGCTTAAAAATGGTATTACTTACTGTTTTTAAAAATCAAGCTTTTTGCACCCAGAGGAGGAAAACTCCTGACTCCGCGGTCAGAAAAAAGTGTGCTTTGGGTGCCAAATTTTTTTTGAGCCCAAATTGGAAAATCCTTGACTGGACTTGATTTGGGGTGGAATTTCATGCTTAAAAATGGTATTACTTGCTGTTTTTAAAAATCAAGCTTTTTGCACCCAGAGGAGGAAAACTCATGACCCCGCGGTCAGAAAAAAGTGTGCTTTGGGGGCCAAATTTTTTTTGAGCCCAAATTGGAAAATCCTTGACTGGACTTGATTCGGGGTGGAATTTCATGCTTACAAATGGTGTTACTTGCTGTTTTTAAAAATCAAGCTTTTTGCACCCAGAGGACGAAAACTCCTGACTCCGCGGTCAGAAAAAAGTGTGGTCTGGAGTCCAATTTTTTTTCAGCCCAAATTGGAAAATCCTTGACTGGACTTGATTCGGGGTGGAATTTCATGCTTAAAAATGGTATTACTTGCTGTTTTTAAAAATCAAGCTTTTTGCAGCCAGAGGAGGAAAACTCATGACCCCGCGGTCAGAAAAAAGTGTGCTTTTGGGGCCAAATTTTTTTTGAGCCCAAATTGGAAAATCCTTGACTGGACTTGATTTGGCGTGGAATTTCATGCTTAAAAATGGTATTACTTGCTGTTTTTAAAAATCAAGCTTTTTGCACCCAGAGGAGAAAAACTCCTGACCCCGCGGTCAGAAAAAAGTGTCCTTTGGGTGCCAAATTTTTTTTGAGCCCAAATTGGAAAATCATTGACTGGACTTGATTTGGGGTGGAATTTCATGCTTAAAAATGGTATTACTTGCTGTTTTTAAAAATCAAGCTTTTTGCACCCAGTGGAGGAAAACTCATGACCCCGCGGTCAGAAAAAAGTGTGCTTTTGGGGCCAAATTTTTTTTGAGCCCAAATTGGAAAATCATTGACTGGACTTGATTTGGGGTGGAATTTCATGCTTAAAAATGGTATTACTTGCTATTTTTAAAAATCAAGCTTTTTGCACCCAGAGTAGGAAAACTCCTGACCCAGCGGTCAGAAAAAAGTGTGCTTTGGGGGCCAAATTTTTTTTGAGCCCAAATTGGAAAATCCTTGACTGGACTTGATTCGGGGTGGAATTTCATGCTTACAAATGGTGTTACTTGCAGTTTTAAAAAATCAAGCTTTTTGCACCCAGAGGAGGAAAACTCCTGACTCCGCGGTCAGAAAAAAGTGTGCTTTGGGTGCCAAATTTTTTTTGAGCCCAAATTGGAAAATCATTGACTGGAGTTGATTTGGGGTGGAATTTCATGCTTAAAAATGGTATTACTTGCTGTTTTTAAAAATCAAGCTTTTTGCACCCAGAGGAGAAAAACTCCTGACCCCGCGGTCAGAAAAAAGTGTGCTTTGGGGGCCAAAATTTTTTTGAGCCCAAATTGGAAAATCCTTGACTGGACTTGATTCGGGGTGGAATTTCATGCTTAAAAATGGTATTACTTGCTGTTTTTAAAAATCAAGGTTTTTGCAGCCAGAGGAGGAAAACTCATGACCCCGCGGTCAGAAAAAAGTGTGCTTTTGGGGCCAAATTTTTTTTGAGCCCAAATTGGAAAATCCTTGACTGGACTTGATTTGGCGTGGAATTTCATGCTTAAAAATGGTATTACTTGCTGTTTTTAAAAATCAAGCTTTTTGCACCCAGAGGAGGAAAACTCCTGACCCCGCGGTCAGAAAAAAGTGTGCTTTGGGGGCCAAATTTTTTTTGAGCCCAAATTGGAAAATCCTTGACTGGACTTGATTCGGGGTGGAATTTCATGCTTAAAATTGGTATTACTTGCTGTTTTTAAAAATCAAGCTTTTTGCACCCAGAGGAGGAAAACTCCTGACCCAGCGGTCAGAAAAAAGTGTGCTTTGGGGGCCAAATTTTTTTGGAGCCCAAATTGGAAAATCCTTGACTGGACTTGATTTGGGGTGGAATGTCATGGTAAAAAATGGTGTTACTGGCTGTTTTTAAAAATCAAGCTTTTTGCACCCAGAGGAGGAAAACTCATGACCCCGCGGTCAGAAAAAAGTGTGCTTTTGGGGCCAAATTTTTTTTGAGCCCAAATTGGAAAATCCTTGACTGGACTTGATTTGGCGTGGAATTTCATGCTTAAAAATGGTATTACTTGCTGTTTTTAAAAATCAAGGTTTTTGCAGCCAGAGGAGGAAAACTCATGACCCCGCGGTCAGAAAAAAGTGTGCTTTGGGTGCCAAATTTTTTTTGAGCCCAAATTGGAAAATCATTGACTGGACTTGATTTGGGGTGGAATTTCATGCTTAAAAATGGTATTACTTGCTGTTTTTAAAAATCAAGCTTTTTGCACCCAGAGGAGGAAAACTCCTGACTCCGCGGTCAGAAAAAAGTGTGCTTTGGGTGCCAAATTTTTTTTGAGCCCAAATTGGAAAATCCTTGACTGGACTTGATTTGGGGTGGAATTTCATGCTTAAAAATGGTATTACTTGCTGTTTTTAAAAATCAAGCTTTTTGCACCCAGAGGAGGAAAACTCATGACCCCGCGGTCAGAAAAAAGTGTGCTTTTGGGGCCAAATTTTTTTTGAGCCCAAATTGGAAAATCATTGACTGGACTTGATTCGGGGTGGAATTTCATGCTTAAAAATGGTATTACTTGCTATTTTTAAAAATCAAGCTTTTTGCACCCAGAGGAGGAAAACTCCTGACTCCGCGGTCAGAAAAAAGTGTGCTTTGGGGGCCAAATTTTTTTTGAGCCCAAATTGGAAAATCCTTGACTGGACTTGATTCGGGGTGGAATTTCATGCTTACAAATGGTGTTACTTGCTGTTTTTAAAAATCAAGCTTTTTGCACCCAGAGGACGAAAACTCCTGACTCCGCGGTCAGAAAAAAGTGTGGTCTGGAGTCCAATTTTTTTTCAGCCCAAATTGGAAAATCCTTGACTGGACTTGATTCGGGGTGGAATTTCATGCTTAAAAATGGTATTACTTGCTGTTTTTAAAAATCAAGCTTTTTGCAGCCAGAGGAGGAAAACTCATGACCCCGCGGTCAGAAAAAAGTGTGCTTTTGGGGCCAAATTTTTTTTGAGCCCAAATTGGAAAATCCTTGACTGGACTTGATTTGGCGTGGAATTTCATGCTTAAAAATGGTATTACTTGCTGTTTTTAAAAATCAAGCTTTTTGCACCCAGAGGAGAAAAACTCCTGACCCCGCGGTCAGAAAAAAGTGTCCTTTGGGTGCCAAATTTTTTTTGAGCCCAAATTGGAAAATCATTGACTGGACTTGATTTGGGGTGGAATTTCATGCTTAAAAATGGTATTACTTGCTGTTTTTAAAAATCAAGCTTTTTGCACCCAGAGGAGGAAAACTCATGACCCCGCGGTCAGAAAAAAGTGTGCTTTTGGGGCCAAATTTTTTTTGAGCCCAAATTGGAAAATCATTGACTGGACTTGATTTGGGGTGGAATTTCATGCTTAAAAATGGTATTACTTGCTATTTTTAAAAATCAAGCTTTTTGCACCCAGAGTAGGAAAACTCCTGACCCAGCGGTCAGAAAAAAGTGTGCTTTGGGGGCCAAATTTTTTTTGAGCCCAAATTGGAAAATCCTTGACTGGACTTGATTCGGGGTGGAATTTCATGCTTACAAATGGTGTTACTTGCAGTTTTAAAAAATCAAGCTTTTTGCACCCAGAGGAGGAAAACTCCTGACTCCGCGGTCAGAAAAAAGTGTGCTTTGGGTGCCAAATTTTTTTTGAGCCCAAATTGGAAAATCATTGACTGGACTTGATTTGGGGTGGAATTTCATGCTTAAAAATGGTATTACTTGCTATTTTTAAAAATCAAGCTTTTTGCACCCAGAGTAGGAAAACTCATGACCCCGCGGTCAGAAAAAAGTGTGCTTTGGGGGCCAAATTTTTTTTGAGCCCAAATTGGAAAATCCTTGACTGGACTTGATTCGGGGTGGAATTTCATGCTTACAAATGGTGTTACTTGCAGTTTTAAAAAATCAAGCTTTTTGCACCCAGAGGAGGAAAACTCCTGACTCCGCGGTCAGAAAAAAGGGTGATTTGGAGGCCAAATTTTTTTGGAGCCCAAATTGGAAAATAATTGAGGGGACTTGATTCGGGGTGGAATTTCATGCTTAAAAATGGTATTACTTGCTGTTTTTAAAAATCAAGCTTTTTGCACCCAGAGGAGAAAAACTCCTGACCCCGCGGTAAGAAAAAAGTGTGCTTTGGGGGCCAAATTTTTTTTGAGCCCAAATTGGAAAATCCTTGACTGGACTTGATTTGGGGTGGAATTTCATGCTTAAAAATGGTATTACTTGCTGTTTTTAAAAATCAAGCTTTTTGCACCCAGAGGAGGAAAACTCATGACCCCGCGGTCAGAAAAAAGTGTGCTTTTGGGGCCAAATTTTTTTTGAGCCCAAATTGGAAAATCATTGACTGGACTTGATTTGGGGTGGAATTTCATGCTTAAAAATGGTATTACTTGCTATTTTTAAAAATCAAGCTTTTTGCACCCAGAGTAGGAAAACTCCTGACCCAGCGGTCAGAAAAAAGTGTGCTTTGGGGGCCAAATTTTTTTTGAGCCCAAATTGGAAAATCCTTGACTGGACTTGATTCGGGGTGGAATTTCATGCTTACAAATGGTGTTACTTGCAGTTTTAAAAAATCAAGCTTTTTGCACCCAGAGGAGGAAAACTCCTGACTCCGCGGTCAGAAAAAAGTGTGCTTTGGGTGCCAAATTTTTTTTGAGCCCAAATTGGAAAATCATTGACTGGACTTGATTTGGGGTGGAATTTCATGCTTAAAAATGGTATTACTTGCTATTTTTAAAAATCAAGCTTTTTGCACCCAGAGTAGGAAAACTCATGACCCCGCGGTCAGAAAAAAGTGTGCTTTGGGGGCCAAATTTTTTTTGAGCCCAAATTGGAAAATCCTTGACTGGACTTGATTCGGGGTGGAATTTCATGCTTACAAATGGTGTTACTTGCAGTTTTAAAAAATCAAGCTTTTTGCACCCAGAGGAGGAAAACTCCTGACTCCGCGGTCAGAAAAAAGGGTGATTTGGAGGCCAAATTTTTTTGGAGCCCAAATTGGAAAATAATTGAGGGGACTTGATTCGGGGTGGAATTTCATGCTTAAAAATGGTATTACTTGCTGTTTTTAAAAATCAAGCTTTTTGCACCCAGAGGAGAAAAACTCCTGACCCCGCGGTAAGAAAAAAGTGTGCTTTGGGGGCCAAATTTTTTTTGAGCCCAAATTGGAAAATCCTTGACTGGACTTGATTTGGGGTGGAATTTCATGCTTAAAAATGGTATTACTTGCTGTTTTTAAAAATCAAGCTTTTTGCACCCAGAGGAGGAAAACTCCTGACCCCGCGGTCAGAAAAAAGTGTGCTTTTGGGGCCAAATTTTTTTTGAGCCCAAATTGGAAAATCCTTGACTTGACTTGATTCGGGGTGGAATTTCATGCTTACAAATGGTGTTACTTGCTGTTTTTAAAAATCAAGCTTTTTGCACCCAGAGGAGGAAAACTCATGACTCCGCGGTCAGAAAAAAGTGTGATTTGGAGGCCAAATTTTTTTGGAGCCCAAATTGGAAAATAATTGAGGGGACTTGATTCGGGGTGGAATTTCATGCTTAAAAATGGTGTTACTTGCTGTTTTTAAAAATCAAGATTTTTGCACCCAGATGAGGAAAACTCCTGACCCCGCGGTCAGAAAAAAGTGTGCTTTTGGGGCCAAATTTTTTTTGAGCCCAAATTGGAAAATCCTTGACTGGACTTGATTCGGGGTGGAATTTCATGCTTAAAAATGGTATTACTTGCTATTTTTAAAAATCAAGCATTTTGCACCCAGAGGAGGAAAACTCATGACCCCGCGGTCAGAAAAAAGTGTGCTTTGGGGGCCAAAAATTTTTTGAGCCCAAATTGGAAAATCCTTGACTGGACTTGATTCGGGGTGGAATTTCATGCTTACAAATGGTGTTACTTGCAGTTTTAAAAAATCAAGCTTTTTGCACCCAGAGTAGGAAAACTCCTGACCCTGCGGTCAGAAAAAAGTGTGCTTTGGGGGCCAAATTTTTTTTGAGCCCAAATTGGAAAATCCTTGACTGGACTTGATTTGGGGTGGAATGTCATGGTAAAAAATGGTGTTACTGGCTGTTTTTAAAAATCAAGCTTTTTGCACCCAGAGGAGGAAAACTCCTGACTCCGCGGTCAGAAAAAAGTGTGCTTTTGGGGCCAAATTTTTTTTGAGCCCAAATTGGAAAATCATTGACTGGACTTGATTTGGTGTGGAATTTCATGCTTAAAAATGGTATTACTTGCTATTTTTAAAAATCAAGCATTTTGCACCCAGAGGAGGAAAACTCATGACCCAGCGGTCAGAAAAAAGTGTGCTTTGGGGGCCAAAATTTTTTTGAGCCCAAATTGGAAAATCCTTGACTGGACTTGATTCGGGGTGGAATTTCATGCTTACAAATGGTGTTACTTGCAGTTTTAAAAAATCAAGCTTTTTGCACCCAGAGGAGGAAAACTCCTGACTCCGCGGTCAGAAAAAAGTGTGCTTTGGGTGCCAAATTTTTTTTGAGCCCAAATTGGAAAATCATTGACTGGACTTGATTTGGGGTGGAATTTCATGCTTAAAAATGGTATTACTTGCTATTTTAAAAATCAAGCTTTTTGCACCCAGAGTAGGAAAACTCATGACCCCGCGGTCAGAAAAAAGTGTGCTTTGGGGGCCAAATTTTTTTTGAGCCGAAATTGGAAAATCCTTGACTGGACTTGATTCGGGGTGGAATTTCATGCTTACAAATGGTGTTACTTGCAGTTTTAAAAAATCAAGCTTTTTGCACCCAGAGGAGGAAAACTCCTGACTCCGCGGTCAGAAAAAAGGGTGATTTGGAGGCCAAATTTTTTGGAGCCCAAATTGGAAAATAATTGAGGGGACTTGATTTTCGGGGTGGAATTTCATGCTTAAAAATGGTATTACTTGCTGTTTTTAAAAATCAAGCTTTTTGCACCCAGAGGAGAAAAACTCCTGACCCCGCGGTAAGAAAAAAGTGTGCTTTGGGGGCCAAATTTTTTTTTGAGCCCAAATTGGAAAATCCTTGACTGGACTTGATTTGGGGTGGAATTTCATGCTTAAAAATGGTATTACTTGCTGTTTTTAAAAATCAAGCTTTTTGCACCCAGAGGAGGAAAACTCCTGACCCCGCGGTCAGAAAAAAGTGTGCTTTTGGGGCCAAATTTTTTTTGAGCCCAAATTGGAAAATCCTTGACTTGACTTGATTCGGGGTGGAATTTCATGCTTACAAATGGTGTTACTTGCTGTTTTTAAAAATCAAGCTTTTTGCACCCAGAGGAGGAAAACTCATGACTCCGCGGTCAGAAAAAAGTGTGATTTGGAGGCAAAATTTTTTTGGAGCCCAAATTGGAAAATAATTGAGGGGACTTGATTCGGGGTGGAATTTCATGCTTAAAAATGGTGTTACTTGCAGTTTTAAAAAATCAAGCTTTTTGCACCCAGAGGAGGAAAACTCCTGACCCCGCGGTCAGAAAAAAGTGAGATTTGAGAGCCAAATTTTTTTGGAGCCCAAATTGGAAAATCCTTGACTGGACTTGATTCGGGGTGGAATGTCATGGTAAAAAATGGTGTTACTTGCTGTTTTTAAAAATCAAGCTTTTTGCACCCAGAGGATGAAAACTCCTGACTCCGCGGTCAGAAAAAAGTGTGATTTGGAGGCCAAATTTTTTTGGAGCCCAAATTGGAAAATAATTGAGGGGACTTGATTCGGGGTGGAATGTCATGGTAAAAAATGGTGTTACTTGCTGTTTTTAAAAATCAAGCTTTTTGCACCCAGAGGAGGAAAACTCCTGACCCCGCGGTCAGAAAAAAGTGTGCTTTGGGGACCAAATTTTCTTTGAGCCCAAATTGGAAAATCATTGACTTGACTTGATTCTGGGTGGAATGTCATGCTTAAAAATGGTGTTACTTGCTGTTTTTAAAAATCAAGCTTTTTGCACCCAGAGGAGGAAAACTCCTGACCCCGCGGTAAGAAAAAAGTGTGCTTTGGGGGCCAAATTTTTTTGGACCCCAAATTGGAAAATAATTGAGGGGACTTGATTCGGGGTGGAATTTCAAGCTTAAAAATGGTGTTACTTGCAGTTTTTAAAAATCAAGCTTTTTGCACCCAGAGGAGGAAAACTCATGACCCCGCGGTCAGAAAAAAGTGTGCTTTTGGGGCCAAATTTTTTTTGAGCCCAAATTGGAAAATCATTGACTGGACTTGATTTGGGGTGGAATTTCATGCTTAAAAATGATATTACTTGCTATTTTTAAAAATCAAGCATTTTGCACCCAGAGGAGAAAAACTCATGACCCCGCGGTCAGAAAAAAGTGTGCTTTGGGGGCCAAAATTTTTTTGAGCCCAAATTGGAAAATGCTTGACTGGACTTGATTCGGGGTGGAATTTCATGCTTACAAATGGTGTTACTTGCAGTTTTAAAAAATCAAGCTTTTTGCACCCAGAGGAGGAAAACTCCTGACTCCGCGGTCAGAAAAAAGTGTGCTTTGGGTGCCAAATTTTTTTTGAGCCCAAATTGGAAAATCATTGACTGGACTTGATTTGGGGTGGAATTTCATGCTTAAAAATGGTATTACTTGCTATTTTTAAAAATCAAGCTTTTTGCACCCAGAGTAGGAAAACTCATGACCCCGCGGTCAGAAAAAAGTGTGCTTTGGGGGCCAAATTTTTTTTGAGCCCAAATTGGAAAATCCTTGACTGGACTTGATTCGGGGTGGAATTTCATGCTTACAAATGGTGTTACTTGCAGTTTTAAAAAATCAAGCTTTTTGCACCCAGAGGAGGAAAACTCCTGACTCCGCGGTCAGAAAAAAGGGTGATTTGGAGGCCAAATTTTTTTGGAGCCCAAATTGGAAAATAATTGAGGGGACTTGATTCGGGGTGGAATTTCATGCTTAAAAATGGTATTACTTGCTGTTTTTAAAAATCAAGCTTTTTGCACCCAGAGGAGAAAAACTCCTGACCCCGCGGTAAGAAAAAAGTGTGCTTTGGGGGCCAATTTTTTTTTGAGCCCAAATTGGAAAATCCTTGACTGGACTTGATTTGGGGTGGAATTTCATGCTTAAAAATGGTATTACTTGCTGTTTTTAAAAATCAAGCTTTTTGCACCCAGAGGAGGAAAACTCCTGACCCCGCGGTCAGAAAAAAGTGTGCTTTTGGGGCCAAATTTTTTTTGAGCCCAAATTGGAAAATCCTTGACTTGACTTGATTCGGGGTGGAATTTCATGCTTACAAATGGTGTTACTTGCTGTTTTTAAAAATCAAGCTTTTTGCACCCAGAGGAGGAAAACTCATGACTCCGCGGTCAGAAAAAAGTGTGATTTGGAGGCCAAATTTTTTTGGAGCCCAAATTGGAAAATAATTGAGGGGACTTGATTCGGGGTGGAATTTCATGCTTAAAAATGGTGTTACTTGCTGTTTTTAAAAATCAAGCTTTTTGCACCCAGATGAGGAAAAC
The DNA here is from genome assembly GCF_964273705.1 of Natrix helvetica. Taxonomy (NCBI): domain Eukaryota; kingdom Metazoa; phylum Chordata; class Lepidosauria; order Squamata; family Natricidae; genus Natrix; species Natrix helvetica. The sequence continues at coordinate 2,499 of NW_028113622.1, read as the reverse complement.
TCCTGACCCCGCGGTCAGAAAAAAGTGTGCTTTGGGGGCCAAATTTTTTTTGAGCCCAAATTGGAAAATCCTTGACTGGACTTGATTCGGGGTGGAATTTCATGCTTAAAAATGGTGTTACTTGCAGTTTTAAAAAATCAAGCTTTTTGCACCCAGAGGAGGAAAACTCCTGACCCCGCGGTCAGAAAAAAGTGAGATTTGAGGGCCAAATTTTTTTGGAGCCCAAATTGGAAAATCCTTGACTGGACTTGATTCGGGGTGGAATGTCATGGTAAAAAATGGTGTTACTTGCTGTTTTTAAAAATCAAGCTTTTTGCACCCAGAGGATGAAAACTCCTGACTCCGCGGTCAGAAAAAAGTGTGATTTGGAGGCCAAATTTTTTTGGAGCCCAAATTGGAAAATAATTGAGGGGACTTGATTCGGGGTGGAATGTCATGGTAAAAAATGGTGTTACTTGCTGTTTTTAAAAATCAAGCTTTTTGCACCCAGAGGAGGAAAACTCCTGACCCCGCGGTCAGAAAAAAGTGTGCTTTGGGGACCAAATTTTCTTTGAGCCCAAATTGGAAAATCATTGACTTGACTTGATTCTGGGTGGAATGTCATGCTTAAAAATGGTGTTACTTGCTGTTTTTAAAAATCAAGCTTTTTGCACCCAGAGGAGGAAAACTCCTGACCCCGCGGTAAGAAAAAAGTGTGCTTTGGGGGCCAAATTTTTTTGGACCCCAAATTGGAAAATAATTGAGGGGACTTGATTCGGGGTGGAATTTCAAGCTTAAAAATGGTGTTACTTGCAGTTTTTAAAAATCAAGCTTTTTGCACCCAGAGGAGGAAAACTCCTGACCCCGCGGTCAGAAAAAAGTGTGCTTTGGGGGCCAAATTTTTTTTGAGCCCAAATTGGAAAATCCTTGACTGGACTTGATTCGGGGTGGAATGTCATGGTAAAAAATGGTGTTACTTGCTGTTTTTAAAAATCAAGCTTTTTGCACCCAGAGGAGAAAAACTCCTGACCCCGCGGTCAGAAAAAAGTGTTCCTTGGGGGCCAAATTTTTTTTGAGCCCAAATTAGAAAATCATTGACTGGACTTGATTTGGGGTGGAATTTCATGCTTAAAAATGGTATTACTTGCTGTTTTTAAAAATCAAGCTTTTTGCACCCAGAGGAGGAAAACTCCTGACTCCGCGGTCAGAAAAAAGTGTGCTTTGGGGGCCAAATTTTTTTTGAGCCCAAATTGGAAAATCCTTGACTGGACTTGATTCGGGGTGGAATGTCATGGTAAAAAATGGTGTTACTTGCTGTTTTTAAAAATCAAGCTTTTTGCACCCAGAGGAGGAAAACTCATGACTCCGCGGTCAGAAAAAAGTGTGATTTGGAGGCCAAAATTTTTTGGAGCCCAAATTGGAAAATAATTGAGGGGACTTGATTCGGGGTGGAATTTCATGCTTAAAAATGGTGTTACTTGCTGTTTTTAAAAATCAAGCTTTTTGCACCCAGATGAGGAAAACTCCTGACCCCGCGGTCAGAAAAAAGTGTGCTTTGGGGGCCAAATTTTTTTTGAGCCCAAATTGGAAAATCCTTGACTGGACTTGATTCGGGGTGGAATTTCATGCTTAAAAATGGTGTTACTTGCAGTTTTAAAAAATCAAGCTTTTTGCACCCAGAGGAGGAAAACTCCTGATCCCGCGGTCAGAAAAAAGTGTGATTTGAGGGCCAAATTTTTTTGGAGCCCAAATTGGAAAATCCTTGACTGGACTTGATTCGGGGTGGAATGTCATGGTAAAAAATGGTGTTACTTGCTGTTTTTAAAAATCAAGCTTTTTGCACCCAGAGGATGAAAACTCCTGACTCCGCGGTCAGAAAAAAGTGTGATTTGGAGGCCAAATTTTTTTGGAGCCCAAATTGGAAAATAATTGAGGGGACTTGATTCGGGGTGGAATTTCAAGCTTAAAAATGGTGTTACTTGCAGTTTTTAAAAATCAAGCTTTTTGCACCCAGAGGAGAAAAACTCCTGACTCCGCGGTCAGAAAAAAGTGTGCTTTGGGGGCCAAATTTTTTTTGAGCCCAAATTTGAAAATAATTGAGGGGACTTGATTCGGGGTGGAATTTCATGCTTAAAAATGGTGTTACTTGTTGTTTTTAAAAATCAAGCTTTTTGCACCCAGAGGAGGAAAACTCATGACCCCGCGGTCAGAAAAAAGTGTGCTTTGGGGGCCAAATTTTTTTTGAGCCCAAATTGGAAAATCCTTGACTGGACTTGATTCGGGGTGGAATGTCATGGTAAAAAATGGTGTTACTTGCTGTTTTTAAAAATCAAGCTTTTTGCACCCAGAGGAGAAAAACTCCTGACCCCGCGGTCAGAAAAAAGTGTTCCTTGGGGGCCAAATTTTTTTTGAGCCCAAATTAGAAAATCATTGACTGGACTTGATTTGGGGTGGAATTTCATGCTTAAAAATGGTATTACTTGCTGTTTTTAAAAATCAAGCTTTTTGCACCCAGAGGAG